>NC_050526.1:20657521-20675519 GCF_002922805.2 Oryzias melastigma
ATAATTTTGTCATAACAGCTAGCATGATGCTAAAATATTAGCCAAACTCCAAATTAGACAAAAAAAGCTGGAAAAATGTCTAAACTAGCCAAAAAGAGCTAGCATGCTGCTAAAATAAAAGCTAAATGCCAAGTTAGCATAAAAAACACTCAATAGTTGCTGAAGATTTTAAAGTCTAAACAGTGCCAAAAACCGTACGGGAAAAATGTACGGAAATACAAGCTGTGAAACTGCTTGTAAAACAATGCGGCAAGTGTTTTGGGAGCTGCTGCTAGCTTGCACGACTCATAGCACTTCCCCCGCAGAGTTTCTTTGTTCCAGGTGTTTGAACAAATCCGTCCCCTTTGGTAGCATTAGCCTGAAGACAGATTTCGTTTGTCGCTCAAGTTGCACTGCCGAACCAGTTCCAGATAACTGAAGAAACCGTTTTTTTGCTTCTTGTTTTGTTTTTTTTGTGGGGGGGGTGCGGGCATGCTCCTCTTTGCTAGTTGGGATTTTAACGTACACAGAGTCCCACGGAAAAAAGTCCTAAAATGAATCTGTAAATTCAAATAAATCAGTAAAATCCATTTATCACCCAGCTAAAACTGGAACTTTCTTAACACAAAAGTGAAACTTATTTTGAAAGTAAACATAACTGGAGGCCATTCTGAGAACACAAAGACGGACGTGTGCGTTAAAGTTTCCTGAGGGTCAAATGTTAGCTTTTACCTCTTTAGCATTAGTAGTAAAGGATAGTTAGCTAGTCTGAAGAACTTTTGGCTTAGACAAGAATGAACTATATAAAAGTTGGAATAAAACAAAACAAAACAAAAATCTGGAGGGGAGTTCCTAAACTCCAGCTAAGAAAAAACAACATTATTACAACTAGCAAACACTTGAAATACATTTGACTTACTGTCATCGAGGATATCGCTGTTGAAATTACTTGTATAATCCATCTCGTTCAATCATTTTAATCAAAAGATGAACGCTTTACACTTTCAGCACGAGTTTTATCAGTTTCTCAGACACCAGTCTGTCTCACGCAAACTAGACTAACTAGTCAAACCATGTTGTCATCAATTGTTTCATTGCCAGTGAGAGTGTGTCTTTTGGCTTGCAGAAGGCAGGCAGCCAACGACAGAGGCCAGCATAGATTCAACATGGATTTACCAGTGTTTTCCCTCATAAGCCTTTTCCAGCTAAATCTCCCTCAGAGGACGTACATCTAGGCCCATATTCCTAGTAAAATTAAAGCACTGCCAGTGGAGTTGGGTTATTGGACCACTCGGTTTTGTTCGTATCTGCTGGGAAAACCTAACAAAGCAGTCATTTGGTTGTAAAGAGCGGCTTCTAGTAAACTACACGATGGAATAAAAAAAAGTGTGGAGAATCCACTTCAGCAACAACTAAATCTATTGAGAAAGAACAAAAGAAAATCACGTTTTTTACTCCGACAAAGCTAATTACACAGCATTGATAGTGGTTGTGAAATCTTTTATGAGCTCTGCAGCTAACATGGATCACACAATGACCTCTACATGCCCAAACAGAACAACGCCTGGCTTGAAGACTCTTTCTCAAATTTAATTTCGGCAGCAAATCCTTGAAAGAATGTGCAGACTTGTTGCGTGCAGTAATTCTTCAGATAAGCAGCAGTTTACTCTCCCAGTCTGATAAAACCATTTAGCTGATGGAAAGAGCCCCATGCTGAGGGGGATCTCGCCAGCAAGACCCATTGTGCATAGCTCTTTATCTGCCTTTAAGAGGCTTTTATTGTGATTTACACATTAATAAGCATTTATCTGTTTGTGCATGTGAATGCACGAGCCGGGACAATGCTCCGCTTGTGTCGGACTGACTGTTCTTAGCACGAAAAAATGTGAAACCTTCAACTTTGTCTATGTATTTGAAGGTTTTAATAAACAAAGCTGACAATCAGAAATGTGTTTTTCTGGAGTGTGTTGTGACTATTATGGGGTGTATTTTAATAAAAACAAAGAATCAGCACAAACTTAATTGTGTGAAGGTGCAACAAAGAAGGGAATATAGCAGATTTTTTTTCTGCATTCTCATATAATTATTGTTTTTGCTCGTCTCCCTTAAAGTACCTGAAAAAGCATCAAAAACCATAATTAGTGTTTGAGTACCGTCAGACATCCCATGAGGCTTTGCTCGAAAGGACGCTGGAAGGCCCGGGGATCTCCACACCAGTCGAGCAGCTCTGTGGCAGCCGAGTGGAAGTTGGCCGGGTTCTGTAAGTGCTGTGCAAACACAGAAAAACAAAGATAAAAATGTCTGTTATTATTGTCGAACATTAGGAGCATTTGTTGTGCAGGCTTTCATTCTCACTCCACGCCGCCTCAATTTGATGTCTTGTGTTTCTGCACAACCCTGTAAGGACCTCGACTTCTACTGTACGCCCACTCTGGTGCTCTGATGCATTGTGGGAAGAAGATCACACCCATATCAACAATGATTCCAGCGTTTGTAGTTAATCTCTCTTGGCAACGCACATCTCCTGACCCACACCGTAACCAAATGGCTCCCTCAAATCTTCATTCTCTCAGTTCCTCTCGTTAAAGCCTCGGCACAAGAAGTCCACTGGCTGACTTGGCTGCGCACAAAGAAAACAACCTTGGTCCTGGCAGCTATGTGTGCAGACTCGATAGGAGCCGTTGGTGTGTTGTCTAATCTCTTTCAGTCTCTTGTCTGTCTCTCTTGCTTGTGCACTGAGGCCTGAAACAGTTGAGTCTTTTCTTCTCAGTGTCTGACGGCTACTGAGGCTGGAAGGACACAATAAGCGGTTTTAAAATTGGGCTTCCTTTCTTCATGGCTCAGGAGGTTAATAGCACTGAAATGGCACAGAGCTGCAGCTTGCTCAGCTGGCAAGATTGAGCCCACTTGAAAGAATTTATTATTCTCATCTAGAGCTGAAGTGTCTTGTTTTATGGGTTCTTGCAGAGAGGGTAGAACTATTGTCTTTGGGGGGCAGCAGGGGTGAGTGTTTTTGAAAGGGCAGCTTTTCGGCCATGTGAGAGACAAAGGAGGGTCTTCGTTTTTGAGCGCTATGTGTCAGGTCGGGTGTCCGCCCACAGCGAGAAAATCTCTGAGAGCCTTCAGTGATATTATGGGCTGCAGGAGAGGCCTTCAGTGACTCATCTTTTGTGATGAGAAGATTAGCCATTATGGAGTTAGTTGTAGACTCTCAATGGGGTTTGACTGATAATGAAGAATAGAAGAGACTGGGAGAAAGCGAGAGATGCTCTTGTTGAGTAACGGGGAGGAGAAGAGCCTGCTCCAGATGAGTGATATGATCTGGCATTACCGCTGCTTGATGGGAGGCGTATCAGCCGCTAGCGCCAGAGGAATCAGAACTGGCACAGCAGGGGCTGTCTGTCTAAATCTGAACTTGCAGCTCCACCTTCTGCAGAGCTCAACAAGCGACTCCGCTTGACAACCTCCACTCCGGTGTGAGGGGGAGGACAGGCATAAAATAGCACCAGTGGGTCTGTCCCCGCTCGTGTTGGAGCAGAGCGTTTGGACGAGGACACAAACAGGGAAGCGGGGGTTGAGTGGCAGCTCTGCCGGGGGTTTTCGAGCCAGACGTTTGACAGATTGTCCTCTGTGAGATGACGGGCTGATTTACCCTCCCCTCCTTTTCCAGGTCAGCCTCAGATCAGTGCTACCTGGCTCCATGATTAACAGCAGAACACCTGGCTCTCTGCCAGCGGCTTTCCCCAAACCAAAAACAACACTCCTGCTGGCAGAGCCGCCGCGAACCCACTGACTAACCCGGCCCCTTTGAAGTTTACGGCACGACATACTGCTTTACTGCAAAACAACAAAACGAATAAATTGAGATTATTTCTGGCAAAAAATTAAATACTGATTTCCACACATGGATACAAGTCAGGGAGTTATCCGCTCGCAAAAAAGGTTATTATAGCGGAGTTTAAGCGGGAACAGTAGAAAGGATGTGTCACCTCATAATTGCGGGCTGAAAGCCTCATCCGTCGCTGATTTATTCTAAAGCATGGTGTCACATGGATGTTGGGAGATATAAAAGATCACACCCACACATCATAAACAAATATGCCCAGAGCCAGCCAGCTAGTCAAGCAGTCTATGAGTTCTGCTGACTATTAATCAAAAGCAGAGGCGGTAGCCCTGGGTTACGTCTATCTGTCTGTCTGTATCTGTCTGTGGGTCTCCTGAAAGCTGACAGTCAAGTCATTTAAAGCGAAACCACAACAAAGTCTGGCATACGTCGAGAGTCAGGAAAACGCAGGAAAAAAAAGACAGAAGCAGAGAGTGCTACGCTGCTTTGATGTCTATTCTTGTGTTTGCTGCCAGATTTGGTTCTCTCTGTGACCCCCTGCAACATGATCTGTAGCTGCAGCTAATGGCTGGAGAATCTGATGCCCATATAAGGTGGAGAGAGATCAAAGTGATGCGAGGAAATATTTAACCATTTTACTCTAGAATGCAGCGAGACTAAAAAGAGGACAAACCTGTTTGATGCACTGCAGCCTGTCATTGGTCTGCTGGATGTGCCGGTCCATCGATGGTAACGTGTTCATGTTGATGTCTCTACCGGGACTCCATTAAAAAGTTTTTTTGTTTTTTTTCACTCTGTAAAAGAAGAAGAAGAGGAGGAGAGGTACATCTGTTAGAACTGTCAGGTCTCGGGTTTATAGCCTGCTAAGTTCAAACAGCATTTTCGCTGCCTGACAAATGTTCAAACAAGAGCAGCCAGTGTGTTTACACACTGACTCATTGAAGAGTCTAATGCGCCCCGAGCACATATTTTTGGCAAATGCGTGTAACAAAGACGAACCACAGCAGCACTGCTAACGACAAATGGAAACATGATGAAACTGAAAGAAAAGTTTTCTCTGATTGTGGGATCGAGAGAAGAGCACGCCTCCCGTTTCAGGTTGTCAGTTGAACACCAGACTCCGAGGAGATAAGGTTCAAGGTCACTTCTTTCTTTATGTGCGCACTTGATGGGTATAAACCAAAAGCTGCTCACTCTGACCACCTCCGCGAGACAGATTGAGCCCGGATTAATGAGTATCGTGCTGGCTTTCCGTCCCCGGCCATCGTCTCTGTGTTTATCTGCATCAGAGCTTTTGCCGCTCCACATTCCTCCACACAAAAGGCTAACTGAGGAACCACAGGTGGGGGTGGGGGCAGGGCTCTGGAAAGCTGCACAGCTCCGATAAAGGGTCCCCCAAGATTCCCCACTGAGCCAAACAGGCCAATGCGACGGCGGGGCTCAGCTCCGCTCTCATGTGTGACGCTCCGACTGCTGTTGTTCATTACACGTTTACCATTTTCTCCCCTCATTTGACACTAAGATCAAACAAGCACAAAAGGGGAAACTTCAAAGGGACACTTTAAACGTCTCCCAAAATCCCTTTGGTTTTTAGAATTAAAATTACCTGGAGTTCATTCATATTAGAGACGTTTCGGAGCACAAATATTTGGCCGACTCCTCTCTGTTGACATGGCGTGGTGTCTCCAGTCTAACTGAGCATAAAATGACCGTGACGACTTCAGGTGCTGCAACGCTGTCGTGTCTCTCAGCATCCAGCAGATGTCTCCCTCTCCTGTGGCTAACAAGCATGTCTTTGTCACAAGCAGTTCAAGGGAAGGTTCCTTTAAGCCCTGACAAGTGCTACAAATCCCATGCTGCAGGCAGGCGGCTTCACAGCCCGCTAACAGGGCAGTCCAGTCCGGCACCAACCGGCTACGCTATTGATTACCTATTTATTTATTTTTTTTTCCTTCAGCTCCAACACACTGAAACCAGACTGAAAGCGCGGAGGAAGGAAGGTGTGGGATGCATCTTCACCTGTAAATCTCTGCTTTTAGCCTTTTTTAGCACTAAAACATCCCATCACTCCATCAAAAGATAAAGTGTTCTGTTAAAAAAGGAGGTGACCGGGTGAGCGTTGTTCCGTTAATCTACCTGACAGGTTTACTTTCTCAGATGACAAGACACTTCAGCGCCACACCCCCTCCACCTCCTGGGTGAACCTGGTATTTCCCTTAAATTGGTGGGAAAAGCTGCAACTCTTGCAGAATGCAAAAAAAAAAGAAGAAGAGGAAACCTTTTTTTATATATTTGTGCAAACCAATAACAGATCCTCCAAACATCTAAATCTGCTGCACTCAGCACCACTTATGAGGGGTCCAAAGGAAGGGACTGCAACTGCACATCCAATTATAGCTAAGTGGCAACTCTTGCACTTCTTCCTTTTGGAGATGAATTGAGAGCAAAACCAACTGGAGTCAAACCAAAATGAACAAGTAAATAACTAGCTACAAAAGCTAATCAGTCCCTATTGACTATGATGCAAATTGTTACCATCTTGGCCCACATTTTTAGGGACTGAAAACCATCGACAGTCAATTTTTGTGGTTCAATTATATCATGAATGTGAGGCTGGAAGACTCACTTTGTATAAGTCTATTGTAAACAGGGTTTATTATTTTTCTATTATGTCAAAGACTCTAGCATTGTTTTATAATGTCCCCTCAAACAGCTACTTTGATTTAAAATCTAATTTAAAACATCTTGTTTAAAAAAAATTTCAAGTAGTGTTTTAATTATGATTATGAAGTTTTTAACCAAAATCCCACAACCTAAATGTCTTAAAAAGCCATTTTTTTTATGTTGATCTGAAGCCCTTGTTTCTAAAATCTCCTTTGAGGGGGCGTGGCTTTTGGAACTGAGTAGCTCCACCCCTGACCCCCCCTGTCTGATTTTGATAGCTCTGCTACATCTGTAATGTCCAACCGTATGGTTCTGATTCGGTTGTCAGCTCAGACGAGAAAGTGAAGAGCTTTGTGGATCGAACTTCCTCCAAAAACCTGATTCTGGTTCACCAAAAACTCTTTTAGCTAATTCTCCAATGTTTATTGACGTTACTGTGACCAATACATTCAATCATTGGTTTCTCAGAGCAGAGTCTTTGGGAAAATAAAGAAAGTTAACATCAAAATCCTCTTTTTATTGATTAACAACCCTTTACAACTGCGGTCAAATGAGCCGCCGTTCATACCAAGAAGTCTCGCGGAGATTTTCCAGCGTTCGCAGTCCTGCTACCGTAAGTATTTTATGAAACTCACAAAAAAATCCAGTGATGCTAATTTGACCACGGAAATGTGAACGGCTTATTTGACTGCATTCAATGGGAAGATACATTCTTCTCTTCTCCAGAACCTGAGCTAGACACGCTAGCCGGAACAGATGAGGGGGTTGAGCATATGTTCAGCATAGTATCCTGTCTTTTTTTTTATTTTTGGGGGGCTAAAAAAATAGTTTGAAGTAAACAGGACTTAAAAATAAGAGCTTGAAAGCAAAATCCCAGTAATGAAAGTCAATGGACTGTGGCAGGACAACGGCGGGACTCAACGTGGAAAAGACAGAAGAAGGCAAAACGGGGAAAAGTCAGGAAATTATCTCATTATCAGCACCACGGATGAGCAAATACTTAGTATGACTAGTACTTATTTTTTTAGACCTATAACTATCACCTTTGTCACGCTTGGATCATGTATGGCCTCATCCACCCGAGCAAATATTCTTTCTACAAACTGCCTCATCTCAGTCACGAAGTGTCTTTAAAGTCCTCACAGATATATTTTTTTTAATGATGTAAAAGAAAACTGTTATTTTGTTAATTAAAAATCGAGGAGGATTTGACTTTTAAGTGGCAATCTGTTATGTCTAATCAACTGTATTAACAGGCAGCCATGTCTTGGTGCTGTAAAGCCTCGCTTCTCAAGGCTGAAGTCATTCTCTTATACTTGTTGATTACACTTTTAAAGTTTTACTTTGAGGGAGTCGAAAATGGACATTTCTAACTTAAGAGACGCTCAGCTGGTAATTTCATAAAATAAATATGTTTTGATTTTAATGAAAAAATAAATTAAAAAATGAGTTATTTCGTACTTCCAGTGATCTAGTCGTCGTTTCTCATCACCTTTCCTTAAAAGTCTGCAGTCATTATTGAACCACCCAGCCTGTGACTTTTCCTTCCATTTTCTCTTCTATCATTTTCTTCTCTCTCATGCCACTCCCCCCCACTCCCCTTCTTGTCCCTTCATACTCCTTCCTGGGGCCCCGAGTGGGAGCTGCCATAACAGGAGGTGGAATGGATTCATTTGCTCTAATGTGGTTTGGGCTGCAGCGTGGCACGGCACAGAGCGACACTTTATCCTGCCGCACAGAGCCTCTCTCCCTCGCCGTCTGCAGTTCATGTGTTTTCAAACAGGCCAATCAACACCACTCAGCTGCGTTGGCCTCTATCTCCGTCTCCCTCCCACACTCACTGCTCTCAGTGTGTCTGTAAAAAGCCACCAGCCATCTCTCACACACACTATTATCTCTAATGGCAAACTCCTATAGCGTCTTGCTTTCTTTTTGCCTTTATTTACCCCCAGTTCACTCCCATCTCTCTGTCTTTAGCTTCTTTATTCACTTCCAGACTCCCTTCGCCATGTCTTTCTGCCTTGTTTCTGCTTATGTTGTAGGCTCTCCTAATCCTCTCCACCACTAATCTCTGCCGCTCTCCTTTTCCTTCTCAACAAAGCCAACTATTAGTCATATCGCTCCCTCTGGGCTTTATAAAACTCAGCCCTCTGCACACCATCGCAACCACCAGCTTCTATAAAAATGGGAAATGACTTGTCCCCGGGGTGGAAAAAAAATAAACTCTAAATACTGCTGCTTGTTTATGTTCTGTTTTAATGTGACAACCGCAGTTGCACTGGGCAGCTATGTGACACCCAACACTGCAATGCAAACAGCTGTGATGTGGGGGGATACTCTAGCCGCTCTGTAGCCTTCTATAAATACGGCGCTTCAGTTGTGGAATAGTGCAGGTATGCACCACCAGATACCCCCGGGAACGGACGATTAATTCACCGTTCTGTGTGTGAGAGATCAAACGAGGGAACACAGAGCTGTTCTCTGTTTCAGCTGATTATGTTCATTTTGATGGGAGTTACAAAAGCCTTAATTAGCGTGACACTTTGAGCTTCGTCGTTGCCGCGTTTGGGGAATGCTTACAGTGAGATCAGTGCAGCAACTAATGATTATTTTAAATTCTCTTATATAAATCACTTTGATTCTTCGGTTAATAAGTACTTTCACCAACTTTTCTAAGCCTGGAAAAGTCACAGCGATTAAAGGAATCCAAGGGAAGGGATCCTGTAATATGCAGAGGATTTCTCTGGTGCAGAATATTGTTTTAAAAAAAAACTAAAATAATTACATTTGATGAGATATAATGATTTATTTGCATGCAAAAACAATAATTTTAACTAGTGCTGTGTGATAGTTAAGTGTCAATTGTGACATTTCTCTTCAATTTATTTTATTTGTTTATTTTTTTTGCTGAACTTTGGTGCAAAAATTGTTTTTTTTTCTACTAAGGAACTTGAAACAGTTGTAAAAATATTTCTCATTTATGACAATTCACTTACATGTTACTAGAAAAAATAAAGTAATAGAAAAGGAAGTAATGACATTTTTGCTGATATTTTGCTGAAAATATACTTTATTGTGGTATATCGTGATATATATTGTTATTGTGATATGAAATAATCGTGATATAATTATTTTTTTCCATATTGCCCAGCACTAATTTTAACCCTCTGATAGTGGAAGAGTTTGCTAAATTTGAAACACAGTTGATGTGTGGGAAGGTGTAATTATTTTCTGGAAAGCTTGAAAATAAACAGCACAAACCATCAATGGTTCTAAAGTTTATTGATATGATATATTTGTCCAAAATTATGATTTTTTTTTTCTTTGTTTAATCAACTGAGCTGAAATTGACCCTTTAGCTGCATAAATGAGAGGTGACTTAATATTTTGCAATTCCTGAATACTACAGAAAGCTGATTTTATGATGCATTGAAGTGCGTAAAAATACATATTATTTTTTTTTGTTTGTTTTACAAGATTTAAATAACTAATAAATCTGCTATACCCCTGTTTGGGGTCACTGGAGCCAACCCAATACTGAGAGATGACAGTTTGCTGGTCCATTGCAGCCCACTGACAAACAACCACACACGCACCTTCACACCTAAGGGACGATCTACAGACACTAATTAACCTAAGAAGCATGTTTTGGAAGTGGTAGGAAGTGACTCACACATGTACGGGAGAACATGCAAACTCCCCACAGAAAGAACCCATCTGAGATCCGCTGTGAGGTGAGAGTGCTAACCACTACACCAAAGACGTTTCCTTCAACTGAAACAAGCTGTTGATACATTCAAAAAAATTGAACTTACAGTCTCATATAACTTACAATTACTAATGAATATTATTTTAGTCGTAGCTATGAATCAAACAGCCGACACCAAACATGAGGAAGCCACGAGTGGGACTAATGGGCCAAATCTGAATTCTTCCCCAACCCCTCCAATTGAAGGGGCATTTGAAGGGAAAGGGGTGTCTGAAACAGTTTTTAAGGGTAAAGTAAAGGGACTTCAAGTTTTTTATCCCTCCGCTGGTAGGATGAGCCGAGAAGCAGCACTTTTCTTCACGTGGGTGTGCAGAAGTTTACATTTAAATGTAAGTAATGACGTTTTTGCATGACTTATTTGAAGTTATAAACCAATGTTGTTATGTATTTCCAAGCGCTAGCAGCTCCACATTAACAAACGGCGACTATTGATGATGTCATCGAGTGGAAGTAACGTCCGAATTAGAAATCCGAAATTCCCTCACTACTCACTATATAGTGTGCTCGCCATTTTTTAGTGCTATCCGAATCTATAGTTCCAACATAGAGTTTCCCAGAAGTCTTTGCGAAAACCAGTGTGCATTGATGTCACCACATTAGCGAATATAGACCACAAGGCATTGCGTTTGAACAATTTTTTCTGAAAAAAGTGCTTTAATGTAATTTTTTTAACAAACTATCCACATTTTCATCATCAGAAAACAGAAAAGTCATGAATAGATGCCGTAAAATTCTTTCACTTCATGAAAGTCGTGACATCAAATCTGCCGTTTGAGAGAAAAAAAGTAGTGAGCATGGTGTTTAAATTAGTTTAAACTAGATAGTTCTGCTCTATATAGCTTTTTAGTAGTTAGGGATTAGGGTGGGAATGTGGACACAGACACTTTTTGTCCATATCTCTCAAATGGAGGGATAAATGTAGAGGTAGGAGAAGAATTCAGATTCGGAATTAGTTTTGTAGGGTTGATTAAGACATTTTTTTAAATTATTAGAATAAAAAAAATGATGCAGAAGAGCTAAATACAAATTTGCAAAGCTTATCGGAAATCGCTTATCGTATGTCCAAATAAACTTCCTTAAAAACTGCAACAGATGAAGAATAAGTTCAGGTCACCAAATAATATCAAGGTATTTATTCTATAAGTAGTTTTGTCCAATTTTAACAGATAAAAATTGGTTCATCAAAACAAAAAGTATATAAATTTTAGTCTGATTTTAATTTTTTTTGTGTAAAGCTCTTCTAGCGTCTTGCTTTCTCTTCTGAAAGACAGGTAACTGTCAAATCCTTAAAACTACAACAGCCTGAATGGGCGTGTGCAACCAACTGTAGGTTTGTTTGTCCCACCTGTTTGAGCATCCTTTTGGTTATGGCTTCGTGATATAATATAACAGATGACTAAACACTAACTCCAACGTTCATTTTTTTCGTCAGTCGGACAGTAGCATCGAAAAATTAGACGTTTTTTGCAACGTTTCATTGCGAAACCCCCAAGTGGTCACTTAACAGAATACACAAGGTCATGAAAAAACTCAAAATACAAAAAATACTTCAATTATATGTTGGAATAAATTAAAAAAGAAGTATCAATGTGTTCCAAACCAACAAAAGTGAATAGTAAAACTGCATGAATGTTGTCTAAACGCGTACACAGACACTTTTCCTCCCAAAGTGTGTTTTTTCTACAAATATTTATTTATGATGTGACTTAATGCCTTCAGCTTGCAGGTGAATTTACAACCCTGATGATGCTAACTCAAATCCATCGCAGCGCTGCATTTAATCATCCCGCCCAGCTGTGACTAGCGCGTCCTGTCGCTGCCTCTTAAAGGTGTCCGTGTTTTCGTTTTTATTGCCTCGTGCGAAGCGACTGTGAGGGGCCATCTATCTAACCGTGAGATAGGGAATCAGGTCATCAGAGAGCAGGATGGAGCTTGAGCATCACATGATGAATGAATGAACTCCTTATTCTGTAGAACGTTCCAGTTGCTGAGGACTATAAATACTAGCCGGGGAAGATGGCACGTCCCGAGCCAACACGTAGGATTTTCCGCTGTTATGAAAGGCCGATCACATGGGATGTCCAAAAACTTAGGGAGGGCTCATGACCAAGTCTTCAGAGAACGCCTCGTAAAAAAGTTTTACTATAAGACATGCAGATTTTTTTTTTTTTTTTTAAGATGGTGCAAAAGGAAGCGGTCAGAGTGCAACAGAGTAAAAGAAAGTGGCGTGATTGACAGTGCAGTCTGACAGCTCTGTGTAAAGATAACCTTATGGGCCTGACTCCAGCAGAACTGTTAGCTCACACACCGCCCCCTGTGGCTGCTGAATGGGTAAACTGACAAATTCCATGTCCTTCGGTTTCAACGCTGACAAACTGCTGACCCACATGCAATTAAACCACATGCACCAGGGGTGAGAGGAACACACTGATGCGGAGTAGCATATGCACGTGCATGTGATCGTTTGCCAGAGGAGGGTGTGATGAAGTGCACAAAGGGAGGAGAAACACAGACAGGAGGAGAGAGACTTACAAAGACTGATTCAATCTGCTCACTAAGCCATGAAATGGTATTGGTGTCATTAGGGAGAGCAAAAACATATCTATGCCAGCGTGCCCTCCGCTACCCTTGTCTTTGACACTAAAAGCACAACTCTTATAAAGGAAAAAAATAACAAGCATGCTAACCTTTTCGTACTTGGTGGAACAAATCATCACGCATTGCTGCAGCTTCACTTTTCCTCTTGTTAATCTTCAATCAAACTCATTTAGCCGCAAAAAAAACGTGTTCCTTCCATTTCAATTTAATAAAACTGAAATATTACATAAACAACACAAGATGCCTCTTCCTAAGAAGCTCAAAATACATCAGTTTTCTTTAGAAAATGTCAAAAAGAACATTATTTTGACCTTTCTCATGGAGTAATCACAAAAATAATCATCAGTTAAATGCAGTGGACAGTTATTAGTCTATTTGTGACTTCACAACAAGAAAAAGAGCTAAAGTAAATAATCAAATTAGACATCTCAAAAACATTTCTGACAATTACCAGACAGCCAAACAGCTCTGATTGACTTTATCAAATAAGAGACAGATTCTTATCATGTTTGGAGTTTGTGTTGCAAGAAGTGACCTCTGTTTGCCTTCAGTCATCTTTCCTCAAGAGGACAAAATGACAAGATGATATCTCGGTTAAACATGAGACGTTATTGTATCTGATTTCTCAAAAAATAAACCCTCCAAAAAGGATGTGTGTGCGGATGACCCGCTGTATGCAGCCACACAAAGTGTTTACGCAAAAAGAGTGTCCTCTTAGAACAACAATACCATTTTAGGCCATTTCCTGGCACTCTCACCGTCTGCCAGAGAAGCATGCGCAAGCCTCCTCCCACAATGCAGTGCAAAAGTTTAGGTTCCCATCAATTCTATTAGTGTACTTTGCTTCTAACCAGGCGCCTTCTTGCAATAAACTACAAGTGGATACTTGTGTAGAATTCTGAAAGTAATTTTTCCTAGTTTGCAACTGGACTGTTTTGGCTAAGCTTTAACAGGATATTGTTATTAGATAGATAGATAAACGTTAATTGCAGACTCTTAGTTCATAAAAATATACAAATGAAAACACCAATTAGAAAAAAATTTGTTTTATAAATCATGTTTTTGGTGTTTTTAACACGTTCTTATGCTATTACGATGGAGAAAATATTTATTGAAAATTAATATCAAAATTGCATTTATGAGTTTCTCTTTATTTAAATCTTTGTGGATTAAAAGCAGATGCAAAAAAAGCTTACAAGTGTGCAGTACAAGTTACTACGGCAAGCCATGAGGTCCATGCTTCATTCACTTGTAGATAAATAGATCCATATACGCTGGAATCTGGCTCAAAACTGTACAGCTGGAAAGATCCGATACTCGTCGCCATTTTTGTTGCCATGCTAATGTTAGCTTGGGGTTGTGAGGATCTGTAAGCTAGCGGAAGAGTGTTTAATTTAGTTTATTAATTTATCGGGACAGCGTAGAAATTTATTAATCTTAAAAAGCAAAGATACTTGCACCAGATTACAGCTTAATAGCTAATTTCCATCTTTACACAACAATGCATTATGGGTAAACATTATAAACATATCTATCAATATAAAAAAATAAATGCAATATAAATTTACAAAAACAATACAATATTAAAAATGCTTACAATTTAAATAAAAAAATACACCAATGGTCAGATTCTCCAATAGCTATTAAATGTTATACACAAGGGTAGCATCAGATGGCGAGAGACCAGTATTAACAAAGGGATAACGGGAAATGAGTGCAAGCTTACTCAGAGGAAATTTCTAATGAACTCCCACTGCTCTGCAGAAACTATGTCCTAGAAAACAACACTTTTTTTTTAGCTAAAAATTGAATAATCATAATTAAAAGACCACTTGCTTGAAGCAAGAGTTATAAACTTATGATTCAAGCACAAAAATGGAAAAAAATGACACTAATCTGTATTGTATTTATGCAAAATTAATATTAAAACATGACCAGCTGGTTTACAAGACATTCTTTTTATAGGAAAGTAAAAAAAAAAAAATCACATTTTTTTGTTGAAGTTTGTACAGAAACCTGGACTCGTTTAGAAATGTAAATAATATTTTGAGGCGCACAAAGCACTTACTATGTTACAAGAACAACCTGTGAAGCTGTGATACAGCAAACGGAAACCAATCATCCTTTTTGCTGTGCTCCATCCAAACTCAATCCATTGACAGGAGGCTTTTTACAGGAGCAGCTGAATAACCTTTGAGGCTTCCAGCACAGGAACACGGAGAGATTGCTGCACTCATTCACGCTGCTCTGTTGGGTTGTTGATCAGCGCCGTGTGAAGGTAAAAGTGAGAGTGGCGAAAAGAAAAAGACAAAACATCTGCTCGGCGCGGAAAGGAAACAGCCTAATGGTGTACACAGAGCACCGGTTTCTTTCAATGAAGGAACAATCCACACAAGTATTATCTGACACGGAGGGCACAAAAAACAGCTGATGTGACTCACTCCAGCTCCAACAAAATACTTCACAAAAGGACTCCAGTACAGTGGAAGTGTTTATTTGTAATCCCACGTCCATTCTATCAGCATATCTATACGCCTGCAAGTGTGCGTAACATGTCGGAGGGATGTTTGACTTTGCGGGCGGACACGCTTGCGAGGCCTCGAGAGGCTTTAATGTGTGTAATTGTACTCGGGCATGCTTTCGCTAGCAAAGGTTGCACTGCTCGGGAGATTCAAGGTGTTTAGAAGGAGGATGGGAACAGGAGACAGAGAGATGCAGGGATGGGAGGGGTGGAATGGTTGCAGAGCAGGCGGGACATGGTGAGAGGTCATCCTTGGGTAATTTGTTTTGGTCCTCTCAGAGTGCAGACACACAGGGAGCAGGTAAACCAATTACAGTGTGACATGAATCACTAAGACCTACAGGCAGCCACACAGCTGGCCAGGCAGTCAGGCAGAGCAAAGAGGCAGCCTATCTCTTTCCCTAAGTGCTGGTCAATCACCAGCTGCAGCCTTCTTCCCCCTTTCTCGACCACGACTGAACATCTGGAGGGAAACCGTTCCCGGAGAGATCCTTTTAATTTTATCATCTGATATTTGGGTTTTTTTTTTTTTTTTTCTTGGCATCTTCGCAAAAATGATTGATGTTTAAATCCATGACAAACATATCAGGAACAAAGCACTTTCATTTTCCCGTTCTATCCATTTCCACTGCAACTAATAACAATATCATCTGCGCAGACACAGGGTTGGATGTCAAGTCTTAATAGATGTTAAAGCCAAACTAAACACTCCAGGGGAGCATATTTACACGACAAAGACCTAAGCAATTACTTTAATTTCCTTAATCTCCTGATGGCTGCCATAATGATGTTGTGTCAAGCCTCAGTCATATCAACGCCACTGGCAATGGGAGAGAAATGCAGTTACAAACTTAAATAAACAGTCAGTTAGTCCTCTTTCTCTGTGGCAGCAGATCTAATCCTCGTGTTGATGTCAAATTGACAGGAGTGCCGTGAAAGAAATCCACCCAGCATTGAGGAAAGGCTGAATCCGTGGCGTTGGGGTTCAGCTGGATTAGACACCGCCTTGGCACTTTGGTTTATTTGATGTGTCCTTGGTGGGTGTCGCAGAGTCAGAAAGGGTAAATATTTGATGAAGGGCGTTGGTGCTGCCAAGGACCGATGTTAGGGAGCATCTTAATAAAGACAGCAGCAAGGCAGGTTGTTGATCACCACTGTGGCTGCTGGAGAAACCGTTGAACTTCGTAGTGTTTACAAAAAAAGCACCCGGTTGTCTCATGCTAGCTCAAAGAAAGCCCTTCCTTTGCTATATGCACGAGCTACTTCCACGTTCGGTACTTGACCGCTAAGTCATATCCGGTTGGGGCAGTGGATCGTTATCTACATGGAAATAGAGTATTTGGAGTTTACAGGATGTCTTTTGAAGCTAACAAGAGTCACTATAAATTATGTCTTTTTAAAAAAAAAACACTCAAAAATAAAATGCAAAAATTATTTACATTTTTGAGTAATCCTACTAAGCAGTCCAGTACGGTTCATTTTTATTGTTAAATTGACCCATTAAACATTTTCGACCCGTACCTCTTGAGGGCCCCCATCTGTTGTAAATCCATAGAAAAATAGAACGGGACGGTTAGGGCGGAGTCGCTGTTGCCAGAAAGTGATGGCGACATCAGAAAGCACCAGTATAGCGCTAAGCTAGTGATTCTCTTCTTTACGGCCTTTTTTGTAATCTTCTTTCAAACAACATTAATTTCCTGTTATACACGATGAACCAAAAGTGAAGCAAGAAAAAGACGAGCAGCTGGATGACTTCCAATGTTGTTGCTTTCTTTTCTGGTTGCAATGACCCACATGGACGGTCTACACCACGCATGTGCTGTGAAAACAAACCGCTCAGTGGAAACGAGGCTTAACTGAGTGGAAATCGACAGAATTAACTGGTCCGTCCTGTAATACTCCTCCTGTACCGGACTGCTCAGTGGAAAAAAAACAAATTGCTAAGGCTGATGTTATTTGTATGTATTTAGGTGCAACTAGCTCAAAAACTAATGGAAATTCATGCTGGGGACACATAATAAGTACAGAAGGAAGCAGATTGGTACATTGCAGAACATATTTGAAGTGTCCAAGGCTAACTGTTGTTACTGGTTACTGGTTTTTTTGCAATACGGATGCCGCCATCTTGGAACCAGGTGACATCAGAAAGCAGTGATTGGTCCGAGGCGAAATGAGTTATTGTTTCTATGGGAACAACTCTAACCAATCAGTAGTGAGCTTAATGGAAGTCCACTGAAATGAGAATCTGTCAATCAAACACGAGACCACATCCTTTTAAGGCATCTGATTGGCCAGTTTATATCTTAAATATAAACTGCACTACAGAAGAGGTATCGTAAAAAAAAATAATGATTAGAAAAAACATGTTAAAACAAAGATAGCCTAGCAAGAATGGTTATTCTGACAAATAAAATGACTGAGTTATAGATGTTTATTTGTCAAGTCTATAGGATTTTGGCTTCTTGAAACCACTTCCTGTTTGGAACCAGATGGGGGAGGAGTCTCTTACTCCAGTTGTCCTACAGGCAATGCAGAGAAGTTTCTCCTGCTTTGTAAAAGTTGTAAATTGGTCATTTTTGGCTCCATTGGAATCAAAATTCTCCACATTTTATTATCTCTCCAT
>NC_050526.1:20678228-20690741 GCF_002922805.2 Oryzias melastigma
TATTGCTTCTTGAATCTAATTTATGTTGACTTTAATGAGTTAGATCGACTCTCTTTTTCAAATGTGGCTCAGAAAAGTTCAGGTCTAGCTACTTTTCAATATTGTTTTGATCTCTGCAAATCGTGCACTTGGATGCGTATATTAGAAAGTATACAGATTTTCAGTCCTACACTGAAAAAAGTGAAATATGTATATCAATTAACTACAGTTATGTAATTTGTTCCATTTAAAATTTTAGTTTTCATGTAAGATTTTGGTTAGGTCAACTCAAAATTATAATTTGTTGAAAACTTCTATTTTTAAAATAACAAATCGAAGAGCTTTTGTTAATTGATCCAATCTTTCACTTTTTACAGTTTAATATAACACAAAATCTAATAAATTATGGTAACACATAATGATAGGTGCAATAACGTTGTTTTGTTTTTTTTTTAGAATTTTTGGGGTTGTTTTTGTTTGGCAATCTAACATACATGTCACCTGATAAATAAAGTAGTATAAATAGTAGCAGTTTCCATGACAACAGTTGAATTCTCCTCATCTCAGTGGCGTTCCTCTCTAATCATTAAACACTTCAATCACAACCTCATAATATTTAAATTACAAACAGACAGAACAAAGTAGCAAGTTCTCCCCGTCCAGGAACCAGAAGTAATTTGTCAACCGCAAATGCTTAACAAATTACTTCAGTGATTAACTGGTGATCAAAACTATTGTTGATGGATGTTCTGTCTTTGGCCGTGATTAATAGAGTAACCATTCCAGCACTTAAGCAGATGTCAGCACTCTGCCGAACAAAGGGAACTTGTGTGATCAACAGCCTTCTACTCGTACGGCAGGAAGGTGGTGACAACTGAACATAACTATCCATCAGGTATGTATGTGAACATCATCACACGGCCTTTTTTTAATTTACACTGTTTGCTTGCCTGAGATTCTACACTTGTGTTTGATCCTCAAAAGGTACACCTTTACAAGAAAACGCATCAAAGACAAGCTGGGGGATGTAGATTACTTAGTTCTATATGTAAACCGGCTGTTTGATGAGCAGGGCCTCTAACGTGCTCCACTTTCTTCCCACATGCATCTATATTTGATGTGCAGCATGTGGCCGGGAACAGCCTCGGTGCTCCAGGCGCTCTGATCCTCTCAAGACACTCCTGTCAAAAAGCAGGACGGCACCATGTGCGCTGTAGCAGTCTCATCTATTGTGCAGCGTTTATGGCTGCCTGTCTCTGCAACGCCATTGTCCAGCGCCACCTGCAGAGCACGCCACGGCCTTTCGAAGGCGTCCCCACCCCAACAGATCAAAACCGCGGCACTCCATCAAATCCAGTGAAAAGCCTGTTTACTGATGTTCTGGTAAGAACAGACAGCTGGAGAGGGAAACGGAGAGAGACGAGGAGGAGGAGAGAGGAGGCTTTCATGCCATGTGGGAGTGGCCTGCTGCAAGAGCTTTTATATTCGGCTATTGTAAAGGAACTAGGTGAGATAATTGGTCTCCCAAGCTCAATGTGCAACCTGCATTTTAATGAGCCACACTCCTGCAGCTCATTTAATATATAGACAAGAAACGATAGAGCTAAAAAACATAGATGTTTACCTTCTGCTAAGTCCCAACCCAGAAAACTCACTGGGAGGGCCAGAAGATGGTATTTTCACAAAATGTTTGCATTTTTAAGAAACTTTAGTTATTTTTTGTGTATTTTTTTTTTTTTTGTTAAATTCCATGGAAAACTTTAAAAAATGAACGATACAACTCTTCTGCAACATTTCAACTCCTGTTTTGTAAATCCACAATTTCATCAATTATAGTTTCAATCAACAAAACTACTTTTAATGTGGTAAAAATGTTGTTCATTTTGGTTAATGATTCGTACAATAATTTAATAGAAGTAATTATGTAACAATTGGAGAATAATGACGTGTTATAATCCGGAGGGCAACCCTCGGGGTTAAAGCCATTTTAAAAAGTAAAACTAAAGCGAGGTGAAGTTAACCTAATAGCATTAGGGATTTGTTGCACACAATTCCAATAGTCCAATTTTCCCAACAGAAAATATATATATTTACAATTTTAAACTTCAAAGAATTTTACGTTATATTAAAACATTCTACTTGCTTATATATCAAAAAGTGGGAACACCATTGACAGGTAACCAATCATGCTCAGGCATAACAAGTAAATTAGCCAACTTTTTTTCTTTTGAACAACCTTTTTTTTATGTTCCTTCTTTCTATTTTCCTTGAAGACCATCTAAAATCCTAGCTCACAGATGTCATCACTAAAAAAGCACAACTAGTAAATACAACTTACACCAGCACCAATCACAACTTCGGCTCACTAATAGAAGCAATGAATAATATTTTTATTAACCTGAAAGTGACAAATAAAGCAAAGATTTAAATTGTTGCAGATTTAGTCAAGCACAAAACTATACTAAATTAAAGTTAAGAGGTGCTGTTCAAAGTCAATAAATTGTTCCCTGTGGCCTTTTAATGATTATGTTGTTTTTAGGCAAGATAAAATATGCAAGTTTCTAATAACTCCTGTTGCTGTGCAGAAATTGTATGCTAGAAGAAGAGTTTTTTTATTTATTTATTTTGATTAAAAACAGTATATTCATGATTCAAAGACCACTGGGAAGGCTTTAAAAAATAGAGCAAAATATGATTGGAGTGGTGCTTTAAATAAAGAAATATTAAAAAATTAAATTTTGAGCTTAAGTTTCCAAATATATGAAAAATACCACATAAACATTGTTATAAACACCAAAAAACATGATTTTTATCAAAGTGGGTCTTTGAAGTCCCATTCCAATTATATTTTTCTACTATAAAATTGTTCCCAGGGTTTTTTTAACTATAACTATGCAGTTTTTAGTTCAAATAAAAATGTTTTTTAAGACATATTTTCTGCAGCGCATTAGATATAAAGTTCTGGGTTGTGCTGACTGTTGTCTACCCTCTCTCATGCTAGCTTACAGCTTCTCACAACCCCAAGCTAACATTAGTATAGCAAAACAACGGTGTATAATATTGACGCTATCTGGCTGTACAGTTTTGAGCCAGATACCAGGTCAGACCAGGAAAATTAAGGCGCTAATAGAACTGTTTGGCTGCAAGTGGACGCCTCAGAGTTGGAGCGGAAAAGGTCATTAGCATCACAGCATCATTAGTTTGAGCATCCCGTTTTCATCTGCTGCCGATTTGAATTAAGAAATACTCAGAAATGCATTTTTAATCATAAAATATTTTAAATATGTTTACTATGAGAAAAATGATGCAAGAACATGTCAAAAAAAAGAAAAAAAAATGTATTGGAGTAGGTCTGGAACCCCAGCAAAACTCAAAAAGCACACAGCTTGAGCCGCCACCACTCAACGCCATTAAACACATCTCAAAATGATATTTGGAAGGGTGGTGAAAGGGCAGCCTACAGGAGAAGAACAAAAAAAAGTATTAGGGGGAAATGGGACACATTCAAAACGCTGAACAAGAGGGATCCCAAAGAGGACAGGGAACAGAAAGGAGAGGTGGCAGGTGGAAGGAGTTTGATTAATGACGCCCCACCCCCTCACTTCTACAGTACTTCCTTCTGGGACCCCACAGACGCCCCTGCAGTCTCCCGCTCCAAAGCCCTCCACAAGATCTCCAGTGTAGCACCATCCATCAATGAGGTCTCCAGGCATGTTAGCGCACCCAACTCCCCTCTGTAGTAACCCTGACCCCACAGGCCTCAGCTGCTCTCTCTGCGAACAATTACTGTGTTTTAAATACAATCTGGAACTCACATCAGGAACTCCAGTTTAAATAACCAAAGAAGAAGTTTCACCGTTTGAGTCACCGCTTTTCTTTTACTTTTACCAAAACCATTCGCTTGCTCTTAAAATAAACTGCTGATCCAATGTTTATCCGACAATCAACAAACTGATTTAACCGAAGAAAGGATTAATCCTTCATGCACCTCAGTCCACCGCCGCTCGATGAAGGTTTGTCATTTTACTCAGAAAGTTGATTTGGGGAATTCTAAAGAACCAACACATGGCGCTGCCTTTAAAGCTGCTTAAATAATAAAACCACGTCGGTCGGGGTAGGACGGGGCTAACGTCCTCCGCACACATGTCACTACACATTTCTGTTTATACTGTACCATGTCATGGTGGCTGAGCAGTGCTTGGTGGCGTCAGGTCACGACTCTTCGCTTTGATGCGAGCACAAAAGCTGCGGATGTGAGCTTGCCTGCACCTCCACCCTCCACCACCCAATCCTGTCCTCCGACGGAGCAACAGCCACACGCACCAACCCAGGGCCGAGTGTAAGCATCAGGATCACACAAATGAATTCTATTTTCTGACAGCAGACAGACGGACCCAGTGCACGGCGGGCGCTAATCTGCCACCTCCCCTCCTCCTCCTCCTCTTGCCTGCACCTATAATCCCTGACGGGGAGAGAGACGGCAAGAAAGAAAGAGTTTAGGACAGTCGGAGAAAGAGGGAGGAACATTTTGCAGAGTGGTGAAAATAGGTTTGATCTTATCCCGATTCCTGAAATGAAATGGACTGCCCTCGGGCTAAATAAACACTCGCCGGCCACTTTGCTAATGCCACTCAACGAAGTGGAAGACAGATTATGTTTTGATCTGGCTTTCCGCCGTCTTGTTTGATGTGCTTGCAGAGCAGAGTTTGTATAGTACAATGAATAATAAACCGTCTCGTCCGCTGAGAGATGCAGCAGCGCCGGCCTCACTGGAAAGGAAGCTATAGGTAGACATAAGATGGTAAACACAATTAAAAAAAAGCATTTTTTAAAGACCCACTCCAATGAAAATTGTGTTTTTGGGATGAATCCTAATTGCTCCCTTACCCTTACAATTCCTCTCAATTGCTCCAAGTTTAGGGGCATTTGAAGCCGTAGTGGTGTACAAAAGTTTTTTTTAGGAAGGAGCGACTCAAGGCTTGGTATCCTCAGGCCAATCTGCAGAAAATATATCCTTGAAATGACAGTTTTTTGCTTTTTTTTTTTTTTTTAACTTTGGCTAAAAACGTAATAATCATTATTAAGACTACTTTGAAATTTGGTCAAAAGAGGATTGGAGTGGCTCTTTTACGAAAAAAACTAAGAAAACTTAAGTTTTGGCCCAATATCCTGTGATCCCTGTCACTATAGTGAAGAAGGCAGAAAACATAAAAATGAGGTAAATGAGTGCGAGGGGCCTGTGTGCTACAATATGTGCTTTGTATTCCTTGCAGATAACAGGAGGCCAATGGAGGGGAGAAAACAGCAGTCATTGATTTTGTGTGCTGGGCAGGCATTTCTCCATTCCAGAGTCTGGTCGATACATACACCAAGAGCAGGGAGCGCTGAAGTGGTTATACACCACCATGGACACCGCACACACACACACACACTTTGGCAGTCAGCAGCAAGTGGACATAAGGGCCATCGGGTAATCACAGTTACCTTATTATCTGCCAACACGTTCACAAACTGATACGGTGGTGCATGCATGAGCCTTAAAGGACTGAATGAAAGCACGGATTCCATAAGGCATTTTCTTACTTGTGAGCGAGGCGTTAAAAGGGTGGGGGGCACAATGCAGCATTAAATCCTTTATCAAGTAGCCAGCAAATCAAACACTGATTTCCATGAAACGCTGTGCCAGGAGCAAAACAGACCTCCCTCGTTAAACTAGGCACCGCTGACCACGCACACAACAACAAGCGGACAAATACACCGAGAGCAGGCAATAAAAATGAACTTTGCATCAAATAGTAGCAGAATTGGAACAAATGTTTGCTGTTCTGTGGAAGTGGGTTACTTTAGAGCCTCTAGTAAGCTTTGATCCAAGATGATCAACCTTGACACAAGAGTGGCAAACACGAAGATTAAAGTTGTGTCACACAGCCCAAGACAAGGGAACAGTGGGGAAATTAATACATGAGCAAATACATTCAGTCGAGGACAATTCTTGCAGTTGTCTACACATGCATCCATACGAAGGCTACAAGTCTATTCCCTTGAGAGTTTAACAACACACGTAGATAAAGTCGTCCTCTTCTTTAGACAAGACCAAATCTGCCACATAAAGTTATTTAACAGACCGAGTGTGCTGACAAATATAAAAAACATGATGGCTTTTCCATCCAAAGACCAGCTGCTTTTGCTTAGCAAAAGTCTGCAAGTCTTAGACGACTCTTTGAATGGCGCAAAAGAGAAAGCCCTTCTATGGCAATCTGGAAAACCTTATGTATGGGCCCAAATTCACCCCCTTCCAGAAAATTACTGGCAGTTGCTCAACAACTGTGTCTGAAACTAGAAAATTTTAGCCTCTGAGCCTTAAGCAGCGAGACAGTTGACCCCCCAGCCTAAACCAGAGTCCATGTGGAGCCAGACAGACACCTAACCCCCCACTAGTGGTTCCAGACACAAAAAACAGCTGCTCCGTTTCATCAAACTGCAGACAAATGTTTCTATAGGCATATTCCAGCGGGTTACTGTCTGTCGGAACTCTTCTCACTTTAAGCGGGCGGGAGGACGCCAGCCGAACCACGCGGCGAGTAAAGTGAGTAACAAAAAGACACAGCAAGAATGAAGCACTCATGTTACTCTACTAGTTAATTATATAAAAGGAGAGACGTTCAAAAGAGGCAGAAGAGAATAAAGTTGACTTTTGTGTTTTCAGCTCTTGGGATAATTAAAAAAAACTAGATTCCCTGCATACTTCTGCAGTCTAGTTGGAGGTGAGTAAGATTTGTGTGAAGTAGAAGAGATAACGTTTAGGAAAATAAAATAAAAAAATATGCTACAATATGGCCGAATCTGAATTATTTCCCTATCCCTCCAATTGTAGGGATGTTTCAAGGGACAGGGTTGATCGAAATAGTTTTTTTAAGTTAAAACAGTTACTTAAATGTAAGTAACGACTTTTTGTTTTGACATGACCTTTTTGAACTTATTTCAGAGCGCTAGCAGCTCTATGCTAACATAGCTGGCCGACGACTATTGATGACATCATCAAGTGGTAGTGTCATCCAAATTTGAGGACACACCCCTAATCCCTAACTAATAATAAACTATATAGTGCAGGACTATCTACTATCGAGATTTTAAAAGCAATTCGGACAAGATGCTCTCTACTTTACTTTTGTTTTGCTAAGCGTCGGATATGACGTCATCGATTTTAGCGAAGTAAAACTCTAATCATGATTTGTTACCATTTAAGACTCCCCTTTGTTCTGAAGATGAAAATGTGGAAGGTTTGTCAAAAAAATTACATTTAAATATATATTTTTTGCAAGTTTTTCGTAATATTTTTATGAGGTTGTAGTTCACTTTCGGCTTATCCCTTTCTATGTTACAAATAAGATCTTTTCAAACAACATTTTTTCATCTGCTCCTGGTTCGCAACAATCTAGATCAAGAAATGCTCACAAATGCATTTTTTTAAACTATTTTCTTAATATATGTCCTCCAGCATCAGAAATATCCCACAAGAACACATTTTTCATCGGAGTGAGTCTTTAACAATGCTGTCTTCTTCATTCGACTTAAAATATAAACCAAATTTACTGTTAAGGTTCATAGACCAAAACTTTTTGCCTTTGTTTTTACTAAATAAAGTCTGTTTTTGTTACAGTCAAGCGAGAAAAAAACATTTTTCTTTTGTTTGGTACTAATACAGATTTTATTATGTACCCGTTTGTGTTTTGGAGCCTCATTTGCCTCTGGTTCTCTTTTTGGTCTCCATTCTTATTCTTAAAATCAACATCCTAACATTTATTATGGTCTATGCTGACTTAAGATGGGGCATGGTCCTCTAGTTGTGCTTTCATTTGAACAAAAATGTAAAATATTCTTTATATTTATTAAGCCATATCATGTACATTTGAAATACTGGTTGGTGCATATGTCTTTTTTTTATTTTCTACTCCAGCAGGAATTAAAAAGAAAGTAATACATTGCAATCCTGAGACAAGTAATCTGGAGTGTATTACAAACTGGAAGGAACTTGCACAACAAAGCATAAAATCCATCAGAGCCAACTGGGCTTTTGGAGGATTTGTGGTTTGCATTTGATCATAATTTTAAGTATCATATTAAATAGTCCTGCATTTGTATAAATGGAGTTGATCATAAGTGGTGCATCTTCGTATGCAGTCATGTCTTTTTCCATTTAGCTTTTCATTAGGAAGAGCCACTTCACCACTGGCTGAATGGGGGAGCAGCAGCTCCAGGCTCATTGTAGCCCCACTAATCCTTCATTTATCTGAGCTACGTCAATACTCTCCTCCTGGCCCCCCACCTTCTGCCCCATTCTCTGCTTTTTCTCGGTTGTTCCTTCCCGCCGACCGTTCATGCCTCCAGCTCTCATTCCATTCTCGCTGCCTCCTCCAGCCCTCCTAGGTGCTGCTCGAAATCCATCTTATCTCTTTGCCTTCCTCTGGACAAAACAGAAGGGGTAAAGGGAGTAATAAGACTGAGCAGCAGGGGTGGGATGGGCTTGGTAAGGTTATTAGGCTTCACACACAAACACACAATTCGCCAAAGGGGTACTGAGGTGAAACCCCAAGGGGTCGGAGGCCATTTCTATTTGTGCGTGTGTGGAGAAGGCATTTTATGCTCATGCTCACGAGGGGGGGGGGGTCTGATGAGGCCACACACACCTTTTACTGGCACCAACTTCAGAGGCTGCCATCACACGCCGATGTGTGACTGCTTCCTGAAACGACCCAGTCATGGGAAATTAATCTGAATCTCCTCAATCTCCAAACTAAATTCTGAAAGTTTTAACTATGACGTTTCCTTAACTTGTCACCTAAAGTGATGACTATAAAAAAATCTCACCAAGTATTTTTGTCTAATTTCTTGTCTAATTATACTTAATATAAGACAAAACTAACTTCTTAGTTAGTTTTTGTAAAATCTAACAACTTGTTTTAAGGAAATGAGTCTTGAATATCTTGTTTAGTCGTTTTGATCTTGAAAACATCTTATTTTAGGAAATATTTAGGGTTTTGTTAACACAAAATTTACATATAATTTACGTGAAATAGGTAAATCTAGTAATACTAGAAGTTTTTGGGGAAAAAGTATGCACAGATGTTTATAAATGCACCTAATTAAAAGATAAAGAACTTTTTAACCATTTAAAAAAAGCATAAAAGCCTTTTTAAAGACATACTATTTCCAATTACAAAAGACAGTATACCTAAAAAGGAGTGTACTGCTCTGTGTACAGAACATAACTTATTTTAAGAAATCTTAGCATGGTAAAAAAAAAATAAATGAAAAAAGTGAAAGTTTAACCATAACATTTCCTTAACTTGACCCCCAAAGTGATGACTATCCACGATTCCACACTGCAAAAACACAAAATCTCACCGCATATTTTCCCCCAATTTTGTTGTTTATATATCTATTTATGCCTGATAAAAACAAAACTAACTTCTTATTTATTTTAAAGTAAAATGTAACAACTTGTCTTAAGTTTTTAATATTTTATTTAGTTAAATTGATCTTGAAAACATCAAATTTTAGGTAATATTTAGTTGTTTTTTTTTACTCATAGTTTACATCTAAGTTATGGGATTTCTGTAAAATGTGTAAATCTAGTAATACTGGAATTCTGGGGGGGAAATGTATGTATGTATATAAATGTGCGTAATTTAAAGATATAGAACTTTTTTTTTTCTTTTTAACCAGGTTAAAAAAATATTTTACGACAATATATGGCGTAACAATATAAGAGCAATATACCTAAAAAGAAGTGTTTACAGCTAATTTCAACATTACATTTTGTCTCAAAATGGCAGAACATAATTTATTTTAAAAAATATTACCATGAAAAATTCTACTAGTTCCATGGGAGTGCTATTGGTTAGAAAAAAACATGCTGTATTCTGTATTTTTGTTTAAAGGACATTTTTCCGAACTCCTTTTCAAGCAATAGATCAAACTCTGCTTGACTTTAGTTAATAATAACTTTATTTAATGAATTAAATGTGACAAAATGTCTTTGCTTTTTGTGTTCTTCAATCAATCTATTTCCTTATTTCTGAAATGAATTTGAAAAACCAGTGTAATTTTTTTTGTCTTGTATTGTCCACAATCTATGCTTATAACTAAACCAGATCGATTAATCAGTCAGTCAAAATTGCAGATGTTTGCTTTGAGTGCACAGTGCAGGTCTGGTGGTAACGATTTTATGATGACAGAAGGACCTCAGACAGGATCTGGACCGATCACTGCAGCAGCTGGGAGCTCCTACTGCAGTGCACAGCCAGCGGTGGAGCGTTTTTCCTCTCCAAACATGCTTTGGCATTGTCAGCCGTCTGTGTGGGAGCATGTACGTACGTGGTGGCTGCATTGGGGCGAAGGGGGGGGCACAAACATGCAGACCTTGAGAGGGGAGGGGCTGCCATTGTGGTCCACTTCTAGTGTATTTCATTGGTGCCGCTCTGACAACACAAGGCTGGGCCTTCCCTCGCTGCTCAGATGAGCAATCAGGTCACCTCGTCTTGACAGACACAAACACGCACGCACAAAGACGTAAACACACAGTGACAGACACACACATGCAGAGACGCACAGTACATGCAGCCTGCAGCTGTTGCCAATGATGTCAGTCCTGATTTGGCAAAACTAGCCTTTTATTTCACAGCATGAACACAGAGGAGAGGAGTGCAGCGAGGGTCTCTCTTAAAGACTGTTTGGTTTAAGGCTCAACTTCTGGTTGCTCACATTATAGTCCCAAAGCAAAACAAAGACTTTTTTTTCCAATAGTTAAACAGTGAATAAGTGATATAATTTAAAATGTGATTACATTTCCAGTCAGTTTCTCACATACATTTCTTCAGCTCTTCATTTTTCACAATCTACTTTATTTTTTTAATACCAAAAAGGCAGTTTTTATAAACGGTAGAGCTGCCAGATGCTGTAAGTTGAGCAGCAACTGTGCGGTTTGGGCTTCTGCACTAAGACGAAATCATTCAAATTCTATAGGTTCTGTGATATTCATACACACAGGAACCCTTCTTTTAAAGACATAATATTTGATATTTAGATCAGTTATATAGGAAAAACATTTCAAATCAAATCAAACTTTATTTGTAGCACTTTTCCTACAAAGTGCTATGCGTCATAACATTTTCCAATTTAAAAATAAAAACAAAAGTAAGACAAAAACCAAACACTGAGATTGTTTAGTGTGGAATCAGTTTGACTTTACAAGAAATCTTTCGGTAATATCAATTTTACAAATAGTCCCATTAAAGTTGAAAATAAAAAGGTGAGTTTCTGAAAATAAAACAAATCCAAACTGCAAGTAAAATAAAATCTTTCCTGAGTCAAAGATGGGGTCAGACTTTAAAGCTTAACTGAGCTATAATTTCTCAACCTAAAGTCTCCAAACCAGGTATACGACACCATTTGTATGTATGTGTGCCGGGGCTGTTTAAATATGACCATACATCGTTTAAATCATGCTCAACTCTAAAGTAGCCAACACAAACATTGGAGCAGTTTCAGGTTCCACTGAAGAGGTCAACATCTCCTGGTTTAACTGCTACTGGGATCTCCTGCTGCAGCGAGATGGTGAGGGTTGGTACACCCATAAGCAACCTTTGCTTTGCTGAGGGACACCCATAATTAAAGCTCTGTTCACATCGCCCTTGGCAACAAACGTTCAAGTGACCACCCGCAATGAAAAGCCCATGAAAACTCATGTTTTGCGCTTCTGTCTTCAAAACTCTCGTGTCCAGACAAGCTTCTACGACCGTTTTGGGGCTCCACGAACATAAGGCGTGGTCACTGAATGCATGTTGGAAGCTAAACCAGGTTGGACTTTGACCAATCAGAACCAGGCTCCTCCTGGAGGGGACTGTCTCACAATGTTACAGCAGATCGTGAAATGAGAGGGGCTGCTGTTGAGAGTGCAGGTTTTTAGAGGAGTACACAGAAAAAGTCTCATTATTTGACCCTTCCCCTGGGGGAGAGGTGAGCTGCAGACACAGCTGCGCTCGGGAATCATTTGATGGTTTACCCCCCCCAATCCAACACCTTATTGATGAGTGTCCAGCAGGGAGGCACTGGATCTAATTTTTTTGTCTTTGATATGACTCGGCCTGGATTTGAACTCACGACCGTCCAGTCTTGGGGCGGACATTTTACCACAAGGCTACTGAGCGGGTTCGGAAATGCATGAACGGATCAAAATACCGCTTTGGGGCTCTTTATAGTGAAGATTGAACAGTATAATATACTTAAAAGCTCAAAAAGTTGTTTTTTCATGGTATTGCCCCATTAACATAATCACTGTAACTCCTCTCAATGTGTTTAAACCATCTTCATCTGGCTTATATACATATATATACATATATATATATATATATATATATATATACACTGTATATACATAGACTACATATAGTCTATATACATATATATAGTCTATATATATATATATATATATATATATATATATATATATATATATATATATATATATATATA
>NC_050526.1:20692073-20712297 GCF_002922805.2 Oryzias melastigma
ATGGTTTTTTCTTCTTCATTATGCATTTTTTGGCCCCTGCGACTTATACTCCGGTGCGACTTATAGTCCGAAAAATACGGTATGTGTGTGTTGGGTTGCAAAAGCTTGTAGCCAGGCAGGATTGATTTATTCAACGATCATCTGATTCTGATTCTTGGCTTCTTAATTGATCAATCTCAATAAGAGAGACAGTTTGATCTTCCACATGTATATTTAAAAATTCAAAGAGACAACAGGTGAGTCATGCTAGTGTATAAGTATATGCCAGTACTCCACGTTTCTGAGAGTGGTCCCCAAACAGCAGGAGACACATGTTAATGCGACCATATAAGGTCTAAACAGAGCCTAAACAGTTCCTCTACCAGGATACATCCGAGTTTTAATGTTTGTGCAGCATGTCATGTCGAACAAACACGCGGCACAACTTTACACCATTTCTGAAGTGTGAAATTGACAGCAAACAAACCTAAAAAGCTTTAAGCTCTTGATAACTGCCAGCCTCCTCAGCAGGTTATGAGAGTACAAAACTGAAGGAAGACAAGAAAAGTTCGACTCTACTCAAACACCCCAACCCCCTTTTTCCTACGCACACACACACACATTCACACAAACACTCTCCGCCTCCAACCCCCTGATGTCTGTTGGCAGCTTCGTCTGAGAAGCTTAATTGGTACTTTCTTATTTTTTTTTTCCTCTCTTTCTCACCCTCCAACTCCATCACTCTCTCATTCAAGCAGCGTGCGCACCCACATGTGTTTATGGAGTTTAGGAGTGTCTGTGTGTTTTCATGGCAGGAGGAGAGGAGCGTGGGTGCCACTAAATGAAACAGAGGCTAAAGCAACTGCACACTCTGTGGCAATGTGATAGGGCGAGCCAGCTCGGTTAACCAAACGCTGAGACGAGCCACTAAATCATGCGCGCACACAAACAGATGAATGCGGGAACACACACTGAAGTTGTCCCAGTGCCCAGACAGCCTTCTTGCTTCCAATAATGAGGAGGTTTGGAGATGTGCATTTGTTTGTGCAGATCTAAAAGACATACTTTAATAGCTAACTGAGTGGCTCTCATCACATAGACTGCTGTTTGCTTTCTGTGTGCTTAAGCTATATACCCCCCCACACACACATCACACCTGCTGACACTGGATACAAACATAGCAGAGGCACTCGTCTTCTAGGCTATTATGTTGTTGGTGACATTTTCGAAAATAATCCTGCTTCTCCTGACATTTCGTGTAGCGGCTGCTTACAGTACATGCTGCTGCACAATCAGGCTGCCTCTTGATGTGATATGTTTCTTGGAAGCCTGGCAGCCAGGGCTGCTTGTTGGAGCAATGATTTGATTAGGTTTGCACTGATTACAGTCTTGTTGGTTACAATATACAGTTCCATCAGCGAGTGCAGGAGGGCAGGAGGGAGAGTTATTGAGAGTGGGAATGTCAGTTTGTCAAGCTGTCAAGAGCGATGCTATATCGTGCTTCTGAGGTGTTTGTGCGTAGGCGAGTGCTCAAAATGAATCAGTTTATATCAAAGAGGACCTGTGAGGATAATAATACAAATCTTTTAGCGGCTATCAACACTCTGGAGGGCGATACGTTTCTGCGCGCAAACAAGCTCCTTTGAATCAGAGCGAACATTTGAACAGCTCCCGATTTACAAAAGAACATTTGCGCTGGAAAGCTCCAAACTTACAGAGGCGCAGCATCTCAGAACAAAGTCTCAATTGCCCCTCTGCAAGATTCATCAAATATTAACCAAATAAATCGACCCTATTTCTCCTGCCACTGATTCATCAAAAACAGTAATAACTCTGGAGATTATTCCAGAGAAATGTAGCAGCAAATTTAATCTCGGAAAGCCAAGGACAGGGTGTAATTATTCCTTTCCACGAACAAGTTTTTTAGTAATTAGACATACTGGACTCCCACACTATACTGAAGAACAAGGATAACACGACAGACTAGTTTAAAGTCTCACTACAATCATCCCTTAAACTATTTTCAAAGCGTTCATAGTAATCTTTTAATTTAAGATGTTTTCAGGCAAAATCAAACAATCTGTGTCGTTCTCTAGGACAGTTTGTGGCTCCTGCTGGGTTGTGGTTAGTGAAAAGTCAACCCAAATGGCTCTTTAAGTGTTGAAAGTTGCAGACGTATGATAGAGGAATGAGTCTATCGCGAAATATACTTTTATTTTGAAGGGTTTTGAAATTGACACTAGCAAGTAGCGAGTATTCTCTCCTCTTTGGTGAGTAAAAGTTAGAGTTAGTCGCCACATGGTGAATAAATGTTTGCATCTAATTATTTATGCTTTTTATCCCTCATTTTGGTCATTTTCTTTTGGACCTTTCCACTTCCTGTATCAGAACACAGGGAAAACAAACGCTCACGAGATAAACCGACACAAGCTGCGGATAATCATGCATTTCTTTTTTGAGCCGCAGAGCGTTCAAATTTTGCAAATATAGTTTTTTATTTTTGTTATCGCCTGATATGAAAAAAATTATATCATGATATAAAAATTCCATTACGACCAGCTCTACTCAGGAATGCAAGTTTCCTTTTCTTTATATATATGTCCTCAATCATGAGAAAAAGAACATGTTAAAAACATCGGAGTGGGTCTTCAACAGCACAGCACTTCATCAAAGGTCAGATTTTTGTTGCTAAAAAAACATCTGATTTACAGTAGAATGAAAGGAATGTCTGACCAAAAAATAAGGGTCACAAAGTAAAACGGAAAATCATCTGAAAGGATTTTATAGATTGCAAATTTAATGTCCGTCTGATGGGGAAAAAGAGAGAGAGATCAGAATTAATCTTCTTAGCTGTTTGTTTGATAATCTGATTTAGTCTGATTTTTCGGCTGCAGCCTCTGCTTGTGGTTACTGATGCTTTCTGTGGACTGACCACAGCCGTTTTCACCTCCAGTAACCCCCCCCTTCATCCTCTCTTGTTTATTCGCTTTTTGGCACGAGATGTAAAGAAAATATGCGTTTGGGATAATCCCCCCTTGCGCAGTTGCGCAAATCCAGCGATGTGTTTGCTGGTGCACCGATTGCCCAAGATGACATCACTCAAGAAAGGCACACTATGTCTGTCTCTGTTCCAAATAAATGACCTACTTTGCACATTAACACAGATTTTTTACATGCAGTCGGGATCCAGGGCAGCTTTTTCCTTGCCAGCTCTGACACTTCTCACTATTTGCTGCATGAATTTTGTTCAATTCTTAGAAATCATAGGATTGTCATTCTTCTCCTGCCGTGTTCAAAGAAATATCAAAGACAGCAAAGCTGACACATTACACCACATGTCTTCTACAGACAAGATGAAGAAGAAGAAAAAAAGGGTGCATAATGCATGCCAGGTTCAGAGGCAGAATCATTGTCACACAAGTCTGTTAAAGGAGGTAACACACACGCAGAGGCCCACCTAAGGTGCTCCCGGCTCAGGCAAAGCTATTTCCAGACCGGCCCCTCCCCTCCTCCTGCACCTCCACCTCTGGTGGGGAAACCACACCACTGCTCAGGCTCCAGTCGCAGACATGACTCAAGAATGGATCCATTATTCACACAGGCACACGCACACAGGGGACTGGCACTCAAGGGTGGGATGTGGCGGTGGCACACGAATGTTCGCTTTTACTTAACTTCACTTAGATCTGCTCAAGCAGGCAAGACACTTAATGAGGTTCAAGAAGTGCAGCTTTTAGTGCAGTTAGGTCTGTGTGAATAGTAGGGGTGTAAGGAAAAATAAATTTGGCGATATATTGCGATGTTTCAATTGGCGATACGTATTGATTTAAAAATACTGACAAGACATATTTGACTATGAGTGCCCTTCGTTTTTGTTTTCCACCTAAACCCCCCAGCTGGTAGTTGGCAGCACAGCCCACTGAGCCAACACATTCTCACTCCCAAGTCGTCACACGTTTGTCTAAGGACCTCTCCGCATCACTATTTGACGTAGCTGGTGTCCCCAAGTCATTTTTTTTCAACGCACTGGCTGTTCCCTTCAAATTATGGGTCCCCAACTTCCAGGCCACAAACCAGAACCCGGTACTGGTATCAGCACTCTAACCCGGCACTGGAGCAGATACGGTACTGGACCCAAACTGGTACCAGACGCGGTATTGGACGAGGTATTGGACGCGAACCGGACACAGAATCAGACGCAAACCAGTACCGGGTTAAGGTTAAAGTACCAGTACTGGGTTAGGGTATTGGTACTGGGTATGTGCACTGGGCTTGGTATTGGGCGCAAACTGGACACAATAACAAACGCAGTACCGGTCGCAAACCAGTACTGAGTTAAGGCTAAAGTATTGGTTATGGGTTAGGGTACCGGTACTGGACACATACAGTGCACTGGGCATGGTATTGGGTGCAAACTGGACGCAGTACCAGATGCGACCCAGTACCAGGTTAAGGTTAGAGCACCGATACTGGGTTAGTGTACAGGTACTGAACACGTCCCAAGGACCATGCATTGTATTGGCCGCCAACCAGATGCAGTACCGGTACTGGGTAAGGGTACTGGTACTGGACGTGTCCCGTGCACTGGGCTTGGTGTCTTGCGCAAACTGGACATGGTACAGAACGCAGTACCAGACGCGAACTAGTACCGGGTTAAGGTTAAATTACTGATACTGAGTTAGGTTACCGGTTCTGGACACGTCCCAAGGACCGTACGTGGTATCAGCCGTGAACCAGACGTGAACTATTACTGGGTTAGGGTGCCTGTACTGAACACGTCCCGAGGACCAGCGCGAATCCGGTACTGCATCTCAAGGGTTACGGACCCGATATTCAGGTAGAATTTTTTTGGAAGTCTTGCTTTAAAAAAATAAAAAAAATAAAAAATTTTCTGTTACAGTCGATATGTATCATATCGTGATATATGCATCGGGATACATACCGTATCGCCAGGCTCCTGCCAATACAAACCCCTAGTGAATAGCCACTGTGATGCTAGCGTGTGAGGCAACTGAAAAGTCATAACTGGATGGATTTGCATTCATGCATACGTGTGTTCTGTGCTGAAACGATACATGTGAACGATGCAGAGAAACGGGACTGCAGATGCACAAACCCAAACGAAAGTCAAAACAACTTAAGACACACATGACATGTCAAGTCCCGAGAACGCCTGACAGCGCAACACAACTGCACACAACTCAACACAGATGAATACACAAGTGCCCTCACTCCGTTTCATGCACGCACAAAGAGGCCAGATTGTATATGAGCTTGCTCACGGACCATGATAAGAAAATGTGGCAAATGGGTAATCTGATATGCATGACTTGAGGTTTCTCTCTGCCTTTCTTTTTCTCTTGGAAATCGCAGGTTGCATCCATAATTTACACGAGCCTCCGTCTGTTTCTCTCTTTTTCACTCGGCTCCCTCCATCTTTTTCCCCTCTCCATCTTTCCTTCTCTCTCCTGGCAATCTGGCTTTTGCAGCTTTGCTCATTAGCATATTGCAAAATGTGCAGATGCCACCAAAAATTATTCACCTTGCAGCGCTTTGATGCCGTTTCACACATATACAAACTACAAGGTCGACATTTTGCACAGCGTCCCAAACAAAAGGCAGACGGATAAGGTCTCCTTTCGCCTCAGCCATAACATGACTTCCTTTGATCTGTTGTTTCCGAGCACCCCCATTCAATCCAATTACATCATCCATCACTGTGGTCACAGGTTTTCCGTGATGATTACTGCCATGGATTTTAATGGACGCTTAAAATTCATGAACTCTGAGGGGTATCTGAAAACATAATATTCATTCTGTTCAAAGGCTAATTGAACACAATATCCATGCATGTTTTAGCATGAAATGGAGCCTCAGCTTGCAGGTTGAGCTGCAGAGAGCAGATGGCTGGAGGATGGGGAAACGAAGATTAGCCGTTGTCCTCTTCTTGAAGATTGATATTTCTATTGATAGAGGCAGATCGATAACCAAACGTGGTAAATAATCATTGGTTCAAGTCTCCTGTTCAAATTTCAAACCCTGGGGGAGGCTAAAAGCAGGCTTTAAAAGGCGTGGCTAAAGACTATTAGCTGGTGGTCCTTCAGCTTCAATGACACGGTACTGCAGAGTGCAAACTGACTTTACAAGCTGTTTTAGCAAATTCAGATGAAAGAACTAATTTACCCAACAAGCATCAGGTGCCTAACCATGCAAAGCAGAAATGCAATCACGTTCTATTATGTAAATCATTAAGCTTCCATTCAAAAACAATGGTCACCCGCTTATTGTTACAGAAATTTCTCGTGTTCTGAAGTGTGAGGTCCAAAAATGCTCATAAAGACCCACTCCAATCAACTTTTGATTAATTTTCATTTATGATTTTGCCCTTTTTAGGCAAAATAAAAAACAATTTGTGTCTAGAACATAGTTTCTGCAGAGTGGAAGAAGTTCAATAGAAATTTGCCTTTTGAGCTATGGGCGGAAACGTTGGTGCAGAAGTAAGCCTCTTCTGATATCCCATCATCCCTTTGTTGATACTCTCTCCTGCTATCTTACAGCCCCCTTGGGCAAAATCAGAGCTGTCCAGCTCAGACGAGGAGGACCTACTTGGATCTAGTCATCTACAAGTGCATGCATCAGAATGAAGAGGAACTTGGACCTTGTGGCCTGCTGACTGTAGCACCTACATCACTACTCCAGGCTTTTTCCAACAGCGTTTTTTTGTCTCCTCCTGATTTACAACGATTTGAGAAAATACGCAATTTTAAGCTTAACTTTTGGTTTATATGTTCTCTATCATGAGAAATATGCCAGAAGAACATGTTTAAAACACCAAAACATGATTTTCATTGGAGTGGGTCTTTAAATATCCCTCTCAGAGATACTTCTTCAGATGAATCTCAGATCTTTTTGTTCCTAGAATAGAAAACAATTCAAACTCATACTTCCACTGAAACGTTAAGTCTTCTTCTTCAGTGTCTGTACAGAACATGACGGCAGGTAAAGTTTTTTTCCAGGTCAAAACCCGATGTGCATTCAGAGGCTTGTTTTACACAACAAAAGGTAAGCTCCTCACTGCAGACCTCCTATCTCATTTACAAAACCACAGCGAGCGAAGGCATATCGATGCCGAAGCTTACGGTGAGCTGCTTAGATAAAGACATAGGTGATAAATCAGGATCTTTACCAGTTTGTGGAGGACGTTCCTGTGTTTGCTTGTTGGCAAAATCCCTCTCCTTAATCCTCATCAATCACAGAGCGAGTCTGAAATGAAACAAAACACAATGCAAGGCATATCAGGACGTGTGGCACAAACACAATGTGCTTTTTAGTGATAGGAAGACAAGACTTAGGTGGTGTCACTTATCGAGATGTAATAAAGCACCCCGTTGTGCATGTGACAAATTGGAAGCACGTAACAAGGACTGACAGAGCTGGGGAGAAAATACATCTCTAATCCTGCCAAACAAGAAACATAAAAAGATTTAAATGACAAATAAAAAATGATTTCTTCTCGTCTTTCCTGTAAGTGCTTTGTGGCCATCCAGTTGCAGAGGCAGCTGTCTTTTAAGTCTCTCGGCTCGTGCAGATATAGTTTTTTCCTCTTTAACTGAGATGTGCAGAAGTTCTAATGGGACAACCACCTGCTGACTATCAATGCACAATAAAATATCGATATATCGCAATATTTAGTCCTGCAATTGATTCTCAAAGGGTTCTCACCAAGTATCGATCTTTTGTTTTTGTTTGAAGAGGTTGTAAAACATAATATTAATCATCCTTTGGTGAGACGTTCCTTAGAGGTAGATAGCGAGATTGACTGTTGTGAGCATCAATGTGCCTAGCAGCTACTTGAATTATTTAATTTTTTTATATAATGTAAGTTTTGATCGATTTTTACCAATTATTGCAGTATCGCGATATCATCGACATCGTGAGCCGTGTATCGTATCATAAGGTACCCAGTGATTCCTAGCCCTAATGCACAAGCCAGAAATTCATCATTAACATTCTGCCGCCAACTCCATTTAAAAGAAAAAGTTGGTTGAAGTTATTTGTTTAAGCTAAGGATTATCCCACATTTAATTACTGGTAAAAAAAAAGACTAAAGCTAAATATGCTTCTACAAATTATTAAGTTTCTCACACATTTGAATCAAATTCAATTAGCCACATGGGTTTAATTAAGCAAATATGATCTAATATTGTAATTTCACAGTTGGGTTTAGGATCCAAAGACAAGTACTAGAGTACAAGGAAACTATGGTAAACCAGAGCTCATTAAAGGCTTTAATGCATTGTATGCTGGCATTACCAACAGCACCATTAGCTGAGTGATTACTCCTAATCAAGATCTACACTCTGGGAGGTTACCTTTATTCTCAGAGAACTAAGAACACTCTGCCTGCGCCATTATTCACTGTTCATTACTGAACCTTAACTAATACAAGCAACACCCCTCATATTTTCTGGGACCTGGGCTCTGTTAATTATAGTAACTGAAGACAACAGAACTGCAGTTCAGGAAAATAACAGTCTATTGACCCGCTGAACCCACGCAGGCACAAGAACCATGCGCAGGCATGGAAAACCTCTAGTAGGGGCTTTAAACAGGCTGCTTTACAAATGCAGCAGAAATTACACCTCTTTTCAATTTAAATACAATGAAAACATGGTCAAAAATTATTCTGAATTTCATAAAAATACTGTAAGCTTTGGAGTCGGGGAGGGTCATCCTTTTACAGCAAATCAATGGCGCTAACAAAGATGAAAATGAATTAACCACAGGACATGCGGAGGGTTTTTTCTGTTCAATCCAGCTTTGTAATTTCACTGCCTGTGTGTCTTTAAATGACTGAATAGTTTGAAAGCACAATTTTACACCGCTGGTATTATTTCCCATTCATGCAAAGGCTCCATAATGGCATTAAATGAGCTGCAGTGGGTGATATGAAACACAAAAAAACACATGGTAATTCACTGGTATTCAGTGATGAAACATGAGGCCTGTGAGGCATGTTGTCTCACTCTCACCGAGAGGAAATATGGCTACCAGGCGCTACACTGACATGGAAAACACTGTCACCCCGCCGAACGACACAAGCAGAATTATCAGAGAAGAAACAAATGGAGGCATTGATTCAATAGTTGTTTATTTACATGCCTCTCCGGAGAAGAAATAAATTCCCGTGTTGCGGCTTTGTTTTCCCATCACACGACACAACGGGAACGCATGAAAAGAGGGGTGAGCGGGCCACACAAGCAGAACCTCGCGTGCACACACGCAAATACACACCCAAGCATCTTACATCTGGATTAATCTCCAATGGGCGTCATCACAGATGCCATTAAACGCAGCAGAAGGCGAGACTTGTGCAGGAAAGAGGCTGCCATCTGAATAATTTATTCCGAGGCTCATCTCGTCTCACACCGGGGGAATTCCTGCTTTCAATTTACACTGTTTTCCTCCCCATATTCAAATCAGGAAGCAGATTTGTTGTGATTGGCACACGGAAGGTCAATGTTAGCGTGCTCGCCTGGATTCTGTCCTCAGCAGGCTGGTATGCTGGACCGGAGAGTGTTTGCATGTGTCTTTGTTTACCTCACTATGTGCTGTTTAACGCTGGAGAATAGGCCTTTGGAGCACAGAGACAGGAGTGTGTCTGAGCCTATTAGACTATTTTCCAAGGACACAGAAGGGATCCAGACTGATGAACGCACACACATACACTACAGCTAATCATAGCTGTAGGATGTTTGGACAGCAGACACTAAACAAGAGGTAGGGGGGAAAAAAGAGGGAAAAGATGGAGGAGCTGAGGATGAGAACATGTGGGGAGAAGGCTGAGAGGGAGGCTGAAGGCACGCCCTCACTTTGTGTGTCACTGTGGGACTGGGAAAAGGACAGAGAACAAGCGCAGGTCAACTGTGACAGAACGAGCAGCTATTAACCAAACAGAGCAACTGTTATGAGGTCGCTGGGCTCACTTTGAGATATGAAATATGTTTTGTTTGAAACTTCTAGCACTTGAAGCAGCACCTATGATGCATTGTGTTGCTTTGTGGTGTTGTTGTAGCACGATTCCTTTAGGAGAGAATCATTTTGTTCAGCTCTACCTAAAAAGCAACAGAAACAAGTAAGTTTGAGATGGGAACAGAGGTTCACCCACTACATTTTTTTATTGTAAAATTGTTCCAGTGGTTTTTAGTTATGATTATGCAGTTTTTGGCCAAAATCAAAAAAGCCCGTGTCGCTTTTTAAGACATATTTTTTGCAGCACGGCATGAGTTCATCAGAAATTCTCCTTTGGGTTGTTGGCGCGGAAGTTAGCTCAACTAATTTCCCATAAAGCCTTTGGTTGTGTCCGAATTCCCCCCTTAATCACTACATAGTGCACTATATAGTGCATTCGCCATTTTTAGTGCTGTCCGAATCTACTAATTCCAAAATTGAGGGCACTGGAAATTTCCCAGAAGTCTTTGCGAAAAACTAGCTTACATTGATGGTCACTAGATTAGCAGATATAGACCACAATGCATTGCGGTCGAACAATTTCGAACAAATAAACGTTTTTAAATGTTATATTTGAATAAACCAACCACATTTTCACCATCAGAACACAGCAGAGTCATAAATAAACGTTGTGAAAGCTCGTTTTTATTCGTTTTTTTTTCCCTTTGTGAAATTGGTGACGCATATCCGGTCTTTAGAAAAACAAAAAAAAAGTAGTGAGCATCGTGTCCGAATTGTCTTTAAAATCCAGGGCACTATATAGTCCCGCACTATGTCGTCTTTTTGTAGTTAAGGGCTAGGGGGGGAATTCGGACAAAGCCTTTGTTTACAGTCTCTTGCGCTAGCTTATAGCACCTCACAAATGCAAGCTAACATTAGCCTAGCTAGAAAAAAAATAGCCGAGCAATATCGGAGCTATTTAGCTCTGATCAAATTGAAAATGAAGACATTACTGGATCAGTTTGTCTGCAAGTGGATGCTGCCAAATTGTAGCGGAAAAGCCCAGTTTTTTTTTCAAAGCCCGGGTTTTTGATCCAACAGGATTTGAAAAAAGAAATACTCAGGAATACGGTTCTAATTTTAAATGATTCTATGCATGTCCTCCATTATGAAAAAACGCAACAACCATCTTAGAAAAACACCAGAAATGAGTTACGGGATTGCTTTGAGAAAATTGGAGAGAGATCGGGTTCCAGGGAAGATGGCGCCCAAACACAACATTAAACTCATCATTAGCTGAAGCGAAAATATTGCAACTGTAGCCAGAAGCTGAGAAGCCAGAAGTTTTCTAACAGTAACTCGGTTACTGGCTTTACTAAGGGGCAGGCTTTAATAAGCTCGGCTTCTACCGCTCCTTTACCAACATGACAAATTTTGTTTGAAATGTTCCCATTCTGTTGTTAATGTTATTTTTTCAAGATGTCTTTTCCTGCTTTTCTTCTTCTTTTTTTTATTGTATTTTCTTGCCAAATTGTAATAAAATCACAAAATCACACCGTGTTTTTCTATTGGAAGAGAATTAAATTTGTTGAAGATTTCCAGCTCTGGTGCCATTTTGTGGCCATGTTGTTGACAGCGGCCGGGTACTTTTGGAAAAATTGTGCCTAATGTGTTCAGAAACGCACATTTAAGTGACCACTTCCATTGAAAGGTCTATGTAAACATATGTATATGCACATTTTGGGCTTCTGCGTTCAACGTTTGCTCGTTTATGGGTTGCTATGCAAAAAGCGCGTCCATTGAACCCAAATTAAAAGTTAAACCGTTTGAACTCTAACCAATCAGGGACTCTGGATGAGTGACATGTGGGTAGCGTCCTTTTCAAAACGCAGAAGTGCCAACCGTTTGAAAATTGATGAATTGTCAGTTAGCGCCAATCCTCTTCAAATTGTGAGTACATGCACTAGTACTGAGTAGCAACAGTCCAATGTGATCATCGTATGCTAAAAATGGCTTCAAGAAGGCCCATTTAGCGTGTTCCTATACGTATGTTAAATGTCTGGTGTGTATGTAGCGTAACAAGCAAAAAGTTTTTGTCATTTTTCATTAAAATATGCTGAGTCACAGCTTAGACAGTACATAGAGAACTGGACTCATGCCCGCTGGCCCGACCTCAAATGTTTAGGGCATTAGATTGACGGATTCTGAGACCAATCACTGCTTGCTAACGTTGTTTGGCCACAAAATGGTGAAATTTTACCACGGAAAAATGGCTTTACTTCGTTGGAACCAGAGGTGACAGGCTTGGTTTGTCCATCTCTATTCATGTCAATGGCTCACAGTGATCACAGGACTTTTCGTTTTGGCGTGAAAAATCCTGAAGACACAGTGACTGATGGCCAAAATGCTGCAGACCTTAAACCCTTGCCTGCTGTTGTGGCACCAACTGAGCTGGACCAACCTTATGCAGGAGACAGACACAAGACTTCAAGTAAATACGAGTGCTTCCACAATTAGGTCACCACAGTGATTTTTTTTCTCTTTCGATGCATCCCACCCTACATGTGTCTCCAATTTTTTTCAACATTGTCTGCCACTCCTCTTTAAACAGTTATTCTGTCTTTTGTGTCACCACGGAAAGTCTATAAAAGCGTACTTGTTGCTTGTTAAAATCGAAACGCCAGTGTCCACAGCCCAGAGCGTTGCGTCAGTGGTTTTTCTGCATGATCCTTGTGGAAATCTCTGTGCAACCTGAAGGGGAAACTCAGCACCAGTATGACACAGCATGCAGGAATGCACCAGCGGATGTGGCTCGCTCCGTCTCCTTCTCCTCCTCCTCCCCCCTCACTGTGGGCAGATCCATGCGCAACCCCGTAATTATCAAGGTTATTTTCTCCAGAGGTCCAAATCCCTGTTTATGGGCATGGACGCGTGTTACCAGGCTTTGGCTGGCATCGCCACAGGATACTGACTCTGGGAGACAAAAAAAATAAAAAATCAAACTGCTGCCCAGACATTGCCCCCTTCCAGCTGCTGTGCTTTTTTGCTCACATTTTTGAACAATACAACATTTATGATTTCAGTAGCGTGTCAAGACCTCAAGAAAGAAATCTCTGGCATTAAAAAAAAAGGAAAACCCAACCCCCTTCAGATACCAGGACTACAACAGACATTTCCTTTTGGCAATAGCTTCAGAGGAAGTCAAATCCAAGTGGTCAGAAGTCCTATAAAAGCTCTAACTAATCCAACAAGGTGGGTATTATACCAGTTAATTAGAGGCAAACAGGAGGCAACTCTGTTTTCTGAATGTGGCACAGACGAGGCTTGTTCCCATACTACAGTAGACATGTGAGCAAACAGGAGTCCAGGGCAACCTGAAATGCAAGCTTACGAGTACATTTGCATGTAACAAACTGTTAGCCGGGGTCAGTAGTGCACACACGCATGCTCAGAAACCGGCTTCTCTCCTCACAAAAGCTGCTTCCTCTCCGTTTCATCGAGCGGGGCCGGGCTTTGTTGGTTTGCGGAAATACCTCCAGAGGGAATGAAAATACTGGCAAGTCCCTACAGCTCTTTCAAGGGAGGGAAAGAGAGACGCACACACAGAGATGGGTCATGCAGCTGCGAGATCACTCACACACGCAAGCACACATGGATGCCAAGTGCCCATGTAGAGCTCCGGTTACACTCAGAGATAACCGTGTCAACCTAAAGAACATAAACACGGGTGTGAAGTTACAAGGCTCTCCGTGCACCAGAAGGAGCTAACTCTGACAGCACGGAAACCAGAGATGGACTAATTCTGTCAGAGCTGCCACAAAATTATACAAGGCTCACTAGAATTAACTAATTCCTCAATTTAATTTTTACATTTTTTATGCCAGAGAACAGTCCAGACAAGGGTCAGGAGAAGTTGAGACGTCTCAGGGATTTTAAATTACTTTGCTGTCTAGGGCTGTGATACACATCTATCCATGCACATAATCACACTTATGGGGAGTTCAATGACCCTCTGAAAAACTGGTTCACCAGAGAAAACAAAGAGGAATGTGCCGACTTCATCATCGAGTCCTCCACCTTTCGCGGTAACCGCCATGCAGCCACACTGCTGCCGTCTTCAGGTTTTTTTTCCTCAGTATTCCATTACCTCACTCTCTCTTGGCTTGTGAAAAACACATTTGTAATCAGACAAGAGCACTTAGAACAGATGACTGTAATCAAACAGTTAATGATCAGCCCTCCAGGCAAAAATACTCTACATTTGAAAGATATGCAAACCCGTGATTAAACAAAGCACACATGATTGGTCCATTGTTTAAATATTATCCAACATATAAGGTCAAACATTTCAATACGTCGTTGTTTTTGCCGTTTCATCCCACGGAGAAATTAACGTTGAAAACATCTCAACAGACTAGCCAGGTTAATTGTTGGCAGTATTTCAGGTGAGCACCCAACACATACACAGACTCGCAGTTCTCCCTGTTCCTCCTACACTCTTATTTAGTTGACCCAGGAGATTTAAACTCAGCATGCTGGGATTTTTTTTTTATTCAAATTGTGCCTCCCACACACAACTGAAAAACTACAATTTTTTTTTTCTATTCGACTGCAACAAGTTTTTATGAAATTATGTTCATCCCCTGTGTCTGTTAGCTAAAAATATACTAAAAATCCTGCATCTCATTGTCAAAGATTGACCAATAATAGTACAAGATCTGAGGATTTGCATTCCTGTGAGCAAACGGGAAGCAAGTGGTCAAACAGAAAAAATGTATTTTATAAAATAGTTCTTCTTTGGTACTAAAACTGAGAAAATACTTTACAGAAGCCTAAACTAAAACTGGCAGCTGCTGTGTTTAGTTTGGAAACATCAGCACTCTCTGCCGACACATCTGGATTAAATGCTCAAGCAAATTGGTAACAGCGCTAATCGAAACCCTCTTTTTCTGCAATTATCACTCAACACGCATCACACTTATTCTACTGATTGCTCTGAGAGCAATATCTGCTGTTGGGTTAAAGAAATACGGCAAGAAGAAAACTGAAAACTTTATTATTATTTAGCACGTTGATTAAATTAGACCTGAAAAAAAATCAACATTTCATTTAATTGCAGAGCAAATGTTGCAGTTTAATTAAAAAGGGATCAAAAATCAAGGTTAGTTTGGAGAAACACATTAATATGCTGTACTCCAGCAACACCACTTTGTATGTTAATCAGTGTTGCTGGAATCAAGTGAGTTCTTGAAACGTTTCTTGGTATCACTCGTCGTCGGAAAGTTACAGCTTCCAGCAGGTTCTTTTCTTGCTTTTGGACGTGACATTCCCACTTTACACAAAACCATCTGTAATAAAATGTGGACCGTTATCAATCCAGCAACCCACTGATCTCATTGTGTCAGTCAGCGGGAGGGCTTTGTTTGGTGTTTGGCACTTTTTTTTTTTTACAACTTTCTGCTGCTATTAGTGAACCGAGTGCACTAGGTGCCAACAAGTGTGTGTGAAGGAATACACTTCTAGTTGCAAAATCAGTGACACAACTCATTTAGAGTCCTGCAGCGATTTAATGCAAACAGAGGATGGAGGAATTCAGGGAGCGCTTCATCAACATGTTTGCTTAGTGCAGAGTTACAACCTCCACGTATCTATTACAGCTCAGCTTTAAACTAAGATCATTCTTGAAATTGTTTGCTTGCAAAAGAAATAGAAACATTAACTCATTCAGCTTTAAATGTGCTTATTAAACCAAGTTTGAAGACTAAAAATAGGTTTCTGGACACATTCATCTGCCTGATGGACACCAGAGTGTAACTGTGATTAGAATGAGGGAAATAATTCATATTTTGAATCAATATTTAACAAAAAAATGGTACGCCAAATCTATAAAATCACTAAATTGATCATTTATTTAAAATAAACATACATTTTTTTGGTCAAAAATATCACTTTCAGTCTGTTTTTAACCAAATATTTATGTTATCGATCAAATTTCCACCTCTGTTTTTAAAAGTATATTAGTCATGTAAAAAGGGACTTTATTGACCAATAATGATGTGTTAAAAATATATATTTGAGAAAACATATATAAAGTGCTTCAAAGCATAAATATACACACATCTTTGAACTTTGAGCATAAACAAAAACGTCAAAACATTTAGTTTCTGATTACATTTACATGTCTTGAGACCAAATCTACAGAAACTGAGAGAAAGAAATGCTGAATATGCAATCCACATGTCAAAAATAATCTTAAATGAAAAAGTTCAAATTCAACTTTCATTGTTTTTGAAACTAAAATTTTAATATTTCAAATAATTATTATTATCCATATTAAATGTGCAGGTGAGTCCCACTTTTCCTGGTGATTTTTGACCCTTTTGGCTTGCCATACTGCCTTCCGCTGATGGAACATCCCTGTTGCAGGAGCAGCAGCTGTGGGATAGCTAATGCTCCTCACTGGGAGATCTGAACCCAGACACAAAGACGTAAATATTTCACATTTATTCAGCTCTTCAAAATAAATAAACCTGGTGTCTCTGTATCCACGTCCTCCATGACAAATTTGTGAAAAGTTTTTGATGGAAGCTCCTCCCACACGTGGCGGGAGCTTCCGAATGACACCCTTTTGGATAACCTCAAGAAGCAACTTTGACGCTTGTTAAAAGAAAGATGGTGTACAGTACATGAATTTGACGCTGATTGTATTTGGTGAGCAAAGACAATTGATTTTAATAATGCGCGCGTAAGAGGGGGTTCCGCAATACACATATGTGACAAACCGTGGCTAGTGATTCAAAGTTAGTTTGATCCATCTTAAAAGCGTTTCCATTGGTCTTTATATTATAATTACACCATCTTTGGCCAAAATAGAATAGGACATAGTTTCTGCAGAGCAGCAATAGTTCTGTTAAATATTCATCTCTGAGTTGTGCGCAGGATCGTTGGCGAAGAGTAGGCCTGCCTCCACTTCCCGTCATCCCTTCGTCAACACTCTCCCACTAGCTTACAGCCCTCTTATGACCTTAACCTAACATTACAGGTGCAACAAAATACAGCGAGCAATTTTGAGCCCGACGAGGAAAACAAAGACATAGGGATCTAGTTGTCGAAGTGGATGCATTTTTTTTTTTGCCTGATTTACAATTTAAAAAAAGAAAAAAACAGAAATGCAATTTTTATCTTAATTGTCTTTATCTTAGTGGGTAATAAAAATAGTATTAAAAAGATCCCTTTTTGCTTTGCATCAACTTATATAAAAAAAAGCTAATATTTTAGCCTTTTCTATTATTTTTTTCTCATCCTACTCTGTAAAAATTTGTGCAAAAGGCAGATTTCCCAAAAGCGATCCTCTAAAAGCAGAAAGTTTGACTTTTTTAACCAAACCACTGACTGAAACACAGCTACGGCCAGGGAGATATGAGCGGAAGGCAGACTTGAGATGTACTGACAGAGTGGAAGAGCTTTTAAGACAGCTGCTTGAGTTTCTCTCTCTGTCACTCTCACTCACAAACACACACTCGTGCACACATACGCTCTGCTCTCCTTTTTAGCCAGTGACAGCAGGCACTCAGCGATGACACAAGGAGCATCTCTGGCAGCCTGTAAGGCAGCACTAAGCAGACAGAAATATCTGTTCTGACAGACGGACAGACCGTCACCCAGTACGACATGCATGCAGCTGTCACTGAGCTTACCGCACCTCTTCTCTTCCCTCTGCTTTGATTTTCTTTTATCTAGTTCCCTCTGAACTCCAAACACGCCGTATTTTGCTTTGCTCCTCCTGTTTTAATGTGTGTAGCTCTGCTTGGCTTATGGCCAGACCTGACCACACATCCGCCGGCTTCTTTTACCGTTTCACTCTTTCTCTCACAGAAGAATCTGCTCCTAATCTCTCTTTTTCTGCATCCCTCTCAGTGACAGCCGTTCTCAATTAGGAGGGTCAAGGAGCAGAGTGGAGAATAACTCCAGCTCTGGTATCTGGAGCTGGAAGGGCCCAAAGATCAGCAGCAACTAGAAACCACCGCAACGTCAAAAACTTGTGTGAGTGTCTCAGTGCACGCTTGCATAAATCTGCAACATGTCAACAGGCTGTCAGGGACCTCCCATGTTCCAATTTTAGAGATTTTGACACGCCGCTGCTTTCTGTCGTTCAGTTTACTGAATCTGGCTCTAAACAATAGGTGAAAAAAACACATCACTCCTGTACACGCAGGCACACCCATGCAGAAAATCTTCTACTTCCATGGCTTTGTTTCAGTGGTCCTAACTGAATGGAAGTGAGTCTGGCGGCTGCACTTTTACAAGCAACATCTGCAGGTGTTGCATTTCAAGCTGAGAAACTCACACTGTGAGAAGGAACTCAGACACCGAGGAATATTCACACAGGCTTTTCTCTCCGTCTCTTTGTTTCTGGCAGGCGCACGCTGCAGGTGCTGCGCCGTTCAGCAGCATCAAGCCCCAAAACACAACAAATCTTTTAACATCTCCATGTTGGTGGTGCCCGTGTCTCTAGTTTTAAAAGACCCCCACCAATTTCACTGAAACAATTAAAAAAATCCATGCTATGTGTAGTACAGAAAGCACGACAAGGTCACAAGTGTGACTTAAGGTCGAGCAAATTTGAAAACAAACTCACAAAATATTTGAAAAAGTTATCACATTCCCAGCATGTCACTTAAAGATGCCCTCATAAATAGCTCATCAGCTTAAGTCGAGAGTGTCTCCGTGACAATCAAGTCTGTTTGTTGCCGACTAGAGTCGAGTAGTTTGGAGGATCTTTGGCGGCGGAGCTTCTTATTCACTGACAGAAAGACCAATCAGCTTCTCTTCGCGTGGCACCCAAGTCACTCAGCTGTGAGTCTCTCACATCTCACACGTTTCCTATAATCGCTGCACCACAGATGGACATATAAGCGAGAAACACACTGTCACATTGACAATTGATATGTCTTCTGCTTTGTCATCCAAAGTAGGATTTGTGAAACGATGCCGACGAGGACACTGTGATTCTTTTGTTTAGCGCTACGAGCTCGCCGTCTCACTCCTGCACTGCAGCCCCCCCCCCTCTCTCTGGGAGTCCTGCTTCGGCGTGGAAGGAGCGTCCTCAGCATTATGAGAAGCCATTAATGAGTGTGTGGCTCGGAGTGTTGTGATGTGCGGCATATTACAGCCATTCATCAGAGTCAGGAGACACTTGACAGGCGGACAGCCAACAGGTTGTGTAATAATATAACACAGCCATGTCAGGCCTGCCACAGCTCCATGTCCCATTCAGGCCTCTAATGTTGTTTTCCTTCGGGTAATTGACGATGCCAGACAGAGAGATCCAGTGATGGATAACATAATGGACCAACCAGCACATAAAGATGGCGAGCCACTTGAGTGATGTCATATCAGATTATATGAGCAGATATTTGAAAGAGTATTAGGATTTATTACAACTTTCTCTCTGATTTTGTGGGCTTGGAGACACGTTTCAATTTCTACATTAACCTGTATTCCTACTCAAATTTAAGATTTAAAGTAAATTTCAATTAAAGAAATAGATTTTCCAAGTTGAAATAGCAAAAATCAAAGTCATTCAAAGTCATTACAGCGTTTTTTTCAGGATTTTTTGGACTATTCTTCTACTACACCTTTAAGGTTGCAATCTGCACTTTCATCACTCTGGCCTTTGACTCCCTTTGAAAACTATCAATGAGATGAAACTGAATTTTTTAACTGTACCTTATTATTTTCTATCCTGTGGTGATCATTTTACTTAACAGGAAGACCTTTCTATTTTTTTTATTTATTTTTTGTTTTGAGTCAAGGTTGGGGTGTTTGTGATTTTCTTTGCTTTTTTCCTCATTGCAATGAAAGTATCTTGAAAGGTGATTGGCTTAGCTTTGATGGACTGATGACCTTTCGGGAACAGCTACATTGGGTTTCTACTCATTAAGACCATTCTTTATGTCAACATGGTGGCAGACATGTATTAAGAAAATTAAGCTAAAAAATGCAATTTCTGAGTATCTCTTTTTTCAAATTAATGAGAATCACGAGTAATCAAATAAAAAAAACAGTGTAAAACTTCAAAATAAAAACTTGTAAAAGATGTGGAAAATATGCGGGGTGGGCTAGATGCTACTTGCTCTGAGCTCTCAGGAACGGGAGGAAAGTGGAAGGGGGCGGGGTTGCAATATGGTCCTGCCCACATTTCAATTTCTGATGAACTACAATAGAAACTGTCTCCTAGAGCAGTGGTCCCCAACCTTTTTGGGGCTGTGGACCGGCCAGCCAGTGTGGAGTT
>NC_050526.1:20712380-20794407 GCF_002922805.2 Oryzias melastigma
GTCCCTAAATTCTTCCGCGGCCCGGTGGCAATGGGTCTGCGGCCCGGTACCGGTCCGCGGCCCGGTGGTTGGGGACCACTGTCCTAGAGCAGCGGTCCCCAACCCCTGTGCTACAAACTAGTCTGTGGCCACAGACACAAAAGAAATACATGTGCTTGCTTAGATTAGTTTCTGTTTTGTTTTGTTTTTTATCCTGAAGGAAGTTTTATTTTGGAAAACATCACAACATCCGTTTTGGTCATGTGACTTAAAGTGGCTAGCTGCATGGCTACCTGGATTCCTAAGCTAGTAGCCCAAAGCTAAAAAGCTAACAAAAACAAAAACCTCACAAAAGTTTCTTTGAGGAGAAAAGAGCCAGTGAGAAAACTGAAAAAGAGCCTTCGACACTTAAAGAACAATAAAACTTCTAGGAGTCTTCCTCCACATATGGAATTATGCTATGTGTTGTTCTCATGTAGCAGAAGCCGCTCTGTCTAATATGTGGTGACAGACTAGGTTTCACACTCATATAATAAGGTTGGAGACACGGTGGATTCATTTTTAGATTATATCTACAAAATCATAATTTTAGAACGGTTGCGTCACTTTGTTTTGCTTTATTCATTCATCACACCTTCAAAGTTGAACGTAGCTTTAGCTAGCCTCCAGTTGTTAGCCTACATTTGCAACACAAAGTTCAAACCAGCCGCAAACATTTTATAGAGAATAAAGATTCAATCAAATACAGTTGCTGATTTGTGAAAACTTGTAAAAGGAAAATTTGAACATTTTCCTACAGCAAGGCTGAATTAGGGAGGCGTCCGTTCAGAAACTTTAGCACAAAAAATGTTCCTTTGTGTTGGAAAAATAACAAATGAATGAGGATTTATGTTAAGACAAAATATGATCAATCTTTTGGTTCTGAAAGGTAAACAGAGCCCGGATTAGGAGTTAAAATGACAATCTTTGGTAAAAAAAAAAAAAAAAAAAAAAGAAAAAGAAAAGAAATGTAATGTTTCCTTAATGGATTTTTTTTTTTTTTTTTTACAAATCAGGAAAAAAAATTCCACAAATCAACAACTTTGCTTCATTGAATTTTCATCATCTGTAAAAAAAATAAAAATAAATAAAAAAAATCTGCTGATATTTTTAGACTTTTTTGAACAAAATTTCATGTAGAAGCATTTTATTTTGAAAACAGATTTTCAGAAACCGGAAGCTTTAAGATGCCAACTTCTGCCAAGTTCGCACCAGTCAGTGAAAATATAGTCTAATTTAAACCGGTTCGAGTCCTGAAAAACTTTGGGGACCACTGTCTTAGAAGGCTTTTTGCTTTTTTGTTTTAATTATTTTGGCTAAAAACGTCAGAATCATAATTAGGAAAAACACTGGGAATACTTTTAAAGCAGATCAAAAGATGACTGGAGTAGATCTTTAAATGACCAACTTTTTAATAAACAGGATTAAAGGCAAAGATAAGCGTATGGGAAGGAGATCAAACGTATTAATTTGGTCATCGGATAACAGTAAAACAAGTCCTGAACTTTATGTCTTTTTGTCCTCTGTTGGCTGCTGTAGCTATAATGAATGAGGCATTTTTTCCTGTATGACTCAAACTCACTTATAAAGGAAAAACTGTTAAAGAGAAGGAAATGTTTTTTTTAATAAACTTCTTCTCTAATTTAATACAACAATTATCTCAATTGGTAGCAAAGTTGCATTGTTACTTTACAAACTTCCGTGCACATGGGAACAGAGTCTGGTGCAGGAGGAATGTACAGTTTCAAACTCTACAGAACGCTCAGCTGCATCAGAGAAGGAGGGGCAGCCCCGGGGCGAAGTGAGACATTGTTAGGGAAGGCAAGTATCCTCACACAACCTGTTCTGCTCTGTCCTTAAGCTGGAGAGGAAAAGACAATGTTCTCTTTCATCCTCCCACTCTCAACACTTTATACCGCTGCTTGTTTGTGAGATGCTTCTTGCAGCACATGTTCCCCCCCCGAAAAGGGAGCTAGAGAAAGTAGGTTTAAAGATGATAACCAGCGTGAGCATCATCACCACAAGGGATGCATAAATGCATCCATGGTTTTGGAATAAGTCATTGTTTAAAAGAAAGCACGACTTTTGACTTCTATTTTCTGCAACAATAACATAAAGATAAGTAATATTAATTCTAGCTATAACTGGAACAAATAATTTAGCTCTTCTGTTGGATCTCACCTTCATCGATCAAAACACACATTTTGTGCGATCATGTCCCGCATCCACTTAAAACTAGAGGAACATTCTTTTTTGTAAACAGCCTGTAGCGCAGTCCCAGCACCGACAGGCTTTCCAAACTCATTAAGCCAAACGAGATCTACAATACTGAGAATGGCTGGCCAAATTCCACCTCAACCACAGAGTTGTTTGATCAACGGCTGGAGCACTGTGTTAATGTGTTAGCAGGGTATTAAACATTGTTAGCAGATATAAGTTGATGACCAATGCGGTTGGGGGACGGGAGCAGCAAAGAGAAGGCTGTAAAAATGATTTTTTCTCTTTGCATGTGCATTACATGATGCGTGCATAGATAAACCTGTCACTTTCTGTGCAATGAAGTCCTAATCACTCTGGCTGATCCTTGATAGTTGTCGTGAGTGTTTGTACGCTATCTGTCAGTCTGCACAGACATAAAACGCCACACGAGTGCGGGACAGATGCTCCCTAAAAACTGCATGCACACAAACAGCCAGCCACACAGATACACACTGCCTTAAGAAAGATTAGCAAAGCCCTTTATTTATTTATTTGATCCCTGATCTGCCCCCGCCCACCCTTTAAAGCCCTCCGGTCATCTGCCCTAATCCCTGGTAGCAAAGAATCTGTTAGAAGAAACAAAAGAGCGTAAAGTGAACTGGAACTGACATTTTATTGATTACACAAAATGAACACAATTGTTAAATGTGTAGCATATAGAAGATTTTTGTGTAGTTCTGACGGTTGACAAAATTCTACTAGAGGATTAAAAAAAACAGTTTTCAAGTCTCTTTTTAAAAGAGGGGGAAAAAGAGTGAATATTTCTGGAGTCACATCATTAAAGGTTCATTTCTCCAAGTATTGACACTGGCTGCAGAGGTCTGGGCAGGGCCTAGCTGGATTGAGCCAAACAGGATCCTGCACAACTTTTTTTTTCTATAAAGAGCAGCTAAAGACTGCCCTGTTCCCAGTTTTTTCCTGGGCCACCAGCCCAAGAGGGCCCAATAAAAATCAGTCTCATTTCTCCCTCACTCTGCCTTTATATACCAGCTACAAGACAATAAAAAGAAAAAACGAGGATGCAAACGTTGAAAATAAAACACACAAAATAATCATTTTACCTGTGTGACCTCAAGTGTTTTAGCTCCTATGTTGCCACCCCGTTCTCTGTCCCACCCTTCATGTATTCCTCCTGCACACCCCCTCTCCAACCTCTCCTTGAGGGACGATCTGAGGAGAAAGGAGACAGAAAAAAGGCTGTTAGATTCATTTTAATGGAATGCAAGGGAGAACCTGGTTCAGGCAGAGGACAAATGCATCAGAGAAAAATACACCCTGATGTTGAAAAATGTATGGAGGAAACCAGGAGGGACTTTGCTATACTGCCCCATTTACTCTACCTCCTAACCCTGCAAGAGAGCCAATGAACCGATGAACAACTGCACCACCATTCACCCTCTGTATAATGCAGCACACTTGTGTGAGCACCCCCCACCAGCACGCACACACTCGTGCAACCCCACCCCCCAACGCGCAGGAACAATGTCCTTCCCAAAGGTTATCGGCAGCCTGGTGCTTGGCCAGTCCTCACCCCGAGTCCATTACACTCCGAGGGGTGAGATTCACTGTCTTAATGCACCCCTTAGTCTCTTCTGTCTCTTCTCGCTGTTTACAGCTTTGCTGCCCCTTCACAGGCTGATACAAATCCAGTATGGCCCCAAAACCTACAAAGACACCAAAGCCTTAGGGATTACCACGTTTCCTGTCTGTTCCTTGATGCGCTTGTAGCGCCTGTATGTTTCAATCTTCCAGAATGAAACATTGTTTCAATGTTGTTTTTATTGCTTATTTGTTTTCATACTAGCTTTATAGTTGGCTAAACATTTAGCAAATACTCTTTGGCTATATTCTCTTTGAGGGTACCACAATAAACTTGTGTTAAAATCTTACATAATCTGAGTAGATTCACCTAACTGTTGAAATTTAGTGACTTAAATTCATATTTTAGAACAACAAATTCAATTGAATTGCATATATTTCTTGCAAGGACTATGGTCACATGTCCCGAAATGACACCAAGCTTGTCAGTAAGTTAGGTAGGTGGCTGCGCGGCGGCATTTGTGATCGGGAGGCGGCAGTCACATTCTTATAAGCTGTGGATGTTTTAGTGAAAAACTTTAAATTTGACAGAAACTGGACGATTTTTCTCTTAAAATTGACATAGGTCAGTGGACGTCCACGGACTTTTCAACGTCCAGTAGTCCGGGTGTATAAAAAGACTGGGATATTCTGCACGGCTGTCTGCCACCGTCTACGTTCATGAGTACGCCAATGATTTTCTAAAGGAACTTGGTTTGTGGCATGAAATCTTGAAGATTTAGCAGGTATCTTCCCAGTTGAATTTGTGACCATAGCATAAGGCATCGTTGTTCTAAATTCCTCTCCAACTCCTGTGGCTTCTCCCTACCCCTCCAGTTGTAGGGGTGTCTAAAGGGGTAGGGTAGTCCGAAATGTTTTTTTTTTATGGGCCAACCCTCACCACAAAGGAGGATCTGCGTTATACTGTGCCGCGGAGGAGAAATGTATTTCTTCACGTGGGTGTGCTATGAAGCACAGAAGTTTACATTTAAATGTAAACTTTTCAAAGTTATAGAAATAATGTTGTTATGCATTTCCGAGCGCTAGCAGCTCCGTGCTAATGAAGCTAACTGGGGATCATTGATGGCGTCATCGGGTGGTAGTAATGTCCGAATTTGAAGAAAATGTTCCCATAACTTCCCGTTTGGAGGGCTAAATGTAGAGGCAGAGGAAAGCCGTAGGAGTAGGGAAAAAATTTGGATTCGGCCCAAGACTTGGATCCCCTTGTGGAGGCAGCAGCATGAAGCTAAGACTGTCATGAATTCCAAGGAAATCCAACAAATAATTAGAGTAATTTAAAATATCAATCAAAACAGTCAGAGAAAATGAAATCAAATTTGACACCAAACCACAAGTGAAACCCTCTCTTCTCAATTCAAATTTTAATTTGTTTGATTAAAATTTACAATACAGGAGCAACAGGAGTCTCACTACGTCCATCCAACACCTCTGAAACATGAGTATATCTGAGGCGTTTTAGGGGAAGCACTAATTATTTAGAAATGAATTCATTTAAACAGATAAGGCGGCTGTAACACTGCAGCATCGTAGGTCACCTGAGTATCTGTTTCCAGCAAACATATTAATATTGTAAACAATAAACACGTTTTCGGTGAAGATCTTTAAAAAAAAGAGATATCTTCCCAATATTTTTATCATCCATTAACATACCTATTTAATATTTATATATATATATATATACATATAAAACTTGCATTTTGAGTTATTTTTTATATGTAGCATACGTTTGTTATGGTTAAAATCATATAAATCTGTCAAGATCCTCTAAAAAAGAAATAAAAAGTTTTTTTCTTACATCGAGTAAAATCAATGAAATTTAAGGGAAATATATATAAATATGCTTCAAAAAGGAAGAAAGTCCATGAAAGCAATCGGGGCCCCTCATACAACATAACACCTGCTCACTCATTCAACCCAGTGGAAGAAGGGAACGTACCACGAAACATTTTGTGAGAAGAGGGGGTTGATTTTGGACAGAGGCCAAAAAAGAAGAGGACAGGGCAGAGGAGAGAGCCATAAATACGCGGGGAGGCGAGCAGGTGTCGCAGAAAAATGTAATTTACAGGGTTTAAGTCCCATACAGTGCTGACAGGTAAGCCTATTAGGTTGATATCACCCAGCTATATCACGCACCAATGGACCCAATGAAGAATGTCAGTGTCTGTAGTGTGTAAGGGTGACTGTTAAAAAAGAAAAGGCTCGTATCAAACTATTAAGCTCGCCATATGTTAAGTTCTTTATTGTGATAATTCTCAGCACTTTTAAATTGATTCTGTTGAACATTTCTCTCAGTTGCCAACAATGAAAGTGATTTTTTCTGATACTCTGAAATGACATTGACCTGCATATCCAAAGACTGAAAAAGAAGACTAATGGCGGTTAAAGGCAACACACTTCTCTGCGATTTGGAAACCATAAGGAGCAATCACTGAGGAATGCAAACATTTATGAGAAACTAAATGCACTAGAACATCTAGACCTGCAGCTGAATTTCATTTCAAAGACTACATGAGAGACACTAGACAAGAAGAAAATTGCTTCCACTTGAGACGTGGGCTACAGATGGAGTTTAAGCAATGTGATCCTCAATAATGTGAAAGGAGCAGCGAAAGGTCTGCACAAACTTTTGCCCAGTTAAGATTGAGAGTTCTGTCTTTCGGGATATTAGAGGATGGGGTAAAAAAATGTATTATTTTAGATGAATCAACAGCAATCCATAAACGATTTTGAACTGTTTTAGGAATTTTCAATAATTTATTGAAAAATTAATATAGGTTAAAGTTAAAGTAACAAGCAGAATTAAACGCAAAGTTTTTTTTACTCATCTTTTGAAGAGCATACAGACACGGCTGACCTTGCAGATCGCATTATACGAGCAGCACGACTTCAGTATTGATGGCTAATTAGCTTTACATAAAAGGCATGTGGAGAGTAAATAACAAATAACAACAAGTAGGGAACACAACAAATTTACAAAATCATATCGTATGGTACCATTCGAAGGTGGGTGGAAACCATTCGCTGCACTTCAAACAGTCAGGAAAACATCCTCAAGAAACCGCCACCATTGTTGGAAAAGGCTAAGTGAAGTAAATCAGAGTTTTTATGGGATCATCCGAAAAGAGACCAGAGCTGTCAGAGTCCAGGCGAGGGTCAGGGCAGGCAGCAAACAATACTTCACATAGAATGAGGCTCTGTTTGCTGCTTAAGAAGCAGGTGGGTGATTGTCAGATTGAAGACATCTGAGCAGCATCCAGGAACGGTGCGTTGGGGTTGGTGGGAGATGTAGTGCAGTCAGTACTCTGGAGATGGCTCCCGCCAGTAAGCAGAGGGGGAGACGGAGCACTCCTGACACATTCGTCTACCAAATACTTCATGATACACTAACCACAAGCACGACAATCATACGTACCAATTTCATGAAGTCCCTTGAGGTGGTGTATGAGCCACAAGGGGAATTGCAAGACACATCTTCACTCCCATGCGGTTGCACCTATCTATGACCCTCCATGGGGGTGGACAACCTAAAAACCCATAACACCCCTACAGGTCAACCTTTGTCAATGTGACTGAAGCTTCAGAAAGCTTGTCAGTTTCTGTGTGAAATGTTTGGCCAATCTGTCTGAACTTCCTGCCAACTCTCTACTCATACCAGTAGTCTCTTATTTTACCCTCACCATTGGCATTTCTTTCTAGATCCTTCAGTCACGTCGAACTCTTTTGACTGAGATGAGACAAATTTCTTTACCGAGTCATTCAAGTGAACACATCGCTTATTTTAGCCACCTGGGGGAGATTCCCATTCTCAGGTGGCTGCTGTGATCACAGACTCATCAACATATTCATGTGTACAGTTAAGGTACATATGTATTTATACAAGGGCAGCTATAAAAGGATACCTCATCTCCTTAAAACAGACAGGCCTGTCCCTGAGTGTCTTAACACAACTCATCAACTGTTCAACCAGAGAGGGCGAGCGCAGTAAAAATCAATCCCCCCCTGCACAGCCAACAGCAGTCAATGATGTGAGGGAGAAATTGCAGCATGTCTGGAAAGGTAGGGACCCAGAAGGAGGAAGAAGAGACGAGGAGAAAGCCCGTGGTAATCTAAAATCAGTCAGCAAATGTATTGTACATAATTGATTACCTTTATGCAAACAGAAAAGCTATTTAAAAAAAAAACAGGAGGAGGGGGGGTAATTTTGAGCAGCTGTGGAGTCTTTCAAATCGACCGGAGACCAGAGAAAAGGTTTTCCTTAAGCCAAGATAAAACACTTTACAATGAGCTGTCAGATATTTATCAGAAGGAAATTAGCTGGAGAAATACAATTTTTCCAAAACAAACAGGTCAAGTGTTTCTTCCCTCTATGAGCTGTTCATCCTTCTCTATCACTCTCTCCTGCTCTGATATCATCAACTGTCATTTACTCCCGTTTAAATGCCATCAGTGAAAAACCCGGCATTGCTTTTCATTCACATTCACTGAAAAACAAAAGGAATAAAAAAAAAAAAAGTTCAAGCACGCGTGCCCTGAGCGTCAGGAGTGTTGTCTGAAAGAGGAGGTCTCCGTTTTGTGTCGTTTCCTGAGAGTGACCCCGAAGCCTGCCATCGCCCGCACGTAGACACTGACGCAAGCCCGTCCTCAATCTGCAAGCCTGATCTCACCAAAACAATATTTGCGTGTTTGGCCTGCAGTTCTGCGCTCATGGCTGGAAAGAGAATTGGGAGGGGGGAAGGAATGAAAGAAAACACAGTCGGAGCAAAGCACAGAGATGTCAAAGCAGGCTGCAGCCCACACAAGACAGCTTTGGCAGACAGGGAAGAGGGCAGCAAGGCGTCGACGACGCTGGGTTTGAAGTTACTGCTCAGCAGGTAATTACGATAACAATGTGTTCCCTAGGCGGGCTCTCTGTGATTTAGCTTCCAAGCGCTTCCTACAAAAAAAATCTCCTCTCAATAACATCTGATATGATTACAAAGTCATGAACCTTTTAAAGGAGTGCCCACTTATGTGCATCTAATTTGTCAACTTGTATTATTTTGTACTTTCAGTTAAGATCTTCAACTGTTCCAGGGGGGGAACTATAGCCAAAAAAAAAAAAGCTTTGCCCCCCAATTTTGAGTCAATATTAGTATAATTATTGACAAAGATTAAGAAATCATCAATACAAGCATTTCTTAGGCATTGCAAACACTCGAAGACCCACTCCAATAACTTTTTTGTGTGTTTTTTACGTGATTGTGGTATTTTTATGATAATTTCACATTAAAAATGTATTTCTGATTATTTATTTACTCAAATCATGAAGAATAAGGAGCAAATGATGTTTGAAAAACCTCAAAGTTGTGATATAGAAATTGAAATGGGCGGACCTCCATTCTGATCCTTCCACATGCAGACAAATAGATCTATTTACGTTTTCATTTTCCTAATCTGAGTTGACATTTGGCTCAGAACTCTACAGCTGGATAGCTCCGATATTGCTCAGCACTTTTGTTGCACCGGTAATGTTAGCTTGGGGTTGTCTGAGGCTGTAAACTAGCAAGAGAGAGTGCAAACAAAGGGATGATGGGATATCAGTTAAAGCTAACTTTCAACAGTCCCACCCACAACTCAGTGGTGAGTTTCTGATGAACTCCTGCTGCTCTATGTCCTAGAAAATGACACAAGTGTTTGGATTTCGCCTAAAACAAGGATAAACATAATTAATAGACTCCTGGGAACCATTTTACAAAAGATCAAAATATCCTTATTGTGGGACTTTAAAGAACTATTGACAAAATAAAACTGTTCTTGATCCTTTTTATTTGTAATAGTCTTTCACTTGCCACCTTTCTAAAGTGTTCTGTACTTTACCTACAAACAGCATCTGCTCCTGAGCATTTCTCTGTCTTCATGGATTGTAAACCCAGCAGCCCCTCCACAAGAGGAAGCACATCAACCCATTGTATCATTCAACATCCAGTTTGAACAGGGAGAGTCTGGAACCTGAACGGAGTCAGCAGGTTTGACCTCATGACTGCCTCTCCCGCGCGGCATTTTCCTCTGCTGTCATCCCAGCCGACCCCTTAAACGGCCAAAAGCTGCTGTGTAACAGGGCTAGGCTGTTGACATACTGAAGACATTTAAGATAATCCCGGAGATGTCTCTGTGTTTTCCAAGATTACATCTTCAAAGGGGAAATGCGCCCGGCAGCCTCTGCTTGAAAGGGAGAGAGATGCGGAGAGCTCTTGTTCTGAAGGAGGGGCAGGAATAGCTCAAGAATGCAATCATGGTTTTGGAGAGAAATAAGGCCTGTCCTGGCTAGCTAAACTGGCAGAAGGGAAGAAGGATCGGAGATGGGGAAGGGGGGGTGGAGAGGCGTCACACCTGGGAGAGAAAACACACCTGTTGGATGGGACAAAGCAGTGAGGACTCTCACCTGCGTGACCTGACAGACTGTAAATCACAGAGGTTATCTTTGGCCAGTCCCGCTTGTTTACAATGTGTGCTGCAACATTGAGGGTAAACTCCAAATCTAAGCGCTTTTGTAATTAAAAAAGGGGACTTTTCTAAAATGATTTCAGCCGGATGCCTAAAAAAATTCAAAGCTTCTTTGCACAAAAGTCTTTTACAATGTGTTGTTGATTTTGTTCACTTTTAGGATTTCCCCTTTGAGCCTAAACAAAATGATGAAACAATGACTTCATTATCAAGTTTGCTTGATCTGTCATGGAAATGCTCGAACATTCGCACATTAACTCTTCTGTTCTCCAGAAAGGGGAACTTTGTGTGCAGAGAAACGCGTCTGATGTGGTCTGAGTTGTGTCTGATGCTCTCAGGGTTATCTCAGACTACAAAATCGACAATAGAAAGTCTTTGTTAAAGGCTGGTGCTAAAGACATTTAAAGATTTTCCAAAAAAAAGAAAGTCAAATTTGAGCTTAGCTGCATTTGTATCGTATTTGATACATGCTTTTTGATGCCATGCTGCCAAACTTTCCTTAAAAAAATCCGTTATATAATCTCGTCTAAATTTTCTGCCCTGTAGTTCATTATTAATCCACTAGGGGCAGTGGAAAGGTTTTTCCTGCTCATTTCAAAATGGCTGCTTCCATAAACCTCATTAACACTTTAGGCAGTAAAAGTTTTGTCAATTTTAGTAGTAGTCGCTGTATTTAAAGGAGGGCTGGGTATCACCAAAAATTTCCAGAATCAACTCGATTCTATTTGATTCATCAGAGCCTGGATTTCCGATTCTTTTGATCCTCTCAATTCAATTCATTTCAATTCAGTTTACACATTTAGACATTTAGAAATAAATTAATAATCCATATATGTTTTAAAGATTTTCATATTAATCTGATACAGTTCACATACTGTAAAATGTATTAGTGAAATAATAATGAGATTGTTAATACCATGTTACATGAATTCTCATATGGAGGTCAAACGATTGTTCAGAATCTCCGTTTCAGTTTGGCCACTAGGTGGCGAACACGCTACAGCATTACACCTTATTCTAGAAGAAGAAAGTATGAGCGGAAAAATGGTGCTTTAGACCCAAAATGGTTACTTTGAAAAATATATTTCCTTAAAGGAGTTTGGAGAATTCATGCCTGTGCTTATATGTTAGCATCAAGCTAGCAGATTTTAGCATTATGCGTTAGCTCAATCCCTACTTTTATGGATCGATTATTGATCTCTTAAGCTTCGATCGATTCAGATTGATTAATTGATTTTGTCAATCCAGCCCTAATTTGAAGAATGCAAAATTTATTGATTATTCATTATTTATAAAACAGTTAAACAATGTTAAAAATAGGTGGATCAAGTTTGAGTCAGTGAGTAAATAAGGTGCTTTATTTCTGAATATTCAATATTTTTTCATCAAATGGTTTAAAAAAAACCTTAAGTTTTAAAAACTGTTTGTTTTTTTTGGGTCAGTTTAGTGGGATGTACAGGGTTAAACAGACAAATTACATGTTTTTATGCATTTTTATAATGAGTGGAACTGTTTTGTTTTATAGATAATATAAGTCATATCTAGCTTTATTATTGTCATTTTTAAGGACTTCGCAGATCTTTAAATACTCAAGTTTCATGTGTAAAAATGAAGACAGGATATTTATCTTCAGCTTTTAATCCATTCTGACAGAGTGGAACTTGGATGCTACAACTGCAACGATTATGATTTCACTCCTGTGCAGCCTCCAGGCAGCGCACTCTCAGTGCAATTCAAACATCGCATCGTCACCCAGCCGTTTTACAGACTCTCTGTGACGTCTGTGACGAGGAGCTACACTTCAGCAGAAGGCGAGCTGAGGAAAAGCTACATCGAATGTGTCATGCTCAAATTGCCTACAAAGAATTAAATAAACGCAAGAAATTGTGAGTCACATCTGCACAAATGTCAGCGGTGACGTCCACCGTGTCTGTGAGCCGCTCTTAATGACTCATGGAAGTGTTCGATAGCATGGCTCTGACGGACATTTAAATCACTCCTTTGCAGCTGCTGACCTGCGCTGTGATCGAGCAGCCACCAATTACAGGGGGTGAGTATTTTGACACAGATCACCAGGGAAAGCTGTGAGGAACAGAGAAGTAATAATAGCAATTTTTACAACTGAAAACGGAGTAATCTAATCGACTTTTTACCAATTTCAATCTCTTAGTTGATTTGGGGACATCATTAGTGAGTCAAAACCAGAGTGAAGTCTGTCCATCACATATTGTACACCATCTGATAGGTTAAAAAAGCCCCCTGACAAAGGCACAAGTCACAAAACCCCCAAAGGGCTATTCATGAGCCGCAGAAGGAAAAGAGCCGGAGTAAGACAGATTTGTCACAGGCATGAGGCTGAGAGCAAATAGACGAATCAGCTGAATCATAACTGAGACTCACAAAGGGTAACTTTTTTTAGCACCAATCAACAGCAATCTGAGTGTGGGCAGCGTCACATACAGTATGTTTCCTCACAGCCAGCTCTGCAGCAGGCCCCTCCTCGTCCCTCCAGCCTCGCTGGCCACGGTTGAAAAATTAATGCAGCAAACTGACAACACTTAGGGCCTGCCTCCCTCTCTCTGCCTGCCTCCTCACCATGTACTGAGCAGGATCAATTACCAAAGCAGGGCTCCACTCAGCAGTGCTAAAGAAACAAGAGGCACTCTCCATCCACAGCAGTGTGTGTGTGTGTGTGTGTGTGTGCGCCGTTTCAGGCAAGCTTATGATGAGCAGAGAGAGGAGGTGGTAATAGTCTGTTTGCTTCTCATTAATGACAGCAGGAGAGTGGATTAGCAAGCATCCTAACCCATCAGCATCACTCCGCCCAGTAAGTGACAGAGCATGTAAATAACCAGTTATGGCCAGTTGCAGGAGGGAAGAGAAGATGGAGATGCAGGAAGATTTCTTACAGGCGTCCTTTGCCCGCGTCCCTTCATTTATATGCAGGTGGAGATTTCAGGGAGTTCTATTTCTACAACATCAGGCAAGTTATTCAAATGCAGCACATCTGACTGGAGAGGATAACATAAAGAAAGGCATCAGCAGAAATGGCAGAAGACAGTAATCCCCTGGCCAGAGCCACTAGTGTTTGCAATGCAGGCAGGCAGTTCTGTCAGGAGCAGCACCCATACAGGCCTTATCAGCGACAGCCATAGGGCCAGTCTAATAACCCTGCTGATGCTCTCAGGTGCAACCACAGACAGGGAGACAAGACCTGCAGACAGGCAGGCAAACACGTTTTATTTCCATTTACAGATGAGCACCAGGTACCGGTTTGTGTGCGTGTGCAGAAGAATTTTGACACGTTTTAGCATGTTGTGTTCTGACAGCGTCACACACACTGTCCCTTTTGTAAATGAGTTATGGCGTGGACCTGTTAACCCCACATGAGTGTGCTCTATTAGCGATGGCGTTGTCTAAACTCAGGCGCGATGCCGTGCGACTTAGGCGGAAATGCATCCGTCTCTGGCATCATTATCGGCATTCAAAAGGTCAAACACAAAGCTCACGGTGAAATTTATCTCTTTGTGCTGCTCGTATTAATCTCCAAATCCAACTACAAACCGCCTCACCACTGCAGCTAAGAGGAAATAGGGCTGAGAATCACTGGGTACCTCGCGATACATGGCTCACGATATCGATGATTTCACGATACTGCAATAATTGGCAAAAAAATTGCCTTTAACAACTTACATTATATAAAAGAAAACATCTTTTTTTGGAAAATATATCCCTATTTATTTTGTAGCTTGAACACAATAATAATAATAAACAACTTGTGTCTTATTTTGTGCAACAAATAATAGACACTTTATGTCTTTGACTGGCATTGACACCAATTGCATTGAAATTATTTGTTACATTAATTGTTAACAATAGTAAACATTAAAAGTAGTGCCACTACTTAGTGCAATTTGCTGTAAACAACAGAAAAAAATAAAGAAAGTCAGTAGCTGCCAGGCACATTGGTGGCTGCGACAGTCTTGAAACGCCCCATCTACCTCCAAAGGAACGTCTCACCAAAGGATGACAAATACAAAATTTTTCAGCCTCTTCAAACAAAAATAAATGATCAATACTTGGTGAGATATGGATGGAGATGGATATTTTGGCATGCCCTTACAGGAAATACTTTATTTGAATACCTCATTGTTGACATAAGACGGACAGCACTCATCACCTCAGTGACGGTCGAGACACACCCATTAGTAAAAACATGGTAAAATGTGTCACTTTAATGGCTTTTATTGGCTCTAACTCTTTTATGACATTCCTCTGTCTTGACATTTCAAACATCCAATTTCTCTGGCTCCTCTGAAGAGACTTGCGCTGCAAGGCTTTGTAGCCAATAAATAACTCCACTATTGACACCACTAAATGAAGGTGTCACTCAGATGATGCAAAAACAGAGGAGCATTCAGCAGTAGTGCTTCCAGGCATTCTCTGCTTGTAACCAGCCCAATAATCATTACCTTAGTTATAGAAAGCTTCACTTGAAAGTTTTGCCAAAAACATCTACTCTTTGAAGTCCTTTGAGTGGAACAGGCAGACTCTCCGTGGATGCCACATGCACCACAAAGACTTCCTCGAGCCTCGCTGTGTGGAAGTGCAGTGGAGCTTTCTGAGAGAATTCTCTCTGCAAGACCTGATGAGAACCTTTGCGCTGACACGGAAAGGCCTGCAGGCCTGTCAGCTCGTCTTGATGCGACTTGAATCAGCACTTAGCTCCGGAGAATGTCCGCTGTTGCACTGGCACACACTCACAGGGCAATGCAAATCTCCCCCTTCACTTCATCCACTCAGCACATCGACTTCATACTCAGCGCGAGGCATGTGGGATTCTTACCATAAACAGCCACTGATTCATTCCAGCTATTAAAAGTGCTGCACTGTGTTAGCACGCAGCCAGCTGGATCAGAGGCTAGAGTGAAGACCAAGTGCTTAATCACCAGTGTGTTTTTAAGCCTGAGATAATGTCAACCTGCAAGTCTGGGCACATAGAAGTGAAGCTGAAGCACAAAGTGTCAACACTGCCAATATCTGACATCTCCAAGCATAAATTCACTTTGAGATGCACAAAAAAACGAGCAGATGCAATACCCCGAGGGAGGTAGTTTTTTTGGGAATCAATGCACAATCCAAGTTCCTGTGGCATATAGTATCAGCTTGAGATTTCAAAATGGTGACTGATATTTTATGTGCCACCAAAATGCAAGCAAGGAGGTTTCAATAATTGATGGTGCTGGAGAAGGGAGATAACCGCTCTCCTCCTGTTATCAATCATTAATGGAGTTTCCATCAAAAACACTTCAGCCCCTCAAGTATCAAATCTTTCTTGAAGCTGGAGGACCCACATTCAAACATTCCCTCTTAATCAAAGCACACACAATGTGCTCCCTTTCTCTCTCATTTATGCAAATGAGGATAATAACGGCGCAAATTGCTAAATTGTTTGCAATGCAAGTTTGAAAGCAGGCATTTTTGCAGTGGTCTCCTTGTGAGGGATGAAGGCTACAGCGGATATTTTAAATATTAGATTACAAAAGGAGCACTAACTTGCCGGTTTGCATTTTTACTTTTTGTCTTTTCTTCCTCGCTTGGGTTTGCAGAACAGGTTAAATCTCATTATGCAAAGTTAACTGGCTCTTTAAAAGCTACATGGCCTGCGAAGGACACAATGTGCATTAGTGACACTGTTAAAGAACTCTAATGCTGCACTCACTCATGAAAAGTCTATGTGAACGCGGGTATATACTATAGGTATTCCACGTTCAAAACTCTCCTTGTTCATGCATCGCTATGCAAGTTTTTAAATTGGGATGTATGTACAAAATGTGTGGCCATGAATCTGCGCTAAAAGTTAAACCAGTTAAAATGATCAATCATGGACTCAGATTTGTTAATATGGGTAGCGTCCTTTTTAATTCATAGAAGTGCCAACAATTTGAAACTTAATCATAAAGGAGAAATCAATAATAGCAGCTTGTTCCAGGCCGGAATTAAAGGACATCAAGGCCGAATCTGAATTCTGAAGGAAAAGGGGTGTTCAAAATATTAGTTTGGGTCGAGTGAAGGGACTTTGAGTTCTGTATCCATCCAACACATTTTCACTCTCAACTCATTACATATTGGGGTTTAGTTGAGGACCTTTCCGTGTCAAAAATTGACACAGATTAGATCACGGGTCCCTAACCTCCAGGCTGCGAACCGGAACTGGTCCAGTGCCAGGATGCGGAGCGCATCGGTACCCTAATCCAGTACGGTACCCTAACTTTAACCCAGTACTAGTTCGTGTCCAGTATTACCTGGTACCAGTGCGGGTCCTGGACCGCGTCAAGTATCACGTCCAGTATCGCATCTGATACCCCATCCGGCACCACATCCTGAAGTTTCTTTTACAAACAGCCACCACGTCAAAAAAAGACGAGTTGGGGACGCCTAAAACATCTAAAAAGTGGCGCGGAGGGTCCTTAACCAAACGCTAATATATGACGACTTGGGGATGGGAATGTGTTGATCCCTCTGACGTTTGGGTGAGCCACGGAGGAGAAGCGCTTTTCTTCGCATGGGTGTGCTCTAAAGCATAGAAATTTAAAAGTAAGTAATGATTTGTTGTTTTTCCATTACCTTTTTAAAATTAGAAAACAAATGTTGTGTAATTCCGAGCGCTAAAAGCTAACATAGCTGCCCGTCCCCTATCAATGACATCATCGAGTGGTAGTAACGTCTGAATTTGAAGACACTGTTTTTCCATAACTCTCCATTTGGAGGGCTGAATTTAAGGGTAGGGATAGAGGAAGAGTTCGGATTCTGCCCAAGACTTTCACATGTTAGAATCAGTTAAAGAAAAAGCTGGAGCGAGATTCACAAACTAATGCGCTAGTATCAGGTAGCGACAGTCCAGTGTGAACACAATACGCTAAAAGTGCGTTCAAGAACCTGCATTCACTTGTGTTCATTCATAGCATTAGTCTTTTATGTTTAAAACAAGGTTACACATACTTTATCTGACATGCAGTCAGAGCTAAATGTCACATGCCCATCATACCTGCACTACACTATGTTAGCAAAGATGCTATCTGCAGCTGGAATGAGGACTATCCCTAATTACCCATCAAGATGGTTTTGACAGTGTTCTGTGAGCCAGTGATCAGTGTCACGGCTCAGCGCCAGCAGCCATTCACTTCTGTTTGATTGGTAGCTGCAGCTGAGTAGCAGGTTGTACACCATCCGAGCTGCAGTGCCACACACTATCACTTTCCCTCTCCATCTTCTTCTAGCGCTCTCTTTTCCTCTTTCTCAACACCGCTGCTGTGCCCCCATTCTTTCATTGTCTCAACCCTGTCTGCCATCAGTGAATAACAGGTACTCAAAGCTCCTGACTGACAGACACACAAGTGGGGACAAGTAAAGGCCAACTTACAGAGATCTGTTTTTTTTTTTTACTTAAAAGCTACATGGCTACCTTGAGCTAGCATGCTAGCTCGAGCTGCGTTTAGGCATTGAAAACTTGCAAACAAGAAGTTATCTGAGCACAAATTAATGCCAACATTATAAAAATAAAAAAATACACAATATAAGAACATCTTAAATTCAAATAAACTTAGATCACATTATATAAAAAAGCAACTTTAAACATACTTTTTATATCCTAAATCACATCATGAGTTTTAAGCTTTCCGCAATAGTCGTACAATGCTAAAAATGATATAATCTGAATCAACCATTTACCTTATCTCAACCGGATTTCAGTGACAGTGATATTAAAAAAAAACAAGATGTGTAGATTTTCAAGTGTAATACGAGAACTTAACTACTTTTTAAACATTCATTTCACTTTTGTGATTCTGTTGACCTATAAGAGGACTTGAAGTAATGTAACATCAAAACTTTTCATAGAATGTTTGTTTCAGAGCATTCAAGCTGATCATGTGGAAGTTTTTTCTTCTTTCAAAGAAAAAGCAGCATATGAACATTGAAAACACTATTCTGTAAATTTCACTTTTTAATTTGTCATTGATCCATATACCTCAAGTTTAACTTGTTCTATCGTAATATGTCTGGTATTAAAACTGTAATCTGAAACAAAATCTCAAAACCCTCCTTAAAAAAAGCATGAAAAACCTTTTATAAAACTGTTTTTTTTAAGTGTGGCTGAAATTGAATTAAATAGAATAAATTAATGTTTACATACAAGGATAAAACCACAGATTTGGTTTGGAAACATCAAAAGAATCTAACACCCTTTATTTGATCTGCTTTCACACTCCACCTTCGAGTACAGACAAAATCTTCAGAAAAATGTCACAGTTGTAATAACTTCTTGTTTAAGGTCGCAGATACACAAATGAGCTTTGAACAAAAGAAAGAGAAGCAGAAAGAAAAAGCTGGTCATCTGTCTGCTCTAGTGTATCCTCTGATGATCAGATGATGACAAGTGGCTGCAATTCCTCACTATACCCATTGACTGTATAATAACTGGACAGCTCAACCCCTCCACCATCGTGTTCCAAATAAGAAGGAAGGCTCCAAGAAGCCAAAATCCCATAGACTTCTATTGAGAAATAGACAGTTATTACTCAGTCATTAAATTAGCCAGAATAACATTCTTATTCGGATAATCCTAATTTTGTCCTCTGCTCTTGTTAGTTTCTCTTTTTTGCACAGTGAACATTTTGTCTGTATTCACATCGCTGCTGAATCACACCAAGGTTCACTTCCTGATGTCATTCAAAAAAAGTTGGTTTGTTTTTCTACAAATCAAACTTCAGGTGAAGCTTTAAAGAGTAACTAAATTATCTATATTTTATAAAATGTTTATCAAGTCTGTTGCACAAATGAATAAGGCTACCAAATGAAATAGAGATTAAAATAAGAGTAAAAATGTATGTATACATGTGTGCGAGGTGTTTTTAGTCATTAAACCACCCAAAAAATGTTCCTCGGCTACAACAGTTTCTTCAGAATTTGTTGCTTTCTTTTAAAGCTTTAACTAATCTTCTCACTATTGCACACAGACACTGTCAGTCAATAATGAGTATTTTAAACAATTTTAAAAGTAGCTGGTATAGCTACCATTAACCTTTCAAGAAAGTATGTAAAGTATGAAACTTAGCAGTTGTTCTGAATGAAAGCGAGCAGCTGCGGTTAGCAGCCTTTTTCTTGTTCACGTTGTCATTTGTTTTGTCACCGCTGCTGCCACAGATCCAGTTTAACTGTTCAAATCCTGGCCTCAGATCAGCCGCCTGTCATTGCAGCTGATGGACAACCTGATAAGAGCAGCAGTCTTCCTCCGTCGCTGCACCTGTGAATCTTAGGAGGAGCTTTATCTGGAGTGCATGTGACAGAGCTGGCGCAGTTTGACAAAGTGCCACACAGTCCAAAGGACAGACACTCCACAAATACCATAAACGTCCTAATAAAACCGCGGCACATGCGGAGATAACATCAATTTAAAGACCCGCTCCAATGAAAATTGTGTTGTTTGTAGCATTTCTCTCATAATGGAAGACATATATAAATTATTAAAGATTAAAACAGAATTTCTGAGTATTTTTTCATTTAAATCATGTTGCATCAGAAGCAGATTATAACCCATGCTTTGAAAAAGCTCAGGTTTGTGATGCAGCAACTGGAATGGGCCAAAGTCTCCCTTCTCCACACCAATTCTGATGCATCCACTTGCAGACAAATAGATCCATTAACGTCTTCATTTTCATCGGAACTGGCATCTGGCATCCACACTGTATGGCTGCACGTTCCTCGCCCATTTGTTTTTTGCTACACCCCAAATGCTAGCTGAGCCGACTAATCAACTATTGAAATAGTCAACAAAAAATGTAATAGTCAATTAGTTGTTACTTTATATTATATGGAGTCAGATTGTAGTAAAGTTTAAAGTTATAATGGCATTATGGTAGCTTTTTGGACAATTTTGGTATTTAATAATGGTGTTTAGACTATTTTGGAGTTTAGCTAATATTTCAGCTATATGCTAGCTAGCTATTTTTTAGCTAATTTAGGAATTTCTTAGACTAATTTGGAGTTTAGCTAGTATTTCAACTGCATGCTAGCTATTCTGGCTAATCTAGGATTTTTTTCTGTTTTTTTAGACTACTTTGTAGTTTAGCTAATATTTCAGCTACATGCTAGCTCTTTTGGACAACTTTGGCTTTTTTTAGGCTAATTTTGCATTTAACTAATATTTTATCTGGCTATCAGCTTTAGCGTTTGCAGCTATTAGCTTCAGCGTTTTCAGCTACTAGCTTCAACAAATTTCAGCTATTAGCTTCAGCGTGTTTAGCCATTAGCTTCAGCGAATTTCAGCTACTAGCTTCAACAAATTTCAGCTATTAGCTTCAGCGTGTTCAGCCATTAGCTTCAGCAAATTTCAGCTACTAGTTTCAGCATTTTCAGCTATTAGCTTCAGCGAATTTCAGCTATTAGCTTCAGTGATTTCAGATATCAATTTCAGCATCTTCAGAGGCCAAATTCAGCTTACAGAACTCACACTAGCATTATCACCGCCGCAGGTAATGCTATATATCTAATTTTTAGTTAGTTTAAAGCTAATGATGGTTAAGATGTGGGTTTTACATCCAGTTTGCACAAGACCCAATTAGTTGACTAACCTGGAAAAATAATCATTTGTTGCAGCACTAATTAAAAGACCACTGGGGATGATTTTACAGTAATATATATATATATATATATATATATATATATGTAGTCAGAGTGGGACTTAATGAGTACTTTTTTTAATATATATAACACATAGGGTAAACACAATGATAAGGCTTCTAGATTGTTCCCTGCAGTGTCTGCAGCCAGCCTGCTACTCCTCATGACCCTGACGCTTTGAGCCACGGATCAGATCAGGGAAACTGAGCGACAGATGTCTGCCCTGGTGCTCTGTTCCAGGCATGAGTGCTGCTGGCACACAAACCCAAGAACAGGATGAGCTCAGAGGAGAAGATGGACAGCATTAATAAAAAAAAAGGATGACAAGGAAGGGAGGAAAGAGTTAAAATTCATGGTGCTGTCTTTATCAGTCGGGTGAGATCCGCTGTCATGTCTCCGTCAGTCAACAGCGACTCAGGTTAGATAGTGACACTCAAAACTGAGACATACCTCAAGCAGTTGCTGTCACTTTGACTGACCTGGAGGAGGAATGGGAGACCTCACAAGCCCTTCCGATGACATAAAAACAAGTTTCTGCATAAGGTTAATGTGCAGTAAGGAGACAAGAGAAGGAATTCGACGCATGACCTCAACTCAACCACTGTGCTGATTTGCTTCCACTCTGAGGATGCAAAAGATGATGAGAACAGAAAAGAAGGGAACTAATTATAGCCTCACAGCAGGATGGCCAGAAACAAACCTGATTATCTTCATCGTCAAGACGGCACAAAGGAAACCTGCTGCCTTCCCTCAGCCACCACAATCCAATAGAGAGGCTTTTAGCTTTCGTAACAATTTCAAAAGTGACAAGTCAAACAGATTTACGGTGACTGAGAAAGACCGACACAAACACCATTATTGCTCACGTGACGGGACCTCCAAACCCGTCTCCTGTTCCCCTTCTCCCCTTCCCCCCATCCTCTTCCAGCGTTTCAGGGAGACAGGGATGAAAAGGGAGGCTCAAAAGAAGCAGGCAACAAGGCTATTCAATTCCCCCCTCACTCAACACGAGCCCCCTTCAAACGAGAGGGAAAAGCTCTGCTTTGTCAAAGTTAGTTACTTAAAGCGACAGCCCGCCAGATAAGAATCTGGTCATGGAAAGCTTGTGGCCTAGGGCAAATGGAGATACCTTTGTACAATTTTAACACCATTACCCATGGTTTATTAGTTTTAATGAGCCATGAATGCGAGGTGAAGTTTGCAGGTTGCAGAAGAGGACAGATTTCTCAGAGGCCCTGCTTATTTCAGAAACCTTAAAGATCCACTCCAATGAAAATCGTGTTCTTGACTTGCTCTTGTGGTATTTTTCTCATCATGGAGGACAAGCTATTAGCTTTATTCAAAGCCCTTTTTCAAACATTCCTATTATGTCTGTGATTGTTTTTAGCATAACTTGCATTGTTTCTATTTATTTTTGTTCTTTTTTTGTTGTTGTTGTTGTTCTCGTTCGAAAAAAATGTGAAAAGAAATTGATCAAAAGGCGATCGGAGAGGGTCTTTAAGAGTATTTTTTTAGTTGGTTGGGGTGGTGAGGGTCTGTAAGCTAGCAGGAGAGTGCAAACATAGGGATGATGGGAAATGAAGGCAGGCTTACCCCGGGCGTTACAGCTCAGGTGCGACGCAGACGAGGTCTAGCTACGGCAGATTACTTCTATTGGCTACGAGGTGGCTCTGCTGCCGACCTCACGAAACTCTAAACTCAAGTAGGTTGACACGACAACCCCGGGATTACAGTCCATTTTTGATTAAGTCCTGCCGCCCTGCAGAAACTATGTCCTAGATTTTGCCTAAAAACAACATAATTGTTATTAAAAGACCACTGGGAACGCTTTTAAAGTAGATCAAAAGATGATCTGTGTAGGATTTTAAGAAAATACATGAAAATATGTCTACAAACAATAAAGGATGATTCTAAAAAACTAAACATGTTTTTTGTTTGGGATCATATTTGCCCTTTTATAAAATATTCTCATGTAGAAAACCTTTTCATAGCTCTAAAACATAAAAAAATCTCATGTTTGGGTAGCATCTTTCCATTTTGGTGTAAGATTATTGATTTTTCTTCCTTGGTGCAAACAAACACCTTTGCTGCTTCAAGCCTGGAAAACAGAGCTACCCCTAAAACCATCAGGCGGGCAGAGGGATGTGTGTGGAGACCTCTCAAGGAGCAGGGACCCTGAGGCTACGCAGATTCAGTTTCCCCCATTCTGACTTCCAAAAACAAAGGAATTCCACAGAAAATCAGGGCAAGACCTCACCCCAAGCCAAGGCTGCTGCTGCTGCTACTACCCCCACTTTCCTTTCTCCAGCGCTTCAAGTCGTGCACGCACACACAAACACACATCATGACAAAGGTGATTTCATGCAGGCATCAATAAGGCGCGCCTCCTCTCTTGTTAAACAGACGTGTTGATCTGATATACACACAGACGTGGTTATAGAGACATGACAAGGAGAGGTAGACAGCACATAGATGGGGGGGTGCAACATACTGTTAGGCACTAATTCATCCTCAAGTGTAATGTCTGTCTGCAGTTGTGTTTGCTCCTGTTAGTGCTGACTACTGCTAAACAGCAGTTAAGCTCCACACAAACTACAAATGCAGCAGCAAGAAAAAAAACCTTTACGAAGTAGGAGGGCAAACTCACCCCCATGCATCTCACAAAGCCACCTATCTGGAGGCATGAAAGGTGTAATCTCCTTTTGTAGGTCATTAGTAATGTCAACACGTCCTATTTAGTGTTCACTTAGCTGAAGGAGAAAAGAGTTGATGGATGAGTGAGGTGGAAAGGAAGGCTACAAATCCTAAATAATCTGAAATAAAAGAGACACAAGGAGAAGAGAAGAGACGTAACATTTTTATTATCTTCAAATCTGAGGCCTAAAATGGAATGTTAAATTCTTTTGTTTTAAATGGAAAAAAGGAAAATGCGAACAAAACTTAATATTAGGAGAAATTCTAGAATTCATTTTGACTTTTAGTTTGAGATTTATCCAATATTTGCCACAAACAAATATTTACACTGGTCTCAAAGAGATTGATATGAGCAAGACTTTTTGTCACAACATTTGAAGGACTATTAAAATAAAGGTTAAACTTGTTTACCTGGCTGTGTATGACTGTCAAACTACTGAGTGATTTTTTTATACAAATTTATTTTCTTACTAATTTTGTTCAATTGAGAAAAGCTGTTTTCAAATACCAATGATCAGAATTGATACAAATATAAGCATTAATTAATAAAATCAATTCTTGTGTGACTTAAAACTGGGTGTCAAACATATGGCCCGTGGGCCGTATCCGGCCCAGCTGTGAAGAGAAAAAAATATAAAGATGTTGAAAAAACAAAGCAAGTTTCTAGCCCATTCCCGGGACAAGTTATGGCTCTTTAAAAAAATGTCCAAAATGCGCAAATCCACCATAGGGGGGAGCAAATTTAAAAACCATTTGCTTCTGTGAATGAATGTGTAATAATAATAATAAGGGATTCAGCTACTATGTTGGTTGAAGCATTTTTTTCAACTGAGAAAAAACTAAACAAAGCTACAGATAACAAGTTGACCATAGATTATTTTTCTATGATGCTATTGGTCCGGCCCACTTGGCGGGTTGAATGTGGCCCCTGAGCCAAAATGAGTTTAACACACCAGACTTAAAATGCCAAAAACCTGCTTAAAAAAACAAAAAATGAGTTTTCTAAGAAATGAGATTTATTTCTTTAACCCAGCCCTGATGTTGACCCCATAAGACACCACTGACAAATAGGAGCAGGGGGGTCATGTTGGTGATATTTATAGTGCAGCAACATATTATTAGTTCTGCAGACAGCAACCATACTCCACGGCATAAATCAGGAATCGCTGAGATCATTGCTAAATGGCGCCGACTTTCAAACTCAGACACTTTGTTGTTTATTCTTCATTGACCCACGGCGTCTTTACCCCCCCTTCTCCTGGCTGTGTGAAGTTAATTCTGCGGCCCACCAGCCCATCTCTTTATACACTTGCTGCATGCACATAGAGGTTTAAAATATGCCCCCATTTATCTGAGCTGCCCAGGCGGGAAAATGAAAGGGACGTCAGTCCTTAGAACCCTGGGAAAGCGCCTGGCTCATTCTCCAGCTTCAAAAACAAAGAGGAGGGCACCGAGGGAATGAAACGCACAGTTACAACACTTTGCTACCAAAACTGGATGGAAAAGTGAGGGAAGTGTGATTACCAAAAACATTGGAGGGGCTCTCCTCAGAAACATGAACACACATCATCGACAAAGAAAATGCAAAACAAGGAAACTGCCGTCTAGTATCCTTTCAGCGCTGCTACGATCGTGTCCCCTTCTCGAAACTTTAATAGTCAACAAAGAATGAATGCTGTCTGTTTGAGTTATCAAATCCCAGTTAATTTACTTTGTCAGAAAACAAGGAAGTATGCATCCCTGGAGGCAGCATTGCAGATAATTCCGCTGCCTTCATAGAATAACTGCCATCCATCTGCATCTCCCACGCAGCCTCCACCAGAAAAATCAGCATCAGCTCTGAGGGACAACAGCGCCGACGAGACAAGGGACTGTTTATAGCACAAATTGCATTATGGTGACAGCATGTGGTGATTTATCCTTAGAAATTGATTCATTATAGCCGATATTACAAGATAGAGAGATCTCAAACATCCTGGGAAAGTAGAATTGCTTAAAAATGAGGGTAGTTTTGTAAGGTAGGAACCTGTGTGCTGCAGACAGTGTGAGGACCTCTTCTAGAGGAGGCTCGGAGGCACACTTCAGCATCAGGAGAGACAAGGCAAACACAGCAGATCGGCGCTGAAACTGTAAACCCACTGACCCAGTGTGAAGAGGGAGAGGGGACTAATTAGCGACTGTACTTACAACTCCAAGGAGTGAGGAGAAAGACGAGGAGAAAGGAGGTAGGGGGGCGCAAACAAAACCCACACAGAGCACACAGTTGGAGGATGAGGACAATGAGTTTGTTTAGCTTAAACAGGATTTACAAGCCAAACAGACACACGCCAACGCCACTCACTCAGACACATAATATCGTTGTTCCTCTCGATCGGGACCCCCCCCCTCTCTCTCGTTTGCAGACGTGCAGCTGAGCTCTCCACGGGTTTCAGCGAGGGGTCATTTTTTTTGGTCTACAGCGAAGACAGCACCGCTACTGACAGATAAAGGAAACATTTTGTTCCTCTTATGTGTTCTCTCATATTGTTCCTGTTGAGACCAGGTGTCACTTATGATTCAAAGGCCACAGTCTCTGCTCTGCAAAGAAAACGAGGTTTCCTGAGTTTCTCCATCTCTCTGTGCGGTTTCACGATAATCTCAAAAGAAAAAAACGGAGAACAGCATCTCCTTCATGGTGGTATAGCTCAAGGTCAGCCAAGCAGTTCCTAAGAAACTGCCGTTTTGATCGGTTGTCTCAATTACACGGCAACAACTAAACAGACAATGCAAAGAAACACCTCAAGGGAAGATCTTATTAGAGCTGGAGTTTAAACACAACTCCACTCAAACTTTCTGAGAAGTAGATTAACCAGAAAGTGCAGCTTGAAAGGAAGCACTGAAAAGTTTTCAAAAGCATGCCAAACATCCAAGACACAGCGGGGGAGGGTTTGAGTTCTAAGATGCCGCAAAAAAGCGTGCGCATCAACCACAACCGCTCTACAGCCGTCCCCGTGAACCAGCGTTGTTGCAGCCACGAGCCTGACCACATCAGCTCAAGGTTGGCAGCACAAAGGAGGATGGTGACAAGCACTTTGGGTTGAGGTTTCATAATTCCAGCACCTCATCCTGGTCCATTTTTGGTTTCTTACGCCACACAGATGTCAAAGTGACGTATCAAGATGACTTTTGTCTGCTGGAAGCTTCAGTTTGAGCTGGTTAGTTATTATTAAGTCGTAACTTAAAGTGAGATTAACTGAAGATTTATGGACAGTAGTACGACATTTAGGGGTCGAAGACTAGATCACACCCCATATTAAGGGTGTATTCAGGCTAGAAAAGTTTGTTGGTCCAGACAGAGTCCTCTTAATAGAGTCCAGATAAAGTCCTGAACTTGCATTTGGTCTGTATTTAGATTACCTTTCAACTAGGGGTGTAGGGGAATATCGATTTGGCGATATACCCCGATATTTCATTTGGCAATAGTCGTATGGATAAAAAATGCTGACAAGACAAAATTTAATTCATTATTTATGAGCGTCTTTAAGTATCTTACTTTTGCTTTCCACCTAAACCTCCGACCACTAGTTGGCAGCACAGCACAGTGAGCCTCTTTGAACAGCTCTACACCACACCAAGACAACAACAAGATCTTGAGACAACCAGCTTGTGTTCATATGCTATGAGACATACTTAGTTTTTATTTGGGATGGGTACTGAACCGAAACTCTGTGCCAGAAGTACAGGGATATATCGCGATATCTATTGTATCGTGAGACACTTATCGCAATATACATCGTATCACCAGACTCTTGCCAACACACACCCCTACTTTGAACCGGACACTTCTGTTCTGACAAAAACTTGTGACTAAAGATCTCTGCAGTCATTGCAAGGTAGGCACAAAGCAACGAGAGAAAGAACAACGGAAGTCCTTTTTGAGATTGTTCACTTATTTAAAACTTTTTATATTTCACTGACTAATCTTGAACCCCAGGCACAATACTTTTTACTTGCTATTTTTGTACAGCTGCAAGGAGATATCGACTAAGAAGATACGCTGATGAGTGTTGTCAGTAGAACCGTGTGAAGCAATGTGTATCATGTTAACCCTTGTGATATGCTAGGTGTGTTGACGTAGGGAGTGGGGTCATCTGGACCCCTCAAGATCGTGCGCTGAACTTTTTTTTTTTTCAATGATTTTTGATTGGCACTGGTTTCCGTGGCAGACATAAAGTCCTGTCCACCTTGTCAATGTAAGGCTTGGGTCATCTGGACCCCATAAGATAGCACAAGGGTTAAAAGTTGTTTTAAGGATCCTGCATTCATCCAACGACATTTCAATGAGTTGCTGTCTCATCGTTGCTCCACGTTTGTCTGCAACTCTCTGATACATCCCATAATACCAGACTATGGTGGCCGTTTTGGTGCAGTTGTTCCACTCCGAGCAACTCAGAGCAAATCAGTACGAGACCACCTCAAAAGTTGGTTCAAAGAGTGGTTCCTGGTCCCAGACCGGGGTCCGCTTGGGTTTTCAGACGGAAAATTTGTTCCAGATTCTCAGGGGAAACAAACTTAACCAAATCAAATGTGTCCATTCTGAATACACCCTAAGTGTCTATTTCCGAAACAACCCTTAAGGAGACTGAGGAAAAAAAAGAAAAAGGTTTCTTTTATTAAAAACAAAGCAGACAAATTGAAAAACAACAGCTCAGTATGGCTAAGACAAATATTAGCAGACACCAGACTACAGGAATGTAAGTGAAGGAAACAGGCAGCGAGTGTTTCACGGTGCTCCTCAAACAATATGAACAGTTACATGAAATGTCAGGCTGTCAAAACACTGATTAGCGATCGCCAGGTTTTAAGCACTTAAAGCAGACTGCAGCTGCGCCAACAGCAGAAAAGGCTGTGCAACTTGGCAAATTGCTGAGTAACAAAAAGCTAATTACTGCGACACAAGTAATTAGTTGTTTTCCCCTGTTTGTACTTCTCATCAGGATTACCTCGCAGCTTTGTGGAGGTTCAAAGACGGGGAGTGTGATGCACTCATTTTCTCTGGAGCCTCAAGGATTGTTGCAGGTGTTTGACACTGATTTGACTCCTTGCACCCTGATTTAGACAAAACGGCAACATTTGCAGAAACGCTGCACCAAAAAGAGGGCAATCTTTGCCCGTCTGTCTCTTTATTTGGTTTGAGGAGCAAACATATTGTCGAAAAGCAAACACGAATCTTTTTTCCTCGTGTTTGGTCGCAACTTGTAGCTCAGCCAGAGCATGTGTTGTCTTTCTGTCACAGTTAAAAATATCCGGATTTTACATGTCTAACTCGACCCCCCTTTTTGCAGTCTGGCAGTTACAACCAAAACAATTAGTTCTCGCGTGTATTTAAGGAAATCCTCAAAGCTTTTTGGAATTTTATTTCTGAGACTGAAAATCAGTCTTCTGTCTTGCCTGACTGGCTGGTTACAGAGAGGCCCCAGGAGGGACAATAGATGAGAAGAAAACTCACAAATTTCAAACACTTCCTTTAATTCCTCGCAATTTATCAGGTAACTTCCTCAGAATGAGCGTGTTCTTCTAAGTGCTTTTGCAGGAATGACTTAATACTCCTTTGGTTTTGTCAGAAGGGGCTGAAATAAGCTCAGGCGGCACTAATTAATGTGGAGCTGCTGACAAGAGTTGCTGCTGAAACAATTTCATTACATCACCGGTTTAAATTAATGAAGAAGGAGACACTGGAGGGTGCACCCATCTGAAATGTGTTTACACAATTTCTTAAGAGACACACAAAGGGGGTGGACACAATAACATCTGCAACTCAATGCAATACCCTTGCAATGAGCCCTGCTTCAAGTCATGTGTGTGCCAGATTTGGGTGCTTTTGATTCAAGGGTCATTCTTCGCAGAGTAATGAAGGAGAGGATTTCTCCCTCTGCTGCGCTCTTGCCCCGGCTGGCCTCACATCCAGACAGGAGGAATTTAACAGGGGAGGGTCCGCCAGACTTCAGGCAGAAGGCTGCGCTGAGCCAAGCAGCTTGTCTCCATAGCGCGCGCCGCGCGTAAAAGGCGATGCAAGCGAGAATAAACGCTCGTTTGTCTCTTGAAATATTCCGTCTTCTGGACACATAAGAGCCCTTGAGTGTCCCATCTGACCCCACGCTGATTTCTCAATGATCCTCGATAGGATCCAGTTAACACAATCAGTGTTATCAGCGCGCCTCGAGGTGGCAAATATCACTGAAGCTGCGATACAGGTGTTGTTTAACAGCAGAGACACAGCTAATTGCATTACAACAAGTATCCGATAATGGCCTTGATCGGAGTCAACAAGCCCAGACTGACATACATTCTTAGTTTAGCATCCACGGAGCCATCAGCTGATCAACCGAGACCAGACGGTCGCCCACACAAAACCTGCAATCACTCACTTCCTAACAGAGTCCTCGTAAGAATGCGCGCACGAGGAACGCACAGCTGAATAAAAGCGCCGCTCCAATCAGCCGCACTGGCACGAGTTCACCGTTCAAAGGTTTCCAGGAGGTCATCCTTTTGTTAGCAGGTAGAGGCTGTCCAGCGGGAGGCAAACACGCACACAACATCCAAACCTCGCTTTGCATCAAAACATACAATAACCAAAGCGCGGAACTTACTTTCAGCTCTGCGCTCTGAGGCAAAGAGGCGCGTGGTTGTTTGTCCAAGGCGCGCGTTTGGCGGCGCTCCTCTATTCGTTCGCGGCGTACACTTCACAAAGACGACGTGAGATCCCCGAAGACGGAGAGACTGACTGACCGAATCAACTACCGTAGAGCACGGCAAGTTGAAGTGTCAGATTACACTAGCTATTCAGTTACCAGAGGGAGCCGTGCACTGCGGCTGCGCGGAAACTGCGGGCCAGACTCCCACTCCAGGTGTACTACACACTAATGCATGCTGGGAGCCAGCCACAGCTTTTATAGTTGTTTATTTAAAGGGTTATTGATATATAAGTCAAACTATTATTGCTTAGAAGTGTGTAAATCTTTTATTTTCCATAATTGATCAAATATATTCCAATAAAACACTAATGGTGATTGGTTACAATCAAATTCTGGCCACATATTTAACATTCTTTTAGTTTTTAAAACTTTTATCTATCAAGGCAAGACATATTTTCAACTGAAAAAGGCAAAACCTGGTGAAAAAATAAAAATAAAAAGCAGGAGAGATGCAGACAGAAACAATCTGGATAAATTATGTTCATATAATACGCATTGATTGTTTATTTAAGATAGTAAAACCATATATCAATAAAACATTTAAAAATGCAAATATATACGATTTCCATCTTTATTCCTTATAGAAAAGTTTGATGGTCTCTAAGTAAAAGGACAAGTTTAAGGATAACAGAAGTCAGAACACAGCAGATACAACAACAAATTAATAAAACATAGAAGCAAAAATTAAGGAAAAAAATAAGAAAAAAAAGAATTATGGTTATAGCAGCATTTTTCTTCAGGATGATCATTCAGATTCCACCAAAAAGCTGACATGAAAGTGTCCAAATTGAAAGTTTTTTGTAAATGTTTAATATCTGCTGCAGACTGAAAGGATAAAGAACCAAATTAGGAGTTTTGATCTATAGAGGATGGAGTGTCTAAAAGCTGTCTCAATATATAGGCCTACAAAATATGAATTATAATTAAAAAAAACTGTAAAACGTTAAAAAAAAAATCCCTTCTTACTATTATTTAATAACCTATCAATACCCTTAAGGAATTCCAAACGCATGGAATAGGGTGGACTTGTGCCGCGTGCACTCCGCTCCAGCGCCTCCCCAAACCCGTTTCCGCGTTTTACGCGCGGCCGGACTCCGGTGGAAGCCGCGGAATAACAAAGACGTGTTTGAGAGCAGCGGCAGGCTGAGCTTTTCGGTGACGTCAAGGAACAATGTCTCTCCTCCGGCACGCACGCACGCACGCCTGCACACACGCTTGCCCCTCACTTCCTAGTCGGGCTAAGCTGAACTGACCAGGAGAGCCGCTCAGCTCATCTGCACGCAAGGTTTCTTTTTGAATAGATTTATCACATAAAACAAGAAAAAAAAACATTATTTCCCACTTTACAAGCCCTCACATCAAAGCTTCTCGTATCAATAAACTGTATTGGTTTAACATTGTCAACTGCGCTTGAGTCTTCCCTGCAGCTTCTCTCTTTGCAGGGAAGAAGAGGATGTCATTCTTGTGGTTTCCTGCCTGCAAGGCTCCTGACACTTCTAATAGGGGGGTGTGGAGGCGTTTTCAAGGACACCCCAGCCCTCAGGTTGAAGCCGCTACGCACACTGATAGGGACAAATGTGACCAGTGACATCACCAGCTCGGGCAGTCAGTCATTTTTATGTCAGAGGGGGGGGTAACATCTTCAGTGGAGATGGGGTGAGCAGTCAATGTCACATGTTATAGCAGCAAGCTCAAGATCAGATTGTTTTCCCCCTCTGGAAATGGCTCGAGATGACCCATCTTCGTCCTGGTGTTACATCTCCTATTGATGTTTTTCAGCAGTTAGTTGCACCAGTATTGATGTTGACTCTGATCCGCACCAGGAAAAATCCTGTGGCAGATACGTACCTGAAATCCACATGGGCAATTTAAACCTTTTCCAATTTAAGAGGATACAAATATTGTGGCTTTCATAGAGTTTTTCAAGAACCTGGGATTAGTGGCTGACAGATCTATAGTTGACTTTTGTTTTTTAGGATTATTTTGATCATATTACATGTTTTATCCATGAAATCTCAGTTTGACAGAAGCTAGACACCATAAGACCTGGAAAGAGGGTAAAGCTAACATTGGCGACGTCCGTTCAAGGGGCCAGCTTCAATGAAAAGTCTAAAGGTGCCTTTCAGACTTCTACGTTAAAAAATATCTCATGTTCTACAACTGTCTTTGGGCTCTACAAACAAAACAATTGAACCCTCATTGCAAGTTAAAGTAGGTGGAACTTTGACCAATCACTTGAACTTGGTAAAGACACAAGGATTCTTTTTAATTCACGGAAGTACCAGTCGTTCAAATAAATGAATAATTGCAGTTTTTGACCGTACATAATTATATGAAACTACGTCAGGTGTATTCAGACTGGATACATTTGGTCCGTTTAAAGAAACCCAGAGTTTGTTTCACCCATAATCCAGAATAAAATTTCAGTTTGAACATGTGCAAGATAACTCTGGTCCAGGACCAGGAACCGCTCTTGGACCCATCTTTTCATATGTCTCGGTTCTTCTCCAATCGGGCTAAACTTTTTTTCGCTCTAAGATTCCTCAGTTTGAATACTCCAAGAGCAAAACAACTGAACCAAAATGGCCACCGTAGACGGTCATTAGCAGACAAACAAGGAGAATCAATGCAAGAGCAACTCATCAAACTTTTAACATGATACTCATTGCTTTTCACAACAAATTATATGTCATAAATACTTATTATCCATTGTATCCAGAGTGTCCTCAGTAACCACCTTGCAACATGTCTCCGCTGTACAACAGTAGCAGTAAAAAGTGTTAAACCTGGACTTCATACGGACGTCCAAAATTGATCAGCGAAATAAAAAGTTTGAATAAGTGAACAATCCTGGCAGGGATTTGCAAAGCGCAGCATGTTTCTCTTCTTGTTTTGACCCGCCTCTGTAACTGCTGCCAATGATTGAAGAGATATTTAGTCAGGTGGCTCAGGTGTGTTTACAAGCTTTGGTACGGAACAGAAGTCTCTGGTAGACCCAAGTCTGAATACAAACCAAAAGCAAGGTTTAGGACGCAATCCGGAACACTTTTCCACTTTTCTAGTTCCTGGAACTAGAATCACAAAATTTGCACCACTTTGAAATTTTGCACTAAGCTTCTTCCAGCTATAGGTGGTGGACACGTGCTAGTAAACTTCTTCTTATTGAGAAGAAGCCCCTCCCTGCTTGTCCAGTATGAACACAGTAGTGTGTCATGGATACGGTGTGTCAGTAGCTTTAATGTCGTGGAGAGGAAACACAAGGCCTGTTATATTTGATAAAATCATTGCTTTCATTGCATTGGTGGAGTCTTCTCTAGATTGTGTCCACATATATAGAATTGTCACAATTTCTTTGCGGTTTACATTTAAACTTTAAAGAATTTAAGTTATAACATAAGTTCCTGCGATTTTGACATTTGGTTTATAGGCAGAGTGAGATAGATGTATAGCACACCGGTTGGGGCGTACTGACAGTGCCGTCATAGGGGTTCATTGCTTGCCATACCTTGATCTACCCATTAACTCCTTACTGTGAGCGCCTTTAGTCATAGGTACTTTATATGGCGATGCAGTAGGGGGCGACATTCACTCCTTTTATTGGCCACGAAATCTGTCTTGGTCACCTTCACAACACCACCATACCAAGGTGGATCAGAAGCCAGGGTGCAGAACTTTCAACCTAAAGACTCTGTATTGGGGCCAGATGGACTCCGCCACGACCCAGACGGTCATGCTGACATCATCTCTCCTGTTCACACAGAGGTGTGATTGTGGTTTATGGTGCCACCCTGCTGTTGTCACTAAAGAGCTCCTGCTGCTCAAACCACCCTCTGGAACGAAACAAGTCCCGTCGTCAGGAGAACAGACGAAGTGGCAGACTGACTGAAACATCTGGTACAGGGTCAAGAAACAGAACACCAAGTTTTTTTTTTTCTTCTTCTTCTTGTTAATCAGTAACAACTTTCCCAAACTGAGTTTGACAAAAGTCAAGCTGGGCTAGTTTTGGGTATATGTAATCCAAGCCAAGGTGGTCGCTCTCAGTCCTGGTTTAGTACTCTAGGCTTGAACCTTGAGAAACCTTGAGAGTTTAAACAAGAGAGAAAAGTGTGAAAAAGTTCACATTCTTCTAAAAAAAAAAGTGTAACACGATGAGTTTTACAACCTAAAAACATCCGTAAACCTACTTTGCATATTTCACCTGCCATGGGTTATTGTTAGAATATAACTCGAGGGACTTATATATACATAAGTAAAACTTTAGGCTGCAACTTTTACTGGTCCTCAAGCTCTCAAAGAAGTCAAACCCCAAAATTCACTTAAAGGTATATTGCAGTTCCTAAAATCACTTCTAGGAAATTACTCTCCAATACGCGCTTCAAGGACTGCAACATTTCATATTTTGGGGTTGATTTAATTTATACATCTTATGTTCTATTTTAAATTTTTATCAATGAATTAAATTTTTTCTAATTCACACATGTAACAGACAATTTTAGAGTGTTTTCTTTTAATACAATTTAACCTTTTAAGACTGGAGCTCCAGGTTTTATGTTCTTTGATCTACTGTAACTTTTAAACCGTGACCACGATTGGTGTAATTCTAGTAGATTTTGAAGGAGAAAAGCGGCACTTTTGAAAAGTTACAGTATGTTAAAGATTTTGTGGTTAAGCGTCACTGGCGACGCCTCAGATGTTAAAGGGTTAACCCATCTCTAAAGTTTAATTGGTGTTTTGAATTGCTTTTAGTAATTAGCATCAGCGTGTGTGATTGTCAGTCTCAATATTGCCCTAGGATGGACCGGCGACCCTTCCTTTGTATTCTGAACCATCGCCTGAAAGCCGGGACAGGCTCCGGTGACCCCTGTGACCTGTCTCAGGACAAAGCTAGTCTATGGTTGGAAAGCAGGAGTTTACATTCTGCTTTTTTTTTTCAGGCTACAGTATTTCTTCAATTATTCCAACCCCTGTTAGTCATCAAAATAATCAATTATAAGTTATATAGGATATTCTTACTTGTATGATGACATTGTCATATTTTTAGATCAAGCTTAATATTATGATGCTGTCCACTCCAGTTCAGCTATAGGCAGCTAATAATGTTTTTCAAAGAGAATAATTTATTTTTTTTTACACAAAAACAACCTAAAGTATTTAAGAACATCTAAAATTAATTGTTTTTAATACAAAAAAATATTAAAGTCCAATATCACAAACCTTGCAGGTCTTTGCTAGATTATCTTGCAGGTGAGGCCCATCTTACCAACGCTGAAAAATGAATATAACCAACAAATAAAACAATATAAGCGTTGGTTTAAATGAAACAATTGTTTCCATGTATTTTTGGTGGGGGAACAGTCTTGGTGTAAAATGGTTTTCCTCGAGCTGTTTTCAGGAAATTGAAGGCATATCTTTAAAAGAAAACAGCTCCTTTCTTTTTGAAGCATCAAGATAGTTCTTCAATAGAAGAAAGTCTGGCCCAAACCCAGAATAAACAGTCCCATACCATTATCCCGCCTCCACCAAACGTCACCGATGCAGTCAAGCAGACAATGTTTTCCTGGCATCAGCCAGACCCAGACCAGCCTTTCATACCAAACACAGAACTATAGTATGTCACTCTGTGGATCGTGTTTCCACAGTTTCTCATTTGTTTATCTGTGGAATCAGTAAAGCGGTTCTTCAGAACCGCCCATTTTGTTTGACTGTGTTGGATTGCTTAGCTTGGGTACTTGATTTCTGAGTCCCGATTGAATAAAGTGGTGTTCACCAGCCTATGAGCACATTATCATCTGTTCAAAGGGTTAAATTGGGTTAATCAGGTTGAATGGCACCAAAACCCAAGTGACATATATTCAACCAGAATATAACTGAATGTCATAGAGGCTGATTCAAAAGGATTTAAAACGGGGAGGAGGGGGATAATTTTCAGGGCAAGTGGAGAAGCTGTGTGTCAGTAAATGGATCATCTCCTGCAGAGAAAAGGCAGAAGGGCACTATTTTAAGGCAAGACAAGTGACGTCTGGTTGAGCACACCATCGATTGTCTCTGGCTGTGAGAAGAACAAGAAGCAGAGTGACAGAAAGCCAAGAGAGGGGCCAGAAACAGGATACAAGCTCTGAGATGTTTCAACTTTTGTGGAAAATCTGTTATTTTACTCACCATTTTTGTTGTTGTTGCTGTGCAAGTCGACTGAGCAGTGGCAAATAAGTTAGACAACCAGGGCCCCCATGCTGACTTGTCTGACTGGCTGAGGGGAGCTTGGGGGCAATCAATGAGTGTTTACAATAGAGCGCCAGAGCTAACAGCTCCCTGAGGCCATGGGAAAGAGGAGGAGAAGAAGTGGATGATAAAAGTAAGAAAAGAAAGGAGAGGAAGGTGGATGAAGAGGTTTTAACAGACTGCCGTCATAGGTTGTTTCTAAGCCATTGGGGAGAAGCTGGTTTGAAGAGCGCAGTATTCTTTCATGGTTGTTCAGCAAAGCATGTGCATCTCAAGGGTTCACATACAGTTCAGAAAGCAGGCAGACTCTGGAGTTACGAGATGTGAAGTGAAGTCTGTTGTTGGCTACAATGACACTGCTTTTTTTGTGTGTGTGATTTTATCTCCTAATTTCCCCATTATTATGCACCACGGCGTCTGACCTTGAGAGGAACATGTGCTGGAAGGATCGCCAAAGAGCAGAGTAAATAAGTGACCACTTCAACCTCTGTGTCATCCTTGGCTGCACATCCAGTTACCTCACTCGTCACAGAGTCGTTCTCGTGAACACTCCCGCTAATTCAATCCCACCGCCTTATATTTCAACCAAATCTCGAACAAAGAAAACGATGTTTTGACTATGGCGATTTGCTCTTTTATTGCTTGTTAAACAAAGCCCCATTCACAATTCTCTCATAACCTTCCTATTAAGAAGTGCTGTCAGGGCTGATCTTTGCTGTGCCTCAAGGAGCTCATGCCTCGAGTTAAAAAGGAAAACAGGCTGGCAGACAAGCCACCTCAGCGAGTGCCTATTTCTCAGGATGACATTAATATAATAGCGTTGGTGCCCAAAACAACTTTGTATTGATTCGCATAACCTTTTAAGCCAGTCGATTGCTGCACTCTTACTCAGAATGCTTTAGCATGGACATGTTTTCAAGCCAGGGTTTGTTTCTGGTGGATCTTTTATTTTTTGTTCATGCACAGATGCAGAAATACATTCAAACGACAATTAAATTGTCATTTTCTCTCAACCACCTCCTTTTTTGTTGCTATAAATACTTGACTTTTCATCTCTGCCACGCTGAGTCATGCCCCTTTGCTTTTATTGGTGCTATTGCTTACCAACATGCAGGTCGCAGTGACTCAAACGCTGAGCCTATAGAGGCATTTAGGATTTACCGATCCTGGAGGGAGTTGGTGAAAATAGCTGAATGGCCAAAGATACTGAGACTGTAATTGTGAAGCAATCTTCCTGCAATTTCCACCTGCAGATGTTTAAAGATTGGTCTCCTTATGAGGCTGCATTAATATAATTTGCACTGAGATAGTACTGTATAACAGTTTATATTTTACCTGCAATAAAGGAGCTCTTTCATTTGGAATTTATGGATTTGAAGGAGAACTGGAGTGGAAGATGGCACACTTAGCATCTTATCAACAGCAACACAGCCTGCCTGAAGAGTCTCCCAAATCTCTGCGATTATATACATTAACAATGACTAATGATGTTATACAAGCAACCACTCTCTCCGGAGGAGCTGCGCTTGAGCTCACAACCTCTCGTGTATCTCTGGGGGGAAAGTGCTTTGAGACAAAGGGTTTAACCTCAAAGCAGCAGTTGACAGGATTGAAATTTTTTTTTTTTTTGCAGAAAAAACAAATACCACCCCCGTCTGCAAGCGACTCCCAGACTTTTAAGGCGGCTTGAGTTACCGCGGCCCCAGAGAGCAGCAGACAGGTTGTGTCTGAGAGAAATACTTTCCTCCCTTCAGATGACATCATTGTGCATTAGAGCCATCCAGGGATGGTTGCATCACAAAGGCCAAATCTTGATCAACATTTTTTTTTACTGCAAACACAGTTTTGTGCATCTGTCGTGTTTAAGAAAGCTTTGCACCACTGACTGATCGGAGGTCCTTGTAAGACTGTTATGTGTCCATCAAAAGAATAGCTCCTCTCCTCACTTATTAGTATTCAAGAGGCATGAAGACATGACCTTAATTCCTTAGAGTGGCAGCACTCAGACTGTACAGTTCTCCATTTAATATGTGCCCACACACACACACTAAAAGAAATGGTGTGATCTAGCGAGGCAGCCTTAGACATCAGTCTATTGTGTGGGATGAAATTAGCTCCCACCACCCCACTCCCAATGAGGGTGGTCTCCCCTGGGCGGCGTGGAAGACATTAAAGGGATTTGTCCATGAAGATCCGACTCTATTACTGCTGATAATGCCCTGGTAGAGAATCACAGAGATCAGAGAGGAAAGGGTGTCGCTCACAACTTGTAATCATGTATTAATCTGATGTGTAATCTTTTTTTAGTTTTTTTTTAAGTATTATTTTATTGAAATCTTGTTTGCATTTCAAAATTTTGAAGCAATAATTCATTTTTTTAAATAAAAGAAGTGGTAAAGGAGACAAAATAATAAAAAAAATAATCATTAGGAACACGTTGGGATGCCATAGAGGACAGCACCACCTGCTGGTGGAGTTGGGGAAAGGAAAATTGAACTTGGAAAAAAAGACTTTTTTTACTCCTTCACATAATTTTAACTGCTAATTTTATAAGTAGACAACAGTAAATCATTAAAGTTTTATTTTACAGATGGATATGTGAGATTTCTGGTAAATATATATATATATATATATATATATATATATATATATATATATATATATATTAGGGCTGTGACCATTAGCACACTCAATTATCTAACTCGAAGTAACACGTTAATACAAATTAACCCGACTTAATTAATGTGACTATGTCTCAACATCTTGTTTTTTTGGGTAATATTGCTGACATAAAAGTTTTTAGAGTTCCGCTTATCTTACTGTTGATGTGTTTTGTACACTCAAATTACATTTCTGGGTTAAAACTTAATACATTAAAACATTTCAAACAATAAGAATAAAGAAAAAAATTCTCTCTGGCCTGTTTTTGTTCAAAAGCTGCATATTTTAATTAAATTTATCTTGTAAAACATTGTGATTATTAGTGATCAATCACAACACAAAAGTGTGATTATTCTGATATGTTTGTTTTATTTTTTAGTTAGTTAAATAAATGTTCTAAATGTAAAGTTTTCGTGTCATTTCATATTGTGATTATTCCTAAATAATAAGTTATTGCGATTAATCGTTATTAATTTTTTCCCAGTTTGCAATTAATTAGTAATTTTTTTTAAATAGATTCCTGTCCCTAATATATATGTGTATATTGTATATATATATATATATATTCAATTCACTTTATTAAATGGTTTATTGACAGCTCTGCAGCTCTGAGAAAAAAAGTTTTCCTATGACAAAACGTCTGTTTTTTAGTTTCCCATGCTCACCCCATTGTTGACATCCCTCTGTGAAATGATGCAATGCTTTAACTGTGCAAACATCTCAGCCTTGAATAGACTCTGGACCTCGATCACCTATTGCATTGTAAATCCACACCCATCCACACATTGAGAAACTACTGTACACAAACATCACATGACTCACCGCTGCAAGAGCGAGGAACCGCCCTGGTTCTGCTGTGAACTGTGTCATTATGACCGTATCTTTAACCCTCAGCACCTGACCCGGCGCTCACCTCGCCACTGACGCCGCGTCCTCAAGATTTAATGTTGTTTGGAATGCGTTGCCAGGCAGTGATCGCCACAAACACTGACAGAAAAAAACTGCTGAGCGTTGGCTGCTCAGATGTCAATACACGAGTCAAATCTGTCAAACTCTTTGGTTTGAACTTTGCCACTTTGCAGGGATTTTTTAAGCAGAAAACAGCCTCTAAATCTGTTCACAGACTCCCCAACACAAACTCTCCTTATTACTTTCAGCAGCCTTTTACCCATTAACTCCCCCTCTTATTAGCGTTACAGAGGTGGCCAAGAAAGTGCCATTACTGGACCTCCATGCTGCTTACTCTCTCTCATCAATTTCCTGTTATTGTTGGCAGTTGAGCTGAAGCCCCAGTATTGATCCCTCACCCTGGAAGAAGATAAGGTGGGGAATCGAGATGGATTCCATATCTATTATCTAATGGAATTCCTCCTCCCAGAAAAGGGCTATAGATTTTCTGCCATTGAAGCTGTGAAAATGTGTGTCCGCGTGGGCCCCTGCAGTATGTGTGTGTGCAGGTTATTGTCCTCTCGCCGAGCGCAGAGTGACGCAGAGATTAATGCAGTAAGCAGAATACGGTGGAAAGTGGCACTGAGGCTTTACGGACTGTTGAGGCATTCAGGGAAATGCGCTCCATGAATGCGTATTGACCCGCTGCTCTTCAAATGGCCCTCTCAGGGAAATCCAGATCCATGAGTTCTGGAGTGCAGCATCAAACTGTGACACAGGGAGCAATCCTGTGATGGGAGGGGGGGCGGTTGCATTAGGGTTTTACAATTTGATTTAGTACCAGCATGATACTTTAAAAGCTGTCAGTTTTATTTTACTACATTTTATTTATCTTTAAGCTTAGTTACTGATCAAACTTCCGGGCAAATCTACGGTAGTTTAATCAGCTATTCATAAAATAACCCAATTTATATAAGAAGTGCAGAAATAAGGCCAAAAATGTACCAGCGTAAATGCAAAAGGTAAAATCAGTTAAAAGGTTTTGAACCACTGAGCTTTTAATTTACTTCTACCACACATAAATTGGTTTTACTTACATGTCGTTTTATCCGGTGATACATCAACGATCATTTGTAGCATTGCAACTTATGAATTAAAACATTAAAAAACACTGTACTGGAGAGTCAGATTTAGTCAGATTATTCTCAGGAAAATCTAGATTAAAAAATTCAGAACTTCTCAGAGTCTCAAATATTTTTTTCCACAAAGGTGCACTGCAAAAAGAAATAGCCTAAAATAGGAAAAAAAACACTAATCTGAAGAAGAAAATCACTAGAAAGAACCGATCTGTTCATTCAGTTATTCAGTTAACAAGAAATCTTATAAAATCACAAAATATAGAAACAAGTTCCACAGAAGCATCCAAAAAGGGAAAAATAAGACAAAAAAGCTAAGTGTTAGATAGAATTACATAAATGCAGTGTCATACAGTTCAACAAAATGTTTATTATTTCTAGTTTCATTCAAATGATTTGCATTTTTTTGCATTTTGATTTAACTAATTTTAGTTTGTTTTGATTACAGTGGCAAAAACTATTATAATAAATGGAAATAACTTATTTTAGGGCAAAATGTGAACAAAATGATAATATGATCTTGATACAAGCTGGCCTATCTTAATAAATCCAACTTATAACGTATTTTTAGGCCATAAATTTTTGTTTCCAAAATAATGACAAGTCTAACTTGTTAACAAATAGTGTCCTTAAAATTAAATTTCAGTAAAATGTGAGTGTTTCTTTTAGTCTTGAATCAAGTTTGGAGCAAAATGATTTGGACTCATTGCAATGATAGTTTTTTTATTCCAAGAATCTAGCTCTTAATGAGACAAAAACTGCTCAATTGTGCTTATTTCAGAAAAGCTTGGACAGGTGAAATGGCAACAGAAGTTAAAACAACTTAAAACAGTAAAATATCTTGAATATTTAAAAAAAATCCTAAATTTCTGAAGTTTCAAATAGTTTACTTTGTTCAGTCGGCTAAAAACAGGTGCAAAGTTCTAAGTTTCTTAACAATTAATCACCAATCAACAGCTGTAGAGTTGGATCTGTAAAGTTTTAGAGGATGCTCGGTGTAAAGAAATGTGAATCAATGTGCAGCGCAGCAGAGTGAAGGTGTCTGTGTTCTGGGATGATAAGCCGGTGTGTAATCGAGCTGTGGCATCGCTGCACTTGAAAGACATGCTGTCATTCTCTGAGACTGCAGATAAGGAGTTGCTTGCTCCACGGCACAGTGGGGGGACAGAGCCGCGGTGTTTTTTCATGCAGTCAAGGGGAAAACCTGTTTTGTTTGCTGCGTAGGTAATGGTTACCTCACCCTTATTTCTTGTGTTGAATAGGGCTGCCACAAACGATTATTTTAATAGTCGACTAATCACCGATTATTTTTTCCGATTAGTCGACTAATCGGGTCATGCACAAAGTGGATGTAAAACACACATCTTAACCATCATTCGCTTTAAGATAACTAAAAACTATATATATATTCACACTAGCATCATCATAGATGAAATGTAAGCTGAATTTGACCGCAAAAGATGCTAGTGACGATAGCTGAAGATGCTGATAGCCAACTAAAATATTAGTTAAAGGCCAAATTAGCCTAATTAAAGCCTAGGTTAGCTAAAACAGCTAGCATGCAGCTGAAATATTAGCTAAATTCCAAAACAGCCTAAAAAACTTAAACAAAAAAAGACTAAGCTAGCAAAGACAGCTAGCATGTCTGAAATAAAAAAAACAAAATAGCCTAAAAAACCAAAATAGTCCAATAAGCTAGCATAACACCATTATAACTTTCAACTTTACTATACTCTGACTCCATATAGTACAAAGTAACGACTAATCGACTATTAAATTAGTCGTCGACTATTTTAATAGTCGATTAGTCGTCGATTAGTCGACTAATCGTGGCAGCCCTAGTGTTGAATAAAGTCACATTCACAGCCGCACGCCCTTCTGTGGCGCACCCTAAAACACTGAAGTCAGTTCTGTTATGGGAAAAGCGATAGCCTTGGTGGGCAAATGAATGTCAGCAGCAATTAGAGGCCCACATAATAGCATTTAGCAGAGAGGCCACAGTGCAGACGGGTCAGGAGTTGACCATGTATCACTAGAATTACATCCACACAGAGCTGACTGCTTCAGCCAAGGACGTCTCGAGGGCAAGGAGGGAGGAAGACAAGCATGAAGGTTGAGGAGCAGACTCACAAAAAAACAAGCATACCAAACAACAAACGCAACACCACAATCCTGTGCAGCAACAGTGGTGTCAAACTTAATCGCACAGGGGCCAAAATCTAAAACACCTTAGATCGCGGGCCGAACAGGATAAACATTTATTGTTTTGAAAACGACATTTTTCAAACTTTAAAACCGTAATTTTTTTAACATAATTATGAACTAGATATATAGCATTACTTGTGATAATGCTAGTGTGAATGCTGTAAGCTGAATTTGGCCGCTGAAGATGCTACTGCTGATAGCTGAAGATGATGAAATTGATAGCTAAAAACCCTGAAGCTGATAGCCAGCTAAAATATTAGTTAAATGGCAAATTAGCCTAAAAAACTGAAAAAGCATAAATTAGCAAAAAACAGCTAGCATAATGGTAAATATTAGCTAAACTAAAAAATTAGCCTAAAAAACTTAAAAAAGAATAAATTGGCAAAAACAGCTAGCATAATGCTAAATATTAGCTAAACTCCAAATTAGCATAAAAAACTGAAAAAGCATAAATTAGCAAAAACAGCTAGCATAATGCTAAATATTAGCTAAACTCCAATTTAGCATAAAAAACTCAAAAGTTGAAGATGCTGAAATTGATAGCTAAAAACACTGAAGTTGATAGCTGAAAACGCTGAAGTTAATAGCTAAAAATCCTGAAGCTGATAGCCAGCTAAAATATTAACTAAATGGCAAATTAGCCTAAAAAACTAAGAACAAAAAATTACGTTAGCCAAAACAGCTAGCATGTAGCTGAAAAAATAGCTAAACTCTAAAAAACTGAAAAAAGTCTAAATTGGCCAAAAGAACTAAACTTTAAATATCAGTCAAAATTCAAAATAGCCTAAAAACTTAAAGAGAAAAGCCTAAATTAGCCAAAACAGCTAGCATTTAGCTGAAATATTAGCTAAACTCTAAAAACCATTTTGACTTTGACATATGTGTCCTAGAAGGACACAAACATCCATTTTCAGAGAGAGGGTGGTTGTTGTTGCACTACATGACAATGTTTTCAGATACCCTTACAAATAACTGGCAATAAACCCTGAAATGATACACAGGTGGGGCTAAAAAAGGCTTTGATTCTCTATCACAAATTCCCTGTGGTAGCATCAGCATAAATACAGATGAAACGTATAAATAGAGAGCCAGAAGGGCTTTCGCTGCATATTTTAGAATTTTCTCTGTGAGGGGGTTAATCTCCTGCTGACAGAGCGCATACCTGCAGAGAGACGGATCAAAAGACGAATGGGGAAGTTGACGATGTTGTACAAAAGAGGAAGAGTTTAAGGGCTAGAAAGCAGAGAGAAGAAGACTGAAATGTAAGAGAGAGAGAGAGGTTTCTGGAGGTCACCAACAGTCAAATACAGAGGTGCAACTACAAACAAGACCAAAAGGGCCGACAGGGACGGCTGCAGCAGCATTTACAGAAGACACAATAATAGTTCTTGTCTGCAAGTGAAATGTAAATATTGGGATTGTTCATTCAGCTTTGTCAACCCAAACCTAGAAGAGTTTTGTGGATGTAACCACAGAGATGTAGAAGAACCAGTCACTTGTTTAGCTTACTCAAGTTCGATTATCTCATTTTTATTTTCATCCTAAAGATCCAAGTTTCACTGGGCAAAATTATTTTGGTATTTGTCTATATTAATTAATAGTGAATTGACCAAATAAAGGGATTTTTGACAAAATGATGACACTTAAAAAAACAACGTTCTCTTACAATGTACTTAAATGCTAAGCAGACATGAAAGTACTGATACTCTGGCCATGAGAGATTAAAAGTGAGTTTGATTTAAATCTCTTCCTTCATAGAGCACTGGCTGCTACTCTACCTGTCGTACAATTACCTGACATAAACGGCAAAAAGTGCAATGTTGGATCAATTAACAAAAGCTTGTTACACTTGAAAACAACAGTTGTCAAATTATTAAATGTTTGAGTTGAGTAAACCATAAACCCAAAAGTGTAATTTGATGAGAACTAAAACTTTGTTTCGCGTATTGAAACATGTTTTATAATGAATTGGCTCTGTGGGAAAACTAGAATATGCATAAATATAAATTGTTCCTGTAATTGATTAAAATAAAAAAAAATCAAAATTCAAAATTCAAAAATTTGGATGCAAATGCTTTAAAGACCAACTTCAATGAGAATAGTAATTTTTATTGTGTTTTTGTAGCATTTTCTCATGATAAATATAAAGAAAATTAAAATTAACACTGTGTGTTTTAGTATTTCTTTATTTAAATCATTGGGAATCATGACCAGGTGGCTACCATTTACACATAAATAGATCTATGTACGTCTTTGTTTTTCCCGTCTGAGCTGACATCTGGGTCAAAACTGTATTGTTGGATGGCTCCAAAATTGCTCCCCGTTTTTGTTCCACCTCTAATACTAGATTGGGGATAAGAGAGTGTAAACAAAGAAAAATTACCTCCCACAACTCAGAGGTGAATTTCTCATGCACTACTGGCGGTTTACAGGAACTATCTCCTTGAAAACTACAGTTTTTTTTTTAATTTTTGGTTAAAAATGGAAAAAATCATAATTTTTAGATCACCGGGTACACTTAAAATCTATCAGAAGATGATTGGTGTCACAAACGAGCAGACGGCTCAAGTGCTGCAGGTTTATTTGGAACAGACAGGAGAACAGCAGTGAAGCACAAAGCTAAATCAGAGTCAGGCAGGCAGGGGTCAAACACGAGCATGATGGGATCAGAGAACAACCAGAGGGGTCAGAGTTCAGGCGAGGGTTGGCGGCCAACAATCACAGCTGAAGAGGTGAGTGGCACAAACAAGACTTCACTCTGGCTTTGTCCGAATTCCCCCTGACCCTTAATTATTAAAAAACTAAATAGTGCGGGACTATATAATGCCCTGTATTTAAAAGGTAATTCGGACACGATGCTCACTACTTTTCTTTCGTTTTTCTAAACACCGGTTGTGATGTCACCGATTTCACAAAGGGAAAAATCGAATAAAAACTAACATTTCATAACGTTTATTTTTGACTCCAATGTGTTCTGATGGTGAAAATGTGGTTGGTTTCAAATATTACATTTAACACGTGTTTTTGTTCGAAATTGTTCGCTCTAATCAAGTGACCATCGATGTACGCTAGTTTTTTGCAAAGACTTCTGGGAAATTTCGAGTGCACTTGATTTTGGATTTAGTAGATTCGGACAGCACTAGAAAATGGCGAACGCACTATACAGTGATTAGGGAACACAACCTCTGACTAAACACTGCTAGAGTTGATTGCAGATTGGGAAACAGCTGCAGGCGGGACTTCTGGGAGTGACAGCAGGGGCTGATGGGAAGTGTAGTGTGGAGACCCAGGAAGTGCTAGTACGGAGGGGATGGCCAGAGGGGGAGACAGCGGACCAATTTATGACAACTGGAGTGGGACTTCAACACTTTTTAATGTGTAGGAGCCCATTTTAATTCAACATATGGTTGTTTCTCTATCTTTAATCGATCGATACCAGAAACAACATCCTCAAGTTGCTATTAGACAAAGTGCAACAAGATTGTTAAGAGATGTGTAAAGGAAAATGACTTCTTAAAAATGTATAAGCTATAAATTACCTCACACTTCACACAGACACCTAATCTGTGAAATAACTCACACAATAACAAGGAGAATTACACTAAAAACACAATGGCACTGCTTACTTTACATATTGTAGAATTTGTGTAGAGTGGAAACGACCAAGCAGAGACATTTACAATAAATGTATTTAGTAAATTTGGACTATTTTCTTGAAAATTTAATAAAAAAATCTAAACACAACCAAACAAAGCACTGCCTCTTAGGAGGGGAATACAGAGCTGACAGAAAGCAACAGAAAATATGGATCAATAAATACAGAGAGAATAAATAATGAAAGGGACGCAGCTGAGGTGATTAAAAACAAAATCAGGTGTGACAGGAAACAAAAATAATACTGGACTCCTAAATATACCCACAAATAAAATAAACTGAATTTGAGTCACATATCTTCTCTGAGTTCAAGAACATATAATTAAGGTGCAACATCATCCAACAGATTCAATGCGTTCAGATTTCTAGCCGAAAAGTCCTTTTTTGAGATGCATCTTATAATGATCCATTATGCCCATGGCAACCATGCTTCTTGCAGCACCTTGGAGCTAAGGTGCACACTGTTCCTCCACATGTTCTTTCTCAAACACCCACAAAGACAAGCGCTCGGGCTAACTGCTCCCCTGACAACACGGCGCAGAGTCAAAGCAACAAACAAACGGCAGAAACTCACTGTCAGGAATTAGTGTACAACAACTCAGTATGAGGAACAGTTTATGGTAGTATGCTGATATGGAGACTGAGTAGGAATGTAGGAAATAATGATAATCGATGCATTGGATCTTTTAGATCTGATGAGTGATGAGTGTGGGATGAGGTTTTGTTTGGAGGAGGAAACTGAGAAGATTTGGTAGCGGGTGGACGATTCCACAGGTAAATGTGGTGTAGGGAGGAGAGAGGTTAATCCAGTATCTAATATAAGTGTACATCCAAGCAGGCCCGGCCCTGGGCTGCATGATGCCCTAGGCGAAAAAAGAATGTGGTGCCCCTCAAAGTTTGAGCTTGCCAGAGCTTGGGCTCCAACCGCGTAACTCTGAGTTCAAAATCAAGCATGCTAACTGACTGCACCCCCGATGAGGCAATAATCTATTGGAAAGTAGGGGGATTTGAGCTGTTAAAGGTATTGGGTGGGGGGAAAAAAGCACTAGATTGCAAGTTAAAATTAATCTTTTTTGGCCAAAATGCAGCGGGGAGTGAATTTCCAAGCAATTTTATATAAGTAAAACAGACAAATCTTTGTTTTGGAGCTGGTGTTTCCTTTTTTCATCCTTTGAGTTTTAAAGAAGCACTAACAGTGGCAACACCTCCTCTCCTCCCCCCAACCCAGACAGCAACAGCAACAGGAAAGGAAAGTCATTGCTGTTTTATTTACTTTTTTAGCATGAAAGGAGTGGCCCCTCAAACTGTTTAACAAAATAAAAGGAAAGAAAATATGAATATATAATCACTGTAATTTGGCACCACCTCCACCACATGGCACCCTAGGCGGCCGCCTAGATCGCCAATACCCAGGGCCGACCCTGGATCCAAAGTGGGAAAATCCATAAAATTTCACACAATATGCTGAGATGCAATCCAAAACAATGTCTGGATAAAAGTAAAATCCAAAACCATCAGGAAAATCCAACAATTTACTGGCAGAGTCGGGTAGTAGGGAAGCAGGTGACAGGAATTATCTGTGATGAGGAGCCAGGCTCTGATTTTATCGGTTGTTGTTTAACTTTCGGCATATCTCCTCAAGGGACAACAAATGAGCTGTCTCTGATCCGCATATTTGGTTTGGTTTTACGCCGGATGCCCATCCTGACACAACCCTGTATTTTATCCTGGCTAGGGACAGGCACAGGGAGGCAGTAGCTTTAAGGGTCTTGCCTGAGGACTCACACTGGATTCCGCTCTTGGGAATTGAATCCTTCTTTCCCATGTGTCAATCCTGCACTTAACCAAGTGAGAAGTATAAAAAATTAACATTATTAATGGAGAAAATAGAGAATGCTCTGCAATAATTACACACTCAAATGGACTGGAGATGGAAGTCTTTAAATAAAGAGGCATAAAAAGTGTTTTTCACGTAGTGTGTGCATGTTTTTTTATACCTTAACACATTTTTCCGGCAGAGGCAGTTTTATTGAGAATCATAGATCCCCGTGGACACCGAATGACTGACAGTCACAAGATTGATCCTGTCTTAGATAAAAGGCTCTGTGTCCCATAGAATACAGACGATTTTATTATAATGCTCCTCATGTCTGTTTGCCAATACGACCTTGCCTGTCAAAGACTCCTAAGTGGTGTAATTGCTTTTACAACCTTCAGGGCGGTGTCCACCCATGTTCCCCATTATAATGAAGCACTCCTGGACACCGCATGGACCGCGCTCATTAAAGGTGAAGCCTTTTTTCTCCTCACTTTTATGGGAACTGGTAACTTTCCCCTTGATCTCTTTCTACTTATGAGGTTACAAATCTGTGCCTCGGCATGCAAAAGAAACACAAAATCTTTATTTAGAATCACAAACCAGATTGGTGGTTTCCTCTGTCTGCCAACTCAGGCTTACAGAGTCACCGCCACAGTAAAATGAAAGTGAAAGTTATAGTGAACCTTGCAATTCAACAGGCTTCTTAATCAAAAGCATGAACATATTTGGCTTCAATAAAGTCAAATTAAATTATTCAATCATACAGAAGGATTTAAATGTGTCTTTGTAAACTCCTTCAAACTAACACATCAGGAGAAATGCTACAATAAATATTATTCATGGATGTTAAATGTGCCAATAAAAATGAGTCATCAAACAAGAATCTACGACTCTGTAAATTTATGAAATCAAAGCCATAATTTTCTTTCTGACAACAGACCGATCCCCTTATATCCTTTGTCCCTTTGAAAAATGTTCTGTTTGTCTTTCTGTAGTTGAGTTTCAAAATGTATAAAAAGTCAAAAGTGGAGGTAAATATGCAAACAAAAATGCAAAAAACTATCGACCACCACAGCAACAACAACAAAAAAAATCATATTACTACAAAAATTACAGAATTGTTTTTATATAAGGGATGCAATGATTAACTTCCCCCACAGTTTGGTTTAAACCTCGATTTTTAAGTTACAATTTTGTTTGGATTTGATATATCTGGAGCCAAATTAGGACCTTAAAGAATTGAAACCCAAATAAAACAACTTGAAAAGTTTCAAACTGGAAAATTTCAGATTCAAAACTGAAAAAAAAATAAAGTTTTAAAACTGAAAATTAGAGTTTTGACAATTTAAAACAGAAAATGTGAAGACTAAAATAATTGAGTTTACATTAGAATGCAGAAAGTTTCAGACACGTATTTTTTTAGCTTAACACCAACATTTCAGCTTAAATTTTACCTGTTGTTTTATTTTAAATTCATATCTTTATGGCCCCAATTTTGTTCCACAGACACCTGTCTATATATATTCTGTAATATGTGTATTACAACACAACAAAAATCAGAAAAAAAATCAGAAAAATTATTTTATAAATTTAATAATATGCAAGTAACAAAAAAGAAAAACTTGTCAGCTGGTTTATGCATATTAAATGGTAAATAGTGTATACAAGTCCATACTTGGACTTTACTGTCAGAGTAACAGACTCACACACACATTCACACACTGATGCTGCCAAACACTGGCACCAAGCTTCCACCAGAGGCAATTCTGGGTTCAGTGTCTTGCCCAAACACACTTCGACACATGGGAAGGGACACAAGGTAGGATTTGAACCTGCAATTTTCGGATCAGGGGTTGATCCTATCGCTGCTACATAGGGTGGCAATGACCGCCCGCCAAACCACGTCAATAAAACTATAAATAATAAATCCTTTTTAAATTGAATACAACACATGTGCTTGACACTGTCAACGTGAACAATGTAAATGCAGGGATGCAGTGATTCCCTTTCCCTACAGTTCGGTTCAATAGTGTACCATACGGTTCAGCTTTAACCCTTATATTGTGTTCGGGTCAAAATTGACCCGAAACAGGTCAAGACAAAATATAAGGGTTAATTATCTATAAAAGTCACAGATGAACATACTGTATTCAAATTGTGTTCAAAGTGTTGTGGTTGGGTCCAAATTTACCCAAATGGGTCAAATGGACCTGAAACCAGTCAACTTGGACTCAAACACAATATAAAGGTAAACCTTCTATGAATGTCACAGATGAACATAGTGTATTGATACTGCATTTGGGTCCAAATTGACCCAAAACGGGCCAAAACAAAATGTTTTGTTTTGGTCCAAATTGATCTTAAATGCATCAGGTTGACCCAAAACTGGTCAATGAACATACTGTATTCATATTGTGTTCGGGTCAACTAAAAATGTTGTGTTTGGGTCCAAATTGACCCAGAATGGGTCAAATTGACCTGGAACCAGTCAACTTGGACCCAAACACAAATTTCATGGATGAGCATACTGTATTCATACTGCATTTGGGTCCAAATTGATGTGAAACGGGTCAAAAGAAAATATTTTGTTTGGGGCCAAATTGACCCGAAAACTAGTCAAATTGACCTAAAACAGTTCAGTTTGGACCAAACACAATATTAGGATTAACCTTCTATAAAAGTCGGAAATGAACAGACTGTGCTCATGCAGTGTTTGGGTCCAGATTGATCAGGAATGGGTCAACACAAAATGTTGTGTTTGGGTCAAAATTGACCCGAAACGAGTCAAATTGACCCAAAACAGTTCAGTTCAGACCAAACACAATATAAGGGTTAACCTTCTATAAAAGTCACAGATAAACTTGCTGTGCTCATGTAGTGTTTGGGTCATAATTGACCCTTTTTGGGTCAATTTGGACCCAAACACAAATGAACACAGTATGTTCATTTGCGATTTTTATAAGGGTTAAACACATAATTGTGTCATATGTACATATGGACACCTACTAATTCGTGACATAAACCTTTGGCTGTAGGGTCACTCACTGGTTCAAGGATTAAGCTGTGAAGAGACAAATCTGTTTTGCCCCAATATAATTACCCTACTGTGGTAGTGGAATATATGCCTGAAGTTGGACTACAATAAGGTAAATATATATTGAATCATTCAAATGTTTTTTGGCTTTTATTGAGGCTTAGAAAATACTACATTTTTCCCTTTCCTGGTGTTTAAACAACACTAAAGATAAAGTCAAGCTGAGCTGTTTCTGAAACATGTTTGGTAGTGGGTCTGCTTGGCACATTATAATTCTTAGCAGGAGCAGGGGGAGCCAACAAAAAGGCATGCCGGCTTGCTGGCACACTAGTTGGTCTAATGGTTGCTCCTTTAGACTGCAGTAATCCAGCCCAGCTCCCTTGTTCCTGCAGCCCTCCATCTGTCACTGGAACGCTGCAGTGGTCCCCAGGTGGGAGGTTAGTGTCAGTCTGGCAGGGTCATTACAGCGGGGCCTGGGAGTGCTGCTGATGCAGCCTGATCCTCCGCAGTCCCTGCCCAACTCTAACCCCTGCAAGGTAACTCACAGACCTAATGCATTCACACTAATTAAACTGTGCCAAGCACCACAAGTGGCCAGCTGTTCTGGAAGCAGAAAGAACAACTGTTTGTAACAGAGGATAGCAATGTCATGGACTTACCCTCTACGCCACCTGGATCGCCTGGACTTCTTTCAAACTTCACAAACGTTTCCTTTTAGAAGGTTTTCTGCAGAGATTTTCAGCTTAATTAGACTTTAGATACTGCAGAGAGCCGCAGCAAGAGACAAACGAGAGCTGACATGCATCAAAAAAACATTTAGTTGTTGCCATGCCTCCTAATCTTTTCAGAATTACAGCTGTCATCAAAATTCAGCCGTACAAATATGTTTTACACCACCTGCTAACACATATTAGTTTTCAAAATAATCTTATCAAATGTACTTGCACACTAAAGGACATTTTTCTTTTTCAAATTTCATATTAAGTCTGTGAAGCTTCAATGTTGTCTTATTTAGCAAAAAATATGTATTTAAGTGGAGGCTGGATCTTTGATTTTCTCTGATCATGAATCACAGATGTTTTTTTTTTTTAGTTCATCAACTTGATGCATCTACCACTGCACAAAAAAGGTCAAAACACTCCAATAAAGTCCAAGAAAAACAGGAAATAATCATTAAGAAAGCGTGACTCAAGCAGCTTTTACATGTGTGGATCAGCAGACCTACAACCATGTATCTGTCAAATCCTTTTTTTAAGGATCCAGTGAGGGTCTTTTCACAGCTGACCCACAAGCCATATTTGCATATATCAAAGTCTCCATCTGACAGTCAAGCAGCATGAGTGGGAAATATGCAACCACACTTTAGAAAGCAGGTCACCAACCCAGAGAACAGACAAACAAAGTGTTCGTCACAAATTTGTCCAGTAAAAAATGTAACTTCTTAACCCTGCGGAAAGGGTAACTGCTATTTTTGTATATTACTGAGTCCACTTTTGTATGACCAAAGTCTCAAAAGCAAGAAACTATAAAAACTGCATGTATAGCTGATACTTTTGTAATGTAGCATCCTGTAGAATGTGTAGATAAGACAGAAGTGAAAGAGCGAGGGAAGGGTGAGCAGCAGTGTGAAGTGATGTGAACCATGACAGCAAACAAATAAGTTTTGTGCATCAATAAATCCTCACAAAGGCAGTGACCCACGGTAGCCACTGTCTTCAAACGGCTCTCTGAGAAACACCATAGAGTCTAGACCAGGAGTCTGAGGCGCTCTACAATTCCCCCAGAACACACAGATTTCAAATATAATACAAAACTTTCATTAAAATCCCACTTTGATCATCTTTTGATGTATTTTAAATATGATCAAAGGGGTCTTTTAAATACAATTAAGCGGTTTTTAGCCTAAATCAACAGGAATGTTGGCATGGAGTAATCCTGACACCATTTCCCATCATCAAACTGTTTACACACTCTCCCGCTAGCTTACAGCCTCTCACAATACCAACATAACATTACCAGTGCAACAAAAATTGTGAGAAATATTGGAGATATTCAACTATGATCCCGTGTTGCACAACATCTCTTCTATTTTGAAAGGAAGTCATATAGACCTGTCAAAAGTAAAAAAAAAAAAAAAAGAAAGGTTCACTTTAAAAGAAAAAAGTTTTTTATGTTTATATCTCTTTTTGTACTCATGCCAAAGAGAAACATACTTAATGTGGATCATAAAAGTAAAGAAAAAATACTAAATATACAAATGTAGGTTGCAGACCACCGGACTAGACTTTGGTTTGTGGCAAAAAGAAGAAAAGGATTCAAAGAAAACTGGCCAACTATACTTGAAAAATGTGGAATCTTTCATCTGAACTTTGTTTTTAGATTTGTGTCGTCCAAACTGGATGACACAAATCTAACAGTTGATAATTCTGTTGAAACAAATTGAGCGTTTTTGGTGCCACTTCATACCGTACAGCTGAGCTTAACACAATAAAAAATGACACAAAAGGTTCTAAGTTGATCAAATAAATTCCAGTATTCAGAAGTATTTCTGTGTTTTAGCCAGTTTAATGCTCATATTCTGATCGTGATACAAAAGACAGTTAATTAAAAGAAAGAAATGATCCTTCAAAAAAAATGAGCACCACATTGATGATATGCGTCTGCGAAAATCAGGCTTAGCAGCTGATCCCTGCTTACTTTGATAAGTGGAATAATTGGAATCAAACACCTCCACTGGGCTACAATGGCAACAATAGTTCTTCCAGCCATCCATTTACAAAGACTAGACTGTTAGCAAGTTTTACAAGTTTCTAAGTGCTTGAGTGGCCTTATTTGGAGACACCGCAGCGCTGGAGACAGAATGGGTCTCTCCAGTTAGACATTCGCAGAAGCTTACTGTAGTGTGACGACTATCTAAAGTGACAGTTTGAAAACATCATGGCAGGATTGAAGGGATAAAAGAAGGTCAACCGGAGCGTGAAAGACCCAACATTTCCCAGAGCTCAACCCCGACACTCTCGTCTGTCTCTCAACCAAGTTTAAAAGAAAAATAAAAGTAGAAATATGTTCTAAATACTGTTATATTTACTTGGGCATAGAATGCAGAGATTTTACAGTAAGGAACAAACAGAAGCATGTTTTTTTTCTCTCAAGCCTCAACAGATATCCTGTTTTATGCAACCACGTCTTTATCCCACGTCATGCAATAAGGAATGACGTAGGAAAACTATGAGGAATTTGGTAATGTGATGAGGGAGTAATTCAGTCCAAACAAGGCATAGTATTGGGACACCTCACTGCTTTATTTAAGAGATAAAAAATGTCCTGTTTGCTGAGGATGTGTCTTTACCTTATTGAATTTAGACATGCAAAACATGTCTGAATTAATCATGACTTCAAATTCTTTTGTGAAATTCATTTATTCATTCAGACGGTAAATGATGAATTTTAAATATGTTTTTAAGAATGTTTTTTGTGACAAAAATGCCCTAAAGCAGGGTCTGTATGCCGAGGCTCTTCCATTGTAGCTCTGGTTAAGGAAAATAAAAATGTTTTTAATTTTATAAAGTAAAATATTTTTTTAGACTACAAGGTACATCAAGCAAAAAAAAAAAGTCTGATAAGTCAAAGTTGAGAGTGTATTCAGATTGGAAATGTCTGTTGGACCACACCAAATCCATTTGGTCTGCTTTGGAGTATTCAGACTGAAATTGTTTTCTGGATTATTTGTGAAAACAAAATCTGGTTCACTTCAAGCAAATCAAAAGTGGCCAATCTGAATACACATTTAGTCAGCTAATTCACAAACAGCTGACGTACACAGTTGTATGTTTCACTTATTGACTTTTACTTCCCGATGCCGATGACTACACTACCCATAATGCTCCAACGATCCATCGAGTGGTGTGACTTTGTAGTTGCCCTGCGACAGACTGGCGACCTGTCCAGGGTGTACCCCGCCTTCGCCCATCAGCAGCCGGGTTAGGCTCCGGCACCCCCGCAACCCCGAAAGGGACAAAGCGGTCAAGAAAATGGATGGATGGATGGATGGACTTTGTAGTTTACCAGAGTCAGAGTAAAACATTTTGATGGATTTTTAAATGCTGTTTACCACTGAAAATCAGCTGGAGATCAGGAAGCACAGCCAGAGTTCATACATAAACACACTGGATTACACTGCAGAATTCATATTATTGAAAAATCCAAAGATTTAATTGTGCCTATGGTCCGATAAATACAGTAAGGGTCACATAGTGACAAATTTCTGACTGTAATTCACCAACGACATTAAAACTCATTGTGCATCAGCTTTTTTAAAATCATTATACACTTTGCACTACCTACTACATACATACCTATATTGGTACAGAGTGTCTTTTATTTTCAAATGTACGTATGTGAACCTTTGTTAAAAATTTTAAACAATTTCATATTTTGAAAAAAAACATCTATTTTTTCCTTATATACTTATGAATTACTTATACCAAAAAACAACAACAATTCATATATATCTATCATAACAGTAGCAATAACATAATTTCAAAACAGCATCTTATTTTTCTTAAAGGTGACATAAGACTTTCCTGCTGTATATTATTGACAATCTCATTATAATTTCACTACTAAATTTTACAGTATGTGAACTGTATCAGATTAATATGAAAATCTTCCAAACACATGTAAGCCATGTAGGCTCAAAATTGAACTGAATCAGATTGAATTGAGTGGATCGAAAGAGTTGAAAAAAAAATCTGAATTAATCAATCCAAACTCTGGTGAATCAAATCGAATTGATTCTGGAAATTATTGGCGATGCTGATAGGGTTGTTCATACATTTATCAAATATTTTCTTTGAATTTCTGACTAATTGTGACATTAGTAATAGTAAAAGCTGGTCAATAGCTATTCTTTTCCCCCTATCTTCAGAGACAAAGATCTTAATGTAACTAGAAACATTGGTGAGAAAAACTTTTAAAAATATTAGTCATTGTCTCTGTTAGTGCTGCTTACATAACCCCTGATGATGATGAGCCACATAGCAAAGCTACAGGTGCCCAAAAGGGACATTTGTGGTCAGAAATGAGGAATCTACACCCTTTTCTTGAGCGATGATATTGTAGAAACAGCACATCTGCATATTTACACATCCTCTTACCTATCTGCTATTTCATGTATTTTTTATCTCATCAAGATGCAGGAAGTATCCCAGTGATGCTCTTCATCCCCATCCGAGAATGCATGTATATCAATCAGGTTTCAGGTTGGAAACATTTAGTTCTGGTCTGACAAAAACCCCCACACTTCAAACACACTTTTGATGTTTCCCTCTGTTTATTTCAGGCTTCTCATGCGTCGGTACTTTTTGTGAAAAACAGACTGTGAGACAATATTAGAAACGATGCCCGCAGGCAGTTCTTTGAAGCTGAACGCCAGAGCCAGTCGGCCGGCCAGCCCATTGATAGCATGCTATTCTCCCCACTAGTTTGTATGATGCTGGTTTTTCAGCCCGGCTAGAGGGAATACAAAACAGTTTCTTCCTCCAAGCCTTGTCAGCGGTGATGATAAATCTTAATATCTCAGCTCGGGCTTTAACAGAGGGCAGTGAAACTCTTGCAGTCATTTGCTCAACAGAGCATGTAACATTTGGCATAAAGCAACTCAAGTAGCACACAATGCACTCATATCAAGTTAATATACCACTATGTCTTAAGTTCTCTGATGAATTAGGTAAATATTTATCACTTTTTCTTCTTAAGTGCTCTGAAATACACCAGAAAGTAGACAGATCCAAAGCAGCCCAAAGCAATCCGGCTTTCAGTGGATAAATGCTGCATTAATCATAACCCCAATGTAACAATTCCACTCACACAGCACAGTTCCTTTTCATTTAATTTGATCATGTTAAGGTTTTGCATTATGTGCGAGACGCTGGGTTCAAGCCACACTAGAAATGTACGGCCCCAGTGGGATGTTAATCATTGTTGTTGTTCCTGGAATAGCTCCACCAGAAGGCATGAAGTCATGCATATGTTAGGGAAGCCATTAGAGATTACCAAGGTGCTCTATTTTAATGCCACTTCTCCAACAAACACAGAATCAAGTGCTTGAAATGGGTGCTCCTCCTGTAATGAACAATTATTTGTGTTTTATGGATGTATAATGCAGACTAAAGCGACAATTACTGCTGTGTTTTATAGACGTGTCAGAGTGAAACCGTGAGAGCGTGTAGCCGTCTCCTCATATGACAAATTCACTATGTTTGATTGTCGTTGGTGAGATCTCAGGGAAGCCTTTCCCTGTCAGCTTCAGTGGACATCTCACTTCCTGCATATCCATATTTCATAAACGCTTCTCACTTTACTTTGTCTATCCAAGTTCACTTTAATGCCACTGCAGCTGGATCACAACAGGGATCATCTCATAGTCTGGGCCCCTCTTAGTTATTAATGGACATCAACTTGTGGCTAAATCCTTCAGCACTTAACAAAACTAAGAATACTTCAAGTATACATTTTAAAGTATACTTTCATCGTAGATATGTGTGTGGGTATATTTATATTTATAGGAATATATGTGTTTGTGCATATGTAGGTGTATGTGGGTATATATGCATGTATGCGTATGTATATATTTAATTTATTACTTGTCAATATCCTATATTATTTATTTATTAACTTATTATTTATGTATTTAGTAAATTTAATGTATTTTTTTTCTTTATGCAACTTTTTTGTGGTCCCATAACAAATGAATTTATCCTTTGTGATATGAATAAAGTTCAGTCCAATTCAAATTATACTGGGAGTTTACTAACAAGTGTACTTCTTGGGACTAAATTGGCCCATTTTTAGTTTAAAAAAGTATACTTAGAAGTATACCTAAAGTAAACTTTCTGGTATACTAATAGTTTACTTGTAATAAACTTTAAGTTTATTTCAAATTTATGAAAGTATACTTAAAGTAACTTGTCTGTTTTACTTTAAGTTTACTTTAAGTTTTAAAAAAAGTACACTTTAAAATATGTTTATAGAAAAACAGCAAATTATTTATTCTTAAAGGATGTACTTATGACTTATAGATGTTATTATGAATTAAGTCTGTTTAATAACTATTGTCAGTATTCTAAATTAATACCGCAATAAAGTTTCTGTCTTTGTGTGGATTAATAAACATGATTAATATACATGAACGATCAGGTTCTCTTAAACCAAAGTTATTCACACCAAAGCTGACTTCTTGCTACAAACTTACAAGATAGATTAGTGAACATATCTTCCATGAAGAAAAGAAAAAAAGAAAAGTAATACGTGTATACCAATGGTAACATTAAATTATATGTTGATCAAAAGTTCAAGTATAAGCTAAATATATTTAGACTTGTAATATAATTCTAGGTATAATTCAAGTATAATTACATTAACTTATAAACATGAACTTGTAAAGTTTATCTTTAATAAGTACTTAAAGAAGTAAACTAAAAGTATACTATCTTTAATTAGTTTTAAAAAAAGGTAAACTTATTTTTGGTAAGGGAACTATGAATACTTTAACAATACAGGTGTTTTTTTTGATGAGATAGTAACCGATCAAGTTGGCAATCCTCAAATCAATGTCTAATCTTGATGAATAGTTTTGTTCAAATGTATTACAAATGAAAGAGAAAAACAGCCGATTACTGTTTTAGCAATCAGCTTCACACATAAAGTAGAGGAGATGGTAACAGAACTTGTTTTAGATTCAAAGAATAATCGTTTTACCTGCAAGAAGCTAAATCCAAACACAGATGGGTATTTCTAATTAGGAAACTCCAAACCCAGAAAGTCTCCCACACCCATGTTTTGCTTCAAACGTCTGTTTTGTGGTGAAATAATTTCATTTGATAATTATCATTCATGTTTGCCAGAACATTTGGCAATTCCAAGACCCATTATGATTATGAAGCTGGTTATTTATCATATCATTTGCTCTGCTCAAATAAACAATACGTGCACACCTACCGACTACATCACTGAGTACAGCGCTTGACCGCCCGTTTACCCTAATGGCACAGATTTAGCAGGGATTTCTGTTGGTTGTGACATAACTGCTGCAGATTTGTTAGCTGCAAATGTCCTGTTTCCTAGATTAAATGTGCTGTTAGGCTGAGATCTGCACACCAGTATCAGATCTAAAATCTCGAGCTTTATCCAGCTGCAAGTAGTTTCCTGAAGATGGATTCACTGTGGTCGCTAAAAGAAGAATGTGATGATCAACAAGATGTAAGGAGAGGTTTACTGCACTGTAATTATCTCCGACCAGTCTCTCCGTTCTGACGTCAACCAATGCTGATGAAGGTCGGAGGTCACTGGAAACTCGCTCAGTGGATACGCTCCCTTTTTTGGACAATTGTCCTTAAAGACCCACTTCAATAAAAATTGTGTTTTTAACATGTTTGTGGAGCATCTTTCTCATGACTTTTGTTAATAACCTTTATTTAATCAGGATGTTCCCATTGACTTAAATATATATATGGTCATAGTCAGTTTGAACTCACAGACAATAAAAAAATGAATGCATCGTAAAGACGATGAAAATATTATTGGTCAAAAAATCAAAAATACTGAAACATAAAATAGTGAATTAAAAAAAGTGAAATTGATGATCAACAGAAACAATTTTAGTTGAATTCTTTGAGCTTTCCCTTGAAAATATTTAATGATGGAGGAAATGTATTAAAAAAATTAAGATTTATATTTTGTTTCTTTATTCAGATTATGTTGAATCAGGAGCAGAATGTAATTGTACCGTATGGGGCTACAATCTGTGGGCTACAAGCTCCATGCTCTGCAATAGATCCATGAACGTCTTTTTTTTCCTCATCCGTGCTGTAATCTGTCTCAAAACTCTATGGCTGGACAGCTTCTGTCAGGAGCCAGAGCTCTGCAGGAGCCATCTCCAGAATAATGTAGACACTACATCTACCAGCAACCCCAGCGCACACTCCCTAGATGCCGCTCAACTGACTGTCATTTCACAATCACCCACATAAAAAAAATGTTCCCATTAGTGTTCTAATTATGATTATGAAGTTTTTGACCGAAATTCCACAACCTAAAAGCCATTTTTCATGTTGATCTTAATGATCTGTTTCCAAAATCTCCTCTGAGGGGGCGTGGCTTTTGGAGCTCAGCTAAGCAGTTCCACCCCTGATCGCCCCCGTCTGCATCCCACTAGTGTAATATTCCGACAAATGGATCCACTTACGTCTTCCTCGTCTGAGCTGGCATCCGTCTCAGAACAGTACAGCTGGATAAGTACAATATTGCTCGCCTTTTTTGTTGCACCGCTAACGTTACGTTGGGAGTAGTTGGTGAGAGTGTAAACAAAGGGATGATGGGAAGTGTGGGCAGGCTTACACCATGCCAACAGTCCCGCCCAAAATTCAGAAGCAAATACCTAATGAATTACATTAGAAAACAACATTTGATTTGGGCTAAAACTGTAAAATAAAATAAAAACACTGGAAATTATTTTAAAATAGATCCAAAGATGGTGGGAGTGTGACTTTGAGTCACTAAAATTAGCTTTTATCTCATTCTAAATTCAACTTTTCTGTACAATGGTCATTATTTATCGATCCAAACCCAGTGAGATTATCCCGGTGTTGACTAGAATGTTACTGTACGCTTTAGTGCCACCCAGCTGTTCTCTTTGGGAGACACAAGAGATGCACTCTGTGCTGCACTTTAGGCGGAGGTCTCCAACACAGGCCCCGACAGGAGTGAGGTCAGAGTTTATTGATTTTAACGCTGCTCAATGAGGAAGCTCAGTGCCGCAGATAGCTCTGTAAAGTCAGTGTAAAGAAACACGACCCCAGCTCAGTTCTACACCGTCCCTTACAACCATTTCATGTACTATATGTGTGCTGTAATGAAAAAGCAATACAAGGGATTTCTCTATGATTGGATTTCCACCTGGATGCTTTCCTCCATTTTATCACTCAGATCTGCAATCACCTTGGAGGAAAAAGGCAGCAGAACTGTGTGTGTGGGGGGGGGTGTTCCACTGCGGCATCATGCACGATCCAAACGTAGCCTTTGTGTGTTCTGCGGCACAAGTCAAAGAGAAAGTGGGGCAGCGGTTCTTTAATGTGCAGAGGGGAATTATACATCCTTTAAATCACACTCCCCCTCCTCGCAGAAGCATTTTAGGATGAGAGTGACAGAAAGCCAACATAAAGCTAATTCTGCTCCTGTCACATCTGATTGTCTCTTACCTCACAAATGAGCTGCAGTAATGACACTCGCCTCATGGCCCATGTTCAGACGCATTTCCAGGGACAGCGTTTGATAGGAATCAATCTGTGATAATATTCCGGATGGGGGCACCTAAGTCATTTCCTTTGTCTGCTGTAAATAGCTCAAACTGTGAAGATGTCTTTCTTGGCTCCAATCAACATGCAAACCAAACAATGCTTCACGTCATGCAAAGCAATAATTATTAAATGTTTCTCAGCAATAAGGCGGTGTTTAATTAAAATAATTGTGATAATCTTGAAGATTTACTTACTGAAAAACAAACGATGTAAATTAAAGGAATAGGGAGCGGGTTAGCGAAACCCTTTCTTGTTGTGAAGTCATTTAAAATTAGATTTCAGCTAAATATTTTTTTAAAGTTGCATTTAATTTACAACTTACAAGGTGATGTATTCTCTCTATATTGGCATGTGTAGATTTATTTTGTATTTTTTTGTTTTTTGTAATTGCAAAAACAAAATTGCACAAATCAAGAATTACCCACACACAAATCTGAAGTTACACACAAGTTACAAATCAAGAAATATGCGCACAAATTGAATGAGTCAATTTTCTCTCCATCGTGAAATACTATATAGAAAAAGGCTAATTAACACTCATGTTCAGTTGGAATTTTTAAAAGATATATAACAAAATGAGTTCTTCTAACAAAAATGATCTGCATTAAAAATTAAAGAAAATTATGAAGCTATAGTTTCAACATCCGACAATTTTCCATTCATCATTAATATTCGACTATTCATCAATTTGTAAAATTTTAGCCATTTTTGTTTGATCTGCACTTGGGCAGGGGGATACGGAGCATTTGGGTTTTGATCCGATACTTGTCAATATCGCCGATATCAATACTTTTATTTTTAGTAAATGTGATGGATATGACATGAACCTCAACATCTCAATTGATTTCCATAGCTGTGAATGATTTTTTTTTAAGTTTCCCTTTTTTAATTAGTTGGTAAACATAAAATCAGAATTAGGACAATATTCAACATATATAAACAAAAAGAAACAAGTAACTATGACATAAAAATAATTCAAAATGTTTAGCGGTTGAAAAAAACAACTGGTAGAATTATAAATAATTTACAACTTCTCAGCCTTTAAATAGAACAATAAAAACAGGTGAAAAGCAGCATGTCAAAAACAACTCAGCATTTAAATAGAGTGAAAATAGAGAAAACAACACATGCTGCCTGCATGCATGAACTGTAGATCTGCTGCTACCTCACAGGACGGGTAAGAGTGGTGAGGCAGCCTCTCAGTTGGATCCTTTTTTCACAGATACAGGAAAGTTTCAAACAATAGTGGAAATATCGGTATCTTCTGGTCGTTATCGATCCGATACAATAGACTTAAGATCAATATCAATATTAGCCCAGAAGTCTGAAACCTCCAGAGCTATGCAGCACTAAGTCCTCCATTATGGCTCACTGGCTTTAAAAAATAAAAGAAAACCAAAAGGTTTGGCTAATAATTTTTTTTAGTTAATTAAGTTTTGTTATATGTGTTTACATCTCAGATAACTGAACAAAAATTATGCAAAAAGGTCAATTTTACTTTCAGAGTGGTTTTATTTATGATTCTATTTTTCATACATATTTATAAAAGAAAAAAACACTAATATTGGGATGTTTTTAATTAACTGTAAAAAGAGAAAAACATATTAAAGTGCAGCAAAGCCATAATAATATTGGTAAAATGTCATGTTTGACTTTCTTGCATTTTTGATTCACATAAATCTGCGGCAGCATGAGGATTCTATTTTCTACAAAGTGCATCTTATTTAAAAAAAACAAAAAAAACCTTGTGTGCTACTGCCGTCAAAGGTAAATAAAGTTAATGTTGTTAGAAACACACGTTTTAATCCAAATTTTCTAACTATTTTAAGCTACATTTTATAAATGAATGACTCAATGGCCACAAAAACATGAATAAAGTGTATTTTCTAAATGGCAAAATGGGACTTTCTATGGAGCCAAATTACGGTAAAAAAGATTTGAAACACAAATACAAATCTTTAGGACTCAGATTTTGCTCCATGCATTTGACTCCATACTTTTGGTCCACAAAATGCACAAAATGGTACAAAGTTGTACATATGATATAAATTTGAGTCCACAATAAGCATCTTTCAAAGGGCAGATTGGTAACTCAGATTGTATATGTACATAGAATTTAACGGTACTCTAGGGTACAGAAAGAAAAGCAGAAAGCAGGTGTTGCTGCATATTTAGTCATGAAACAACAACAAAAACTGCATATAATTTCAATTTTCCTGCCTAAAGACCTTTATTTTGGTTCAAGATCCTCAGATTGATAAATTATCACAATGGAAGAAATGATTAGTAAAGCAGCACTAACAGGATTTTATGAATTCAGTGTCAAAAATCCTTTAAAAAGTATTAAACAAGAAAGAAATAATTATTCCCACTCTGACCTGACATAATCATGATTAGTAATTTGACTTTTTTCATTAATTTTCTTTAGCCCTACAAATTCCATGTAAGCTCAGAGCACTAATTCACAACGGTGTGAATTAAACATTTTCCCGTGACAGGACATATTGTGGAATCTAAATTACGATATTTTTTTTTATGCTGCTCCTGTTTAATGAATCGCATGGAGATTGCTCTCACTGTTGCCAATTAATCAGAAGTTCTCTGCCGCTGATTGAGGAAAGTATGATGAGCAGGAATACCAATGAGTGGAGGAATGTGCAAATGTGTTTGGGCTGAAAAATGGCAAAAATAACTCAGCCACAGACGGCTAACTGCTGTGTGCAGCTCAAAACATAGCCCTGTTTCATCCTCGCAAGGAATAAAAGTCCATTACCATTCTTCAGCAGGGACTAAATCAAATGCGCCTGTAGGTCCCAAGAGACAGACACAATTTGGTTTTTGACTGCTATTGGAAAACCATGTACCACAGTCATAATAGTACTTTGGAAGCAGTATGATGCAATGTCTAAAGCACAAATTTGTTTCATTGATTGAAAAGAGAAAAACTGTGCCAGGTTGGTGCTTTAGGGAGCATTGTGTTCATAAATTTAATCTCTATTATTGTGCTAGAGAAAAACAAAGAAATGTGAATCGTTTCTGTCTTTTGAAAATATTTTGTTTTGACTAATAAGGTCTTATTAATTAAACTAAGTATTGGCTGGCTAACTTTATTGACTAAAATTGAAGCTTTAAATACATAAATAATAATTATTTATTCGTGCCTGTAAGCGTCTTACTTTTGTTTTCTACCTAAACCTCCGACCACTAGTTGGCAGCACAGCACACTGAGCCCCTTTGAACAGCTCTACAGCTACTACTCCTTTTACGTATTTTACTCCTTAAATTATGAACTTTTAAAGTTACATTTTAACTGTTTTAATGATTACTGTCTACTTTATTCTATTATGGGTTTTGTTTTTTAATTTGACTGTGTGGTGTGATGTATGGAGCAAGGACAATGACATAATTTCTGTAAGGATTAATAAAGTATATCTATCTATCTATCTACACCACAATCAAAACAACAAGATCTCGCAATAAACAGCTTGTGTAAATTATATAGTCACGGTTTTTGTTGTTATAAGACATCTACTTCTTAGTTTTTATTTGGGATGGGTACCGAACTGAAACTCTGTACCATGTTGCTCCCAGTATCATATAAAAACATGGATTGCGGTATGGTCCTGGAATATATTGCGATATGTATTGTATTGTGAGACACGTATCGTGATATGTTTTATATCGTCACACTCTTAATACACACCACTAGCTTATATGTCATAAAGCTAGTGGTTTAATGATTAATCGGTAAAGCCTGTACAAAACACTAAGATAGAGTCTAATGTTTCTTCAGCTGACCAGAGTTTTCTAATAATTCCTTTAAAGTTTCTCAACAATTAATGTTTGTCCCCTACAGAAAGGGTTGAGGATAAAGGTTAATAAAAAAGAGAACAAACACAAGGAGAAAAGTTGCAATCAACAACAAAATCAAAATTACTAGTATAAACAGTTTGTGAAAGTTATTAAAGCAAACAATTCTCAGTCACTTCTTTAATATTAAATTACTTTATTTTGTGTTGAAAATGAAAAAGCACAATTTAAAGAATATGTAAAATGTTATCAAGGAGAGATTACAGAAATACAAATAGAAATCTATTTCCGATTCAAAAGTTACGCATGACATACAGTAAGTCTGTAGTCTTTGGCGGTAAAGCTCTGGACTGATGACGCTTTTCATGCTGGACCATAGAAGAATAAACCTGTGAGTCTAGTCGCTGATGATGGTAGAAGGCCAGTCCATGACAAAGAACTGGTGAAGGTGGAGAATGGAGGGCCTCTAGAATGAAGAGAGATCATTCACTGTATAAGAGAGCTGGACTGAGTGACCCCCTCCCTGCTGGCGTTCCAAATAGGAAGTTCTCATTGGTCGCAAAAGACTTCAATTGAGAAATAAACAGCATCATATTTGTCAGAATAACCTTTTTTTTTTCTCTGCTACTTCTTTTTAACATTATATATTTTCTGTAGCACAAGCTATTCAAGTTATAAACTGACCAATCAGATCCCTCAAAAAAAGTAGGTGGTCTCACGTCGAATTTTTAAAATATTTGACAGATGAGTCTTTTTTCAATTGAAGGGGTGTGGCCTTCAAGTAAGCTCACTCCTGATTTGTGAGAGCGGTTGCCATAGAGATGTTAACTCAGACCGACTTGGACCGATTGCCGATTACTAAAGTCGTCTGGTTACAATATGTGGAGTGTGTATCGTTAAAAAATGGTGACCGAATAGTTTTCATTTAGTTGGAACCGGAAGTAGAGCATCACACTCACTCAGTCCACTTCTCATATACAGTCAAGGAGAGAGATAAATGTAAAAACAAAAGTATGATTGTGATTGGTTGAAGATTTAAAAGGCGAATCGCTTACCTTTGTCTATAATGGTAAGTCGGCAATGACTGTAGCTTTTGTTAAATTCCAGCTGTCGCCAGTTAGATCATTAGAAAATACACAAATGCAGAATAATATGTTTTTTTCTGCTCTTAACCCATTGTTTTGACATCAAATGTCCATTTTAGCCTTTGTTTGTTGTTGTTTTTGTCATTTTTTTTACTGATTTTCTGTGAAATAAAAGCTCATATTACAGGAAAACACGACTTCCTAACACATTTGCATTCAATTTGCTTTATTTTAACCCAAGTTTAAGAACAAAAATGACAGTAAGCATTCGTTTTCTTAACACCGAGCCCCCCAAGCATGCATGTTTCTTCAGTAACTTCATTTACGCACACACTCACACCTCAGAGTCCTCAGAGTCCATTCCATCATACTGTCACTCACTTATTCACATCCACACAATCCCGCTTTTATTTCTCTTTGCCTCTCTTTCCATAACCAGCGTATACCGTCTCCTCCTGTACGTGCTGCTCCTCAACGCCGACAAAAGGAGCCGGTTTCCTGAAGCTCTGGGTGTGCTGTGGGGCAGGCAGGTGAGCTCCCGCGCTTTTATGCTCGTCTGATGTCCTTTGAGCTGCAGACAGCATGTTAACAGCCACAGGAAAAGCCCCCAGTACGGCTCCTTTCAACACACAACTGAACCAAAGAAGGGATTTTTTGCACACCAGACGGCAGGTAGTCGTTTTACCTGAACCGCTGTAAAGGGATTGATGGAAAAACACCAGTGTTGCATTTCCCCTCCTCTCTCAGAGAGGGATAAATGACAAAACCATGTCAGACTGGTGATGCAAAGAGGATAATTAGGATTCACGAAACACAGTTTGTCCTCAAAAGCAAATCACTTCCCTGGTGCTCAGGGGCTACCAAGGCACAGATCATTTTATATATCAGCACCTAGCAACTGGCAGATGGAGTGAACTTAGAGCAGGCTGCCAAAGCTGATAGGACACTGCAGGACTGCAAAATGAGCTGTGATGATTCCCCCGCTGAGGCCAACAAGGGAGACATAACTCATTAAGATGCAGCACATCTTTGAATGCCTGGCCAGACTTTACAGCAGCAACAGCAAACGTGTTCCTGCCGCCAGTGAAAATATCAAACATAATTAAAAAATCTTTGAGAGGAACACCGACGTTGCAACTTTTTTATGTTTGCCGTGAAATGACAGCAAGACTTGCTTTGTTTGTTTGTTATTTATTGTTGTGTCTGATGGGTTCGTGGCACAAACAGACAGCAGGCCGTCGGGGATTCTGTTCGTTTCCGACAAATACCACTCTGCATGGAGAGAGAAAGGCCATTAAAACGGCACCTGGTGTGACGGGAAAAGAAAAAAAAAACGTGCTCCTCTCATAACCATGTATCATCTATCTGACTCCAAAAACATGTTTGTTGTAGGAGCATGGAGAGATGTTCTCATTACACGCCCGCTCCTGAGTGGAATAAAAGCAGAGGTGCATGCTGTCCTCTCCGTCCCCGAAGGTCTTTTGAACCCCCTTGTGGATCCAGAAATGTAGAAATAAAACCATCTTTTACTCAAAACACATTCCTTTTTCTGTTAAGTTCTTGCATTTTCCTACTTGAGTTATTACATTCTGGAAACTTGAGTTAGAATCAAAACACAAAAAAATTAAAAATCTGGATAATGAGTCTTCAAGTGAAACAAAGAAGCAGAAGGAAAGATAAGAGCTAGAATCAAAGCGTACAGGGAAGCTGCAAATATGGGCTGAGACGAGGAAGAGAGACAAAGACAGAAAGGCAGAGGCTCCTGGGACGGGCCGACATGGCGGTGGAGAGAGGCTTAATTTCCCAACACCATCTGTTACCATTCCCTGGGTTGAAAGCTCCACTTATGTCAAACCTCCTACAACCACACAGCAGTAAGGAGCCGCAAAGCTGCTGGAGACACAACAGCCTTTTGCTCGTCTGTCTCCAGCGTTATAGAGGTCTTTGCAGCGCTGCAAGGTCAATCGGATACAGTGCAGTTATTTTTTCTTAAATTATTTCTTGATGAAAATTAAGAAACTTTATCAGTTCCATCATTACAGCTTCTGCTCAGTTTTAGGTGATAGAAGTTGAGCTTTATCCTTCAGAATGAACTTCTGCAGTTTAGTCTTACAGATTTATGCTACCAAATTTAAAAAATGTACAAACAAAGTAATGTTGGAGCATCTTTTAACTGTTATATTTGATTTATTTTTATATCAAGATGCCCAAATGTCTCTTTTAGAGTCAACATTTTCTTTTAATCAAGATCATTGTTCATTTTGGAGAACTTGATGTTTAAAATGTTGTAGTTTAAGTACCATCGCTGGGTGGTAATGAATGAAGAGAAACTCAAAAGATGCTGCATTTATTTTGAGGTTCTTACCAAGAAAACCTACAACCAACACATCCTAAGGTCAAAATGTTTCAAAACCCTCAAAGTTAATTAGCGCTCTTTAAAATAATCAACCAGCATTTTTAGAGACATGAGAATATTTTGGTGCAAGAGCTAGAAGATGGCACTTAAGCACACTTACACAAAGTATCTGCAGCACTACATGACTGATTTCCATGGAAAATAAAGATCCTCGGATATATATATATAATATTTCTAAATGCTTCAATCTTTTAGTCAACTGACAGCTAAAGTAGACAGATTACAATAAAAGAGTAAATGTATTTTGTTAATGACATGTATTATATCTCATTTTTTCTTTAAGGTTTCCATTAATACTATCACTTATTGGTTGAGACAGCCCTCTTGTGGCCACTTTTATTACTACAAGTTTATCCAAATTTTGCAATAAATTCATAACTTAAATGAACTAAAATTACTTTGTGATACCGTTTACTACTAGATAATGCCAGGTCAGAGCAGGAATGAAATGTACTTATTAAAACTATGTCTGTATCACTATTTTATAATTATGTTTATACAAACCAGAATCATTTATATAATCCTGGTGGTCTTGCTTAATTTTTGTGTAATGACTCGACCACACATTGTTTTGTATTCAAGAAATGTTAATTATTTTTTTAGGTTCAACAACAGCTATAAGCAGTGATGACCTCAGCCTTTGTAAAACATTTATTCTCCATAGTGGAATAATTTCTTCTTGTGTAGATTGCTTTAGAGTTAAAAAATGCAGATATAAAAAAAATAAAGTGGTTTGAAATGAAAAACAAACTATTTTCTTTTCCCCAAAATTTTATTTGATGACAATATACAAGAACATCTTGAGTACGACGACCCGTCTGGTTGTCCAGGCTCACTGAAAATAGATAGAAAAATAAATTAAAAACAATAACTTGGGCTCAATTAGTACAATGTTAAAAGTTTGTTACAATTTCAAGAGCAAATTTTGACGTTTTTTTAGTTCAGTTGACGGACACCCAAAACTGTCACCTTCATGCAACTCGTATCCTATATAAACTTAATGCTTTAAATGGTTTTCTCTGTTCAGTCTTAAATCAGTCCATGTATCACACAAACAGCTGGATAAAACACTGGAAAAGTGACGGCTAAGGAGTTTCATGGGAAAGGGAGAGGAAACTACAGGAACATTTCTGGAGAACACTGGAGTGTGACATGCATGGCACATCTTCAGATGTGCAACACAACACACCATGCTCGTTCTGCTCATATACCTGTAAAATGACACTTCATTTCTGCAAAAGAAATCCAAGAACAAAAACAACAGATGAAACATAAAAATATTAGTGCTGAAAAAAATGAAAGAACTGAAACTTTGATTTTATATTTTATCAGCCAGAAGCCACAGCAATGTGAGCTAAGTTTATTAGATCAGTGGATTACTACTTAAAATAGATCAAGGGGAGGTTACACTAAAACTAGAATGACAACTATTTCATTTTAAGGATCTCTCCACTAAACAATATCAGAACCGTCTACAGCAGCATTGCAGTCATGATTAGTAGCAAGAATAAGCATGACAGCAAATATTGCTCAGCAGGTCAAATCCCTTCATCACTAATCATCTAAAACTAGGAGAGTTTTGACTATTAGACACGTGAGAAGGTAAAAGCAGGAGTTAGCTATCCTCTACAACTCCTGGATTATCAGCACAAAGCGGTTAGTGCTTATGGAGAACATTTACCTTCTACAGTTCCAGAGGAAAATTGGAAATAATTAAAAGATGACAAAAACAATAGAAAAGAAAGTGGTGAAAATCACAAAACAATAGAAAAGAGCAAAAGAACAGATGAGGAAAAAAAAGTCAAGAATTCATATTTGGTTCAATTAAGGGACAGAAGAATAAACGATCCTTCCAGCATATTCATAATTGACGCTTTAGGAGAAAAGAAACACGGTCAGTAACAGGACTCAACCAGATACCATCACCGTACCTTTTTGCCAGCAGCGCCAACACTGGCCTTCTTGATGCCTCGTACTTTCTTCATTCTGTTCTTGCGTTCTTTGCGCTGTTTCCTTGAGGTCTTCTTTTTCTCATAAAGCCCGTGCTGAAAGGAAAACAAACATTTGATCCTTGTACTCCTTCACCAAACAGATGAATAATTTTTGAAGACATGTATTCACTTTAACGTATTTATATTTAAACGATCTAATTCTTAACCGAACAGTAAAATACGTTTAAATGCTAAACTGATCATGATGACCTTTAAATTTTATTTGAAAAACTGTTCACGTTAATATCAAGCCTTAGAGCAAACACAACACACTCTGAGTTATTAGAAATTTAATGTAGAGATAAGTGGTCCCTTTTTAAAAATGCAAACCAGAAAATAATGTAATAAGTCCAACAATATGAAAGAAAATAGAAGTTATAATAAAGTTATATTTCATCATTTCATCTTTGTATACAAAAAAACATTTAAACAACTTTAAAAGGAAAAAATAACATTGAAACTACCAATTGTAGTAAATCTCTATGAAAAGGATTACCGTATTCTCCAGACTTTAAGTTGCGTTTTTTTTTTCTCATAGATTGGCCAGGGGTACGACTTATACTCAGGAGCAACTTATTTGTGATTTTTTTAAGACATCAACAGGCTCATATATTCGTCATTTTCCCCACAAACAACCAGTTGCCTTTTTAGCTGTATCTTCCACTAACAACCACTAGAGGTCACTGCAGGTTTGTATATCAATATTTGCTGCTTTCAGCTGACAGAAACGCAGAAGAAAATCCATTCAAAACAAACTTGTATGAGAATCCAATCATTCTCCTCTTGTATGTTATGTTTTTTTTTGCTTCAAGACATTACTATTATTTTTTTTATTTTATTTTTCTTTCCTTGGATTAATGTGGGACAGCAAGCCATCAAACTGGGTTACAAACAGCTAAAAACACCGTAATTCAGATGCAGCTCCTGCAGGCTAGAAGGTAACGATCACCATAAGAAAAAGGAAAAAAAATTCTGTCCTGAAACCAGAATGAAGACATTATAGATGCTTTTGTGAAACTCTTTAAAATAAATAAATTAACCTCTCAAAATCATCCGTATCTTGCGTGTATTTTAAACGAGAAATACAGTCAAAGCCTCCATCATGTAGCGATGAGGCTAAAAGATAGTTTCTCCACACACAGTGGGAGCGTCTAGTTTATGAACACATTTTGGGACATGAATCCCATTCAGTGTCAAATGCAACATTACACCAATTAGTTCATAAATGTTGAACTTTTCTCTTTAAAGTGCAACTAATATGTTTTTTCTTCTTCATTATGCATTTTTTGGCTCCTGCGACTTATACTCCGGAGCGACTTGCAGTCCAGAAAATGTGGTATTACAGGAAACTTTTACCAACTAAAGTACAAAGTTTAGTTTAGCTTTAAAAAACAACCCAAAAAAAACAGCCAATATCATCTTTATGTTCACTAATGTAAATCTTCAAGTGAGAAGAACTACTAAAAACAAAAAGTCTATTGATTCACTCCCAGGTCACTTTATCTCACATGTCCGAACAGTTAAGTTGCCAAAATATCAGTTTACGTCTATACAAACTAAAAAACACAAACCTAGAAACCTTAAAAGAAACAAACAAAAAAAAAAGAATAATAATAATAAAAAACTCTTGGAGACAGCATTGTTTCTACTTAACATGCATTCTATCACATCTAATCCAAGGGAGTCCCAAATAATTAAAAGAACAGGATGATATTATTTGCACGAATTGACATGCACAGAAATTAATGGAAATTCACATTTAAGATGCACATTGCTGCACTATCCACACTTATTTTAAGTGTGTGTAAGGCTAAATTTTGTTGATGGTTGCATGTATTTTAAGCTTAAGTCCTATTAGTTGTCATTCACCTAGATGTGTGAAATTTGTTCTTTGCAGTCCCCGGAGGAGTGGTGAGCTGCAGACACAGCCGCGCTTCTTGAACCATTTTGTTGTTTAACCCTAACCAAAATCTAACCTCAACCCTTCCCCCGGTCCGTTCAGCCAAGAAAGAAGTTCAGCACTGGCTGCATGTATTTAGCAAAATCATGGATAAATAGTCACTTTCAAAAGAAAAAAATGTCCAAGTCCTTCCAAACGACAAGAGAGTACATGCAGACACAAGACAAGGCACTACCAATAAATAAAATAGAATTACAAGCTCACCCTTGCAAGTCTGTGCTTTGGCTCATTCTTCTTGGCATAATCTAACGAGTCGTAGACCATGGCAAAACCTGTTGTCTTGCCACCACCGAACTGAGTCCTGAAGCCAAAGACGAACACAACATCAGGGGTGGTTTTGTACATTTTGGCAAGCTTCTCCCTGATTTCGGTTTTGGGGACCGTTGCCTTGCCAGGATGGAGAACATCGACAACCTACAGAGAAACAGTGGTTGATTAGATTTTACTCTGCCTTTAAAACTGATGTTTTTCAACCTAAAGCTTCATAGTAACTAACAGCATGAGAAACTTACCATTTGCTTCCTCTGAAGGAGTCGGTTCGTCATGAACTTCCGGGTCCGAATTGTGACTGTGTCATTCTAAAGGAAATTCAAACAATATGTTATTAAATGTAACAGCGCATGACAGTTTGAGAGCACAAAGTTTAGCATTCATGAGGAAACCCTAAACATGCTTGACACATTCCGAGAGGTTCTAAGCTAATAGTTCCCCTGCTATAAATCAAATGTGCACCGACATAAAAACTGGCACAACCTTAATTTATTACGTCCACGATAAAACAAATGTTTAAGGAGATAATAAACATTTTGCATGATAGCATCGGGAGACAGGGGCCTACCTAAAGCAATCTTAACACTACGTTAGCTACATCAGGCTAACACACTATCCCAATCTTGCTCATTAAAGACAAAAAGTAGCTGAAATAGTATATATACTTTCTCGAAAGTGAAGTCCCCGCAAATAGCTTGTATATACAGGGCAAAATTGTATTTTTTATTCGTAAAGACTGTTTATTGGAAATGTGTGACGTCCGAACCAGTGTGCTAAGTTAGCATTCAAATGTTCCACTGTACCCCCTTCTACGCGCTTTTTTTTGGCGCAATATTTTTATTTTATTGTAAATTATGCTATAAGTGTCACTTATTGTGTAGGATTTGTGTGTTGGTGAACGGATGGCCTCGATGGTCGACGGATAATATTTGTAATTTTTGCCAGCAGACTCACCATCTTGACGCCGGCCTCGCTCAGGGACGTAAAAAAGGAAGAAGGACCAGCGTGCGACCGGATTAATGCCTGCCGAAAATTCAGTGAGCAATCGACGCTATTGCCTGACGTAAAACCAATGCGTTCCCGAAAATAAATAATTTAACGCTTTTGTAATGCGGAATCTCTTTTGAAAATGTTTGTTAGTTTAATTCTAAATTTCGTTAATGGAATAAATTCAAAAGAGAGGTTAAAAATATATAGATTTTTGACAGCTTTTTGAGAACCACATATTTTCAAAGTAAAAATCCTCTCTTTTGCCATCAAACTGGATTTGTTTCATTTCAGAATTTGAGATTAAAAAAAAAAAAACATGGACAAATTGGCATTGCTTGAGGAAAAAAAAAATCACACTTACTAATTCAAAACAAATTCATAGACGTGCAAATTTTGTTTGCAGATGCAAAAACTTATCTATAGGAGTGGATCATTTTACAACTGGAATTTTTTTTAAAGACTATATAATCTATCCAGCAGGGCCCACGCTTTAAAGTCCCATCAGTTGTCACGCACCTAAGTGTCTGAAATGTGTTCTCCACATTTGACCCATACCCTGGGGGAGCAGTGAGCTGCAGACACAGCTGTGCTCAGGATCCATTTGGTGGTTTAACCCAACAATCCAACCCCTTAATGCTAAGTGTCAAGCAGGGGTCCCATTTTTAGAGTCAGCCTGGATTTGAACCCTCCACCTTCCTATCTCAGGGAGGACGCTCTTCCACAAAAGTCTGCCTGTAAAATTCCATATGGATTTTAAACTTTTACTGTTAGTTTATAGAATCCCCCCCCCCCCTCTCCACAGTCTTTCAGACCTCCAGGTGAAATGATACTGTCAGCACCAAAAACTTGCTTTAAAACCAAAGGGGGACCTTTCATTTCAGATTTTGACTCCTTGTTTGAAGAATACTCCCATCATCACTGCATTTAAACCACTCGTTTGAGTGTTTAGGAAAAGAAAACAGGATAAAAATGACTTATTTGGAAAACCTTGTACATGAGAGCTGTCTTTTAATTCAAAATCATGTTTTAAAAATGTCTTTGAGATGTGTTTTTTTATTATTTATCCAACCTCCCTCTGTTTGATGCTGTAAAAAGGCTTATTTTATCTATAAAAAGTGTTTGTCAAGCTTCTTTCAATGTGATTTGTCAGTGTTAATAGTACCAAGTTGTGTGGAAATTTAGTTTTTATTGTATAGCAACAACAAATAAAACAAGACACAATCTTCTATTCTCTGTTAAAGAATTTTATTGATCTCGCAGCAACAGTGTCCACTGGCATCGAAGTTTTATTTGAAATAAAACATTATTTGAAATCAAGACAGAAGGTTACAGTCAATTTGCCTCAAAACCTTTTTCCGACACACACCAAGCCCTCATCGTCAAACCAATTGAAATAAATCTGCATGTCGTAATATGAAAACTTTCACCAAAGAATGTGCAATTCAAACAGGTTTTGTCCCGACTCTCAGGGATTTTGTCACCAAAAAATTTTGCAGAGGGTACCAATAATAAATCAATTTAAGAATTCCTGCCGGTAGATCTGAGAGACAAGGTGAAACCTTTACTCGGGTTTGCAAAATTCGCTAAACATACTGTGTGGTGGAAAACAACAACAACAAAAAAAATAGTTGTGGGTTAAAATGAGAGTGTGGCACTTGAAAAAAGATGCCGTCGACATTTGAAACCCCTTTGAATGTCACCAAAGTTTTTTTAAAACTTCATAGCGGTCTGAAGAGAGAAATCATGACAAAAAATATATATATGTTTTGCTTCACTGTCAGGTACATGCTCTTCTATTCAGTGTTACCTTGAAAAAATAAACCTTTCTTGGAAAGTGCAACCTGATGACAAGGAAACTAGTTTAGTTACTGCATTTCAAGTGAAGTAAGGCATGGGTGGCTATGATGCATGAAAAGAAGATCATGTCAAATGGATTAAGGACACTGGGGGATCAATTTCTAAAATATACAGTATCTATTCAGCCTGATGCAGTTAAAAGTTTCCTCTCTTTCATGAGAAAATGTAAAAGTTTGTCAGAATTTTCACCCAAAAAAACCCTAAATACTGGGCAACTGCGTTTAAATAAAATGTATATAAAAACCTGGATCATTTCAAGTTAGCTTTATTTAAAAAACTGAAACTGAATATAAAAATGAATTATTATCATGTTGTAGATTTCCATCTGCTCTGGATATTCAAGAGCTGCTAGATTGCAGAGTACTACCTGAAAAAGACAAAAAGTCTGAGCTGAGCGCAGAAATTCTTCTTGGTCGTAACTTTATATTAGGTAATATATATATTTTTGTATTTTATAAATCAATAAAATTTATTTAGGTGGCAATATTTAAAATCTGCTTCATAAGCAGTTGATTTAAAATGATCCACATTCAGTTGTGGTTTGAATAAAAAGGAAAAACTGCCCAAACTTTTGTTGGTAACTTATAGCTTGGTTTGGCATGAAATTATACTTCTATAATTTGGAAAAAAATAAAATGAAATTGAAACAAAACACATCCACATACTGAAAAACTGAGCAGCCCTAGTGAGAGTGGATTATTGAACGTTTCAAGTAAAACCAAACAGGAAAAGATAGGATGGTTTAAATAACATGCTTATGAGGATCAACAAAACCAAAAACTGCAGCAAAAAAAAGGAAAGCCTTTAATTCATTCGAAGGCCCATCGAAAAATGATCGTTTCCCCCATTCTTTTTTAAAGATTATCATTTATGGCGTCGCAGATCCTGAGTTGCAGAAAACTGTAAGACAAGAACTGCAACAAGCAAACCGGGAAATTTGTCTTGTTACAAAATCTTCAGACCCACTCCCTTGTTGTGCAAACATGGATTTATACAGCAACTGGTTACTCAAAAAAGCCGAATTTTTCAGGCCTAGCTGCTGTGCATGTATGATATCACTGAATCCCCATGGTTTGAAGACAGCAATCCAGCAGTGAGACAGAGAGCTAAAGAAGATGGCTGCCATGAGGGCTCACAACATTGGTTTCTACAAGCCAAGCCGCTGGCGTGAACGAGGCCAGGTTCTTTCCTTATGCTGGTGTGGTTCCAGTCGGTTAGATGTCCATTTCAAACTGAGAGTCATCACCTTGAAAGAAAAAGAAACATAGAGGTCAGCATTTCTAAAGCAGGAAGTGATTTAGGTGTGGAGAGCATCAGAGGAACCGAAAAGAAAAATTAAAGTCTACTGAGAAAAAAGTCATTTTGTAAATAAATAAACAAAAAAAAAAAACAATAAATCTCGTACTTAGATAAATATTTAACTTTGCAATAATCTTGTTAAAGAAAAAAAAAGTTCAACATTTCTAAAATAGGAAGTGATATACAGTAGGTGTGAAGAACATCTGAGAGAAACTTCCACAAAATAAAAGTCTACAGAGAAAAAAAGTCATTTTGTGAATAAACTAAAAATAAAAAAATAAATAAATCTAGTACTTTACATAAATAAGCATTTTTTGCAACAAACTTGTTAAAGAAAAAAAAGTTTAACTTTTCTAAAACAGGAAGTGACAAAAGTGTCAAGAAAATCAGAGAGAAACTTCCACACAAAAAAAATCAATAAATCCAGGTCTTAAAATAAGTGTTGTCATTGTAAGCAATTTATGCAACAATACTGTTAAAGCAAAAAATAAATAAAAAACTTCAGAAACATTTAAACACTAGAATTATCCCCTATAGGGAGCAACAAATGTCTTCACTATTTAAAAATAAATCTATTTGGGTTTTGATGACAAATAGCGAAACAGCTTTGGTATTGTTCAAACTTTTATCACACTAAAGTAAAAAAAAAAAACAAAAAAAACATGTTAATATGTAATTCCCATTGCTAACTGTGCGCATCACTTGCTCTGAACTCTTACCTGCTGCGGGCTTTCCATCGTGTTTGTTGATGTGGTTGTTGGCCTCATTTTTCTGGTTCTCGCGCATGATATTTTGGCTGGTTACTCCAGGAATGACAGGCAGATGTGCTGGAGGAGTCTGGGCAATGGGAGAATTGCGCCTGTCCAGGAGGAACTTCCGGTCATAGATGATGCGAGTTCCTGGAGAGAGATACGTCGGGTTAAAATAACTGACATAACTTCAGCCAGCACCTCTCTAAGGTTTCTTGTTCTGCATATTTGGGTTATCTCTTAGCTTAAACGCACTTTGACATACATCTCTTTGTCTTGAAGACATGCAAAAGAGGCAGGATGATGGTTTAAGGAAATGCTTGTTCAGGTTAAGTATTTTGTTTACAGAAATTGTCAATAGAAATCTCAAGTCTGCTGACTTTAAGTTGCATAACTTTTAAAAAAATAAACCTTTAAGATACATAATAGAGTGATTCTTAAAGACCCACTCTGATGAAAACTGTTTTTAGCATGTTATTGTGGATTTTTCTCATGATGGAGGACATATTTTAAGAAAATGAAGCTTAAAATTACATTTCTGATGATTTCTTTTTTTTTTTTTTAAATCATTGTGAATCAGGAGCAGATGAAAAAGATGCTGCTTGAAGAGCTTGTCAGGCATAATTTCCTGCCACAAGCTCCCATTCTGATGCATCCACTTGTAGACTACTAGATCCACGTAGGGCTACATTTTCCTCATCTGAGCTGGCATCCAGTATTGTTCATTACGATTATAATCATAAAATCATAAAAGACAGCTGGGAACACTTTTACAATAAATCAAAAGATGAGATAAGTGGGACTATAAGTCTAAAAAATTCAAAATGTATTGAATTGTGGAATAGAACGGGAGATATTTGTAAATAATGTTATTTGATGGATGGGCTGCAAAAAATAAGACAATTTAAAGACAAAAAAAATGTGATCAACAAAATCAAATATGAACCTATTTTGTGTGTAGTAAAATCCTGTCACATGCAGTCATGGAACAATATTTGACTTCACTTTTGGTGGATTTTTTCCCCTTGCTTTAATAAATAAAAAATTTTTAAAATAAATACATGTCAATAAATACCTTCAGGTGACCTTCATATTTTACTTATAAATATTTTTTTCTTACTTTTATTAAAATCAAAGGACCTGCTAGAGGAAAAGTAGCCTTCAGAATCACTGCATTGCGAAACACCCAATCAGAACACAGGAAAAGAACAAGGGGCGGGGCTAATCTTTGTTATTGTTTTGAACGGGATGACAAGCGAGTCTATAGGCCACACTGACGGGGACAGGTAAAGGTTAGTCAACACCCTGAACATGATACTTTAAACAGATAAAAACAATTATTTTTAAAATATTAGTTTACCTCCAGGAGTGGTAGAAAATAAAGTGCCTCCGGGGGTGGTACAGTAGTCATGAGGTAGCTGCGTTGTGTCGTTGATCAACACCGTCCTGGTCGGGATGGCCCTGCTCTCGCTATGCTGACGACTAGTAGACATTTTTCTGCTTCCGATTCGGTGACAATTCTAGCAGCTTTAGTGAATCTAGATGTTTATTTCCCGACGGACGGTGAAATCCCGGGCCGTTCCCCACTCTTTTATAGCTTTCAGAAAGCTATCTTGTCTCTCCTTTCGTCCTCCCAGCCGTCAGCACCGTCCCCTCCCTCAGCAAGGCAGGAAGCACGACGAGCTGCGGGCGGAAGTCCGACCTGTGCATCACGTGACAACATCCTTTTTGTGTTTTTAACTAAAAAATAAAAGCTTTTTAAATTTATACTTACGCAGACTAAAAAGTTTTACTTATTGACAAAAATTGGCTGAAATAAACATTTTTTTTAATAAAACGTCAGATTTTTGTAGAATATAACATTAAAATAAATATATATTTAATGCTACCAGATTATATAACTACATTAATATTTTTTAAAGTCATCATAGCATTCCACATTGTAAACAGATTGTTCCTATTGCTGAAGAAGGCATCATTGACTAATCACGTATGCGCTCTGGACTCAGTGCACTTCCAACCGGGTGTTACGCGGAGAATTGCATCCTACTTCGGGAGCGCGCTCAACCGGAAGTTGGTGTTCTTACCTGTCAGAGTAAAGGATAGCTGTTTTTCATGGTAATGTGCTGTTATAATTTTCCTTGATTAATAAATAAGGCCAATTCTCTCACCATTTCACTCCAACATGAACATTACTTCCTGATTTTTCTCAGATTTGCACACCAACTTTTAAATAAGAAAGTTTTAAAAAATAGTAATAATTTATTAAAATAAAAGGTCCTCTGCAAGACATGTTTAGTATGTACAGATTCCCATAATTACACTTGAATACAACTAGATGGACCATATCTATGGGCAACACATGTATTAAGTTATATTACATTAAATAAAACTTATTTTCTAAGCAGTGTACAAGAGGATAATAGTATATAAATATAAGGTTGTACCCCTTAGAAAAAAAATATTTTTTAAGCGTACTATAAGTATACTTAGTCTATGCTAAAAGTGAGGCAATATACTTGAACTTTACTTTTTTATATACTAACTCCAACTTAAAATATTCCATCTGAATAAATATTCAGAAAATATACTTTCTGAACTACATGGATATGGTTTTGTTTTTTGTTGATATACTTACGCTCAAGTATGCTTAATACCTGACTCTTCATGTTCACTACTTTTTGCTAAGGGACATGACATTAAAAATAAAATTTAGTCAAAATTGCTAAGCCTACTAAATAGTTATTTTTTCCTGAACATGTTCAGCCCAGAATAAAAGAAAGTAATGCAAAAGCAGGCAGTATACAAGTCAACTGGTAAAACAAAAAAAGGAAAATATGCAAAAATAATTATTGATGTTATCCATTCATTTTCTTAACCTGCTGTGTCCCTTTTGGGGAGCCCATTTTGACTACTGTTGGACACACTCTGGACTAGTTGCCAGCCTGTAGTGTGCACAGATCAGGACACCCATAGTAACTATTGAATTTATGAAATATGTTTTTGGACTGTGGGAGGAAGTGTATGGAGCTAAATTTAGGCCAATATCATTTGAAACACAAATAAAACAAATTTAGTTGTTTGCCAAAAAAAGTAAAATGTCCAATACTTTTTGCTATTCTATAATAAACGTAATTATTTTCATCTTCAAATGTTCTGTTT
>NC_050526.1:20794441-20834452 GCF_002922805.2 Oryzias melastigma
AAAACTGGTAAATACATAAGGAGAGCATGAAAACTTCACACAGAAAGGTCCCAACTGAGCTTTGAATCAGGGCCTTTTTGCTGTTAGGTGAGCATGCTAACCACTGCACCACCATGCTGACCATGATCGATACCTAATTTGCAAAAAAACATAAAAATATATATATTTAAAAAATGGTGCAAAAATAATGAATTCACATTGCTTAAATGTGCAAAGAAGTGAAATGGCTTCATTCTGGTTGTTTTGTCTTTGTGAACATACAGTTTATGCGTATTAAAAATTCAATTTATTGTTTACATGCTTTAAAAACATAATTTATTTAATGCAACGTTTTCTTAGCAAACACTATTTAATTCTTAGCGTTTTTTTCCACGCATTGTGCAGAAACCTGTAGATTTCTTATCCAGCTTTGCTAACTTCCGCTAATGCGCGCTCCCGCGATTTGCGGGCACACCTTTTTGTGTAAGCAGAACCTAGCACGACAGCAGCTCAGACGTCTCCTTCCGCCGCCATCCTCCATCCCGAAGCGAAACGGCCACAGAAACTCCTCCGAACATGAGCTTTACGGTCGAAGAGAGGGGAAACCCGAACACTCTGAGCTACCGCTTGTTCTTTAGTAAGTAGCGAAGGAGATACAACAACAGAATTTTGTATTTATTTACTACTTTGAGCGCTCTATTTGTCAGGCCAGCCGCAGACACCCACGTGTCACTAATTCATTTATACTCATTGGTTTGTTAATTTACGTGAGTTACAGCTTTAAATGTATCTTAATGTTTTATAAAGTAGATGAATCCACACATTTTCTATTTTAACTTGGCCTTTCTTTGACCGTTTTGAGTTTAATTAGCCAGATAGTAGCTACTTGCTGCATACAGCAGCTATTATCTGCTGTTGTGACTCATTTTTTGGATTAGATCGATGGAAGTTTCTGGCAAATATTCCCCAAAATGTCAACACTAATAAATGTTAATTGTTAACAAATCATGATAGTTTTTAGTTAACCATTGTTTTGGGAGAATGTGTTCAGGTTTTCTTAAGTGGAATTCCATCACCACGTCAGATTTGAATGATTTCTTAATATATCTGTTATAAATAATAACTGAATATATTCTGCCAAACGTCTTCCATGCAGATATTAGAATTAGATTAATAAAGGAAGAAAATAAAGGTCAGATGACTTCCAGTTAGTAAAAGGAAAACTTAGATTGTGTCTTCCTGAAGTAAAACTTGCACAGCCTGTTCACTAAACTGCAGTGATCCCTGAGCCAAGATAAAAACACGCCCAGTCCTGTTTGACAGTCGTCCTGTTAATGAACTTGCATTTTCTGTGTATGCTTATTCAATGTTTGTATATTTTGCAGAAAATGCAGAGGGAAAGTACATCTCACCGTTCCACGATATCCCCATTTATGCCGATGAGAGTCAGGTAAAGACGCATTTATGAAATGCATGTGTTTTTGTATTTTCCTGCTTTCACACGTAAGCCTTTTCACCTTTTTTGTTTTACAAAAGGGAACTGCTTTGTGTAATGCTCAAAAAAAAAAAAAAAAAAAAAAAAATCAAGGTCATGTTTGGAAAAGCCGGTCAAATACCCTTTAATCTGCTTCTTTCTCAACACTGTGCTAACATTTTGTCTTTTTGCTGTAGAATAGATATTTAGAATACTAATTATTATAAGTATTTTATTTTGTTTCTTTTTTTAAGAGCACCTTTCACATGGTGGTTGAGGTACCAAGATGGACAAACGCAAAGATGGAGGTAAATCATCAAATTTTGATTCATATTTTTTGATCCTTTAGTATTTTTTTTTTTTTTACCAAGCAAAGCTACAAGAAAACAAAGTTGATCTGCCTTGTTATCTATGATCTCACACAGCAGAAGGAGGATCATCCAAAGCAACCTTTTTATCAACACCTTATCATATAGGTGCCATTAAGACTGTAAAAGAAGTTCATTACATAAACTCATCCTTCATGTCAAGTCACAAAGTACATTTGGTTTGAAGGAACATTTTTTTTTTTTTTTTTTTTTTTTTTTTATAAAAGAACAAATTGATGATCCACAAAAAAGTCAAAAGAAGCAACAAAAATGTAGAAAAGTTAATTGAAGTCAAATACTTTTTAGAAATACTTTAAACCAATTTATTGTCTTATATTTCCTCTATTTGTGCTCAGTAAACATTAGGAAGGCGTACACTTCTCTATAGATTTTTCCATAAAGTGGCCTCTCTGATATAAAGGCCCCTGTTTGTGTTCTTTCCCGCTGGTTTGCCCTTACAGACACACCCCTGTTTGGCTCTGTGACTGCCTCCATTGACGACCCAGAGAGCCACAGGGGAGCATGCGTGTTCATTCAACATGCAGCAAAGCACGTCAATGCTTCCTATGGTAACCTGTGTGGAGAAAAAAGCTTTATAGAAATGAAACAGTGTCCGGAATAACTCCCAACATACTTTTCTGCTACTCCGGACTACCATGTGCAAACCACAGCTCCTCTCTGTGTCCTTTCAGACTTTCTCTATGCATTAAACTCAAACTTTGTGACTCAGCACAGAACCTTTTTCTTAGAAACGGCCACCAGAACACACTACTCGATTCCGCAAGTGGCTCTAGTTCTACTGTCCGTGTCAGAAACTCTTCTTCTGTTTTTAAATCGGTCAGACAGAAGCAGCATCAGTGGAGTGTGTGCAGCGAGACGCTTCATAACTCAGATGTTTGAGTATCTTCTCCAAACAAGCAGTTTCTTTTTTGAAAAATAAATGGTAAACTTGCATGAAGACATGAATGTATTGTTTTTTTATAGCAGTTAATCTGAACTTCGGATTTTGCAGCAAACTAACAAGACAATGTTATCATATTTTACATGTATTATTTATGCATCATTGCTTGTTTAAATTTAGGAATAATTTGAACAACCTCTGCTGTTTCAAAACTAATAAACCCATCAGTATTATTTGTTGTTTTTAATCTAAGAACTTTTTTTTTTTTTGCTGTTGAGCAAAGTAATGTGATTTATAAGTTTTATGAATTCATTTGTTTCTTTACTTTTTCTGAACCTTGTGGTATTTTGAACTGAAAACTAAAATAGAAGTATTTTTATTCTTTTATTTCAGATTGCCACTAAAGACATCCTAAATCCAATAAAACAAGATGTGAAGAAGGGCAAGTTGCGTTATGTTGCCAATGTTTTTCCACATAAAGGCTACATATGGAACTATGGAGCCATTCCTCAGGTCAGTAAAAAGCTGAAATATTACACTGAAATCTGTCATTTTTGAGTCTCAAACAACAGGAGGGATTGTGAAGCTGTGAGTTTGTTGTTTCAGACGTGGGAAGATCCAGCACATAAAGATGGAGACACCGGCTGCTGCGGCGACAACGATCCCATTGACGTCTGTGAAATCGGCACTAAGGTAAGTTTACTCCAATAAGTAGTGAAAAAAAAACTCTTGTGCAGACCTCACAAGCCGAACCATCATCTGTAGGTGTACTCACGCGGTGAGGTCATCAAAGTAAAGGTACTCGGGGTTCTAGCCATGATTGATGAGGGTGAGACTGACTGGAAGGTGATCGCAATCAATGTAGAGGACCCAGAAGCCAAGGACCTGAACAGTAAGTGTTTGAGGTTTATTAGATTAAATACACGTTGGATTTTATTAAGTTGTCCCTGTCATCGTGCAGACATCAGTGATGTTCAGCGCCTGAAACCTGGTTATCTGGAAGCCACGGTGGACTGGTTCAGGAGATACAAAGTGCCTGATGGGAAACCAGAGAATCAATTTGCCTTCAACGGAGAATTCAAAGACAAGGTCTTCACCTAACTCACTTTATGAAGTCATAATGTGGATGTTGAGGGGTTTTCATTTGAGCCCTTTAAACTTGTAGCTTGACAAGCTTTAAGCAAATCAGTTTTCAAAGGTAAAGGTATAATCAGCTTTTTAAATTGCAGGATTTTGCCATTGAAGTAATCAAGAACACTCACAACTTCTGGAAAGCTCTTATTTCTCAACAGTCAAATGCTGGTGAACTCAACTGGTAAATACTGCTCGATTCTTGCATGCTTGCTTTTATAGCAATATATTTATAAATAAAAGTTTATCTAAATGTTTTTTTTTTTTGGCACAGCAAAAACACGTGCGTGTCGGCTTGTGATAGCCCTTACTGCTGCTCACCAGATGAGGCCAAAGCTGCTGTTGGAGAGGTAAAAATGTCTGCCGACTGTTTTGCAACATGTGTTTCAACACAAGTCCTCTAAAAATGACATTTGACTTTCTTTTAGACATGTCCATGTGGAAAAGAAGAGCCAATACCCTCATCCGGTAATGTTTCCTAAAATATTCTGATATTTTCACATTTTCCAAACTTATCTAACACTTGTTTTACTCTCGTTTCAGTGGATAAATGGTTCTACTATGAGCGGAAGTGATCCAGACGCTGAGCGGGTTGGAGGAGATGGAATAGCCTGATTTTTTGACAATAATACTTGAAAATCTGATTTTCTTAGGATATAATGTCAACGTTGGGTAGCTACAACTTTTGTCATCTGTTGTTCTGCAGATGAAGAGATAGTGGTTAGAGACTGTAGATACGGAAAAGTCCAAATGTGATATCTGGACCAACCATTTCTCACCTGTTTAAGACGGAGCTTTTGCAGATGTACTGTCAGGTCATGTGCTTCAAACATGCTTGTGCACTGGATGGGGCCGCACCGCTTTAATAAAGAGGATTCCCTGGGTAAAATGATAACAAAGTCTGCTTTTATTAAGTAAATAAAATATTTACAATCTCACTGTTGTAATGCTGCCACTTAGTGTCTGTATTTTGCTGTTTAAATAGATGCTTAAATGTGGTACATTTAATGTTTAATAACTTTATTATGTTAAGCTAAGTTTTGTTCAAATGTGTAGAAAATAGTAATATAAGGAATAATTATTGTCTATAAGAACTCTATATTAACGGCAATAATGTATCAAATTACAATAATTTTAAGATACATATTTTTTTATTTTAAATAAAATGAAATTAGCATATCAAATGTACAAGTTTATAAACAAAATCATTTTTAAAAACTAACTTAAGAAAAAAATAATTGAAAAATTCTGTCACAATTAAGTCTTGTACATTTCAAAACTTTTTTTAAATCGTAAACAGCAACTTTTGGTTTTGTTAATACAAATAAAGTTTTGAAAAGCGCTCGAGACTTTTCTTTTAGCGGTCTCGATGACGCACTTCCGGTTAACTGTCAGACTCGGGGCTCGTCAGTGGTCGAGAAGCTTGGACCAAAAAAACTAACGGACGAGGAGTTTAAATACTCAAGAAAAGGTAACAAAAAACTTTTGCAAACTTAACCCTCCACATTTTCTTAGGTTTTGTGGTTTTCTTTTGTGGAATGTCACTAAAATTATAAAGTAATTGATTTATTGAAGCCATTCTGGACTTTAGTGCGCTCCTCCTGATCGCTAATGTGACGTTGTTTACTATTTCTGCTGCATCAGCAACAGATGATTAGCAGAGTTGTGACATTAATTGAGAATTTACATAAGAACAATTTTATGGTATTTTTTTCCTCTTAAATTAATCCTGTTTCCTGGTTATATTTAAAAATGTTAGTATTAAAATGTACAAAAATGTAACCTAAACTTAACTGGACAGATGAAGGACTCATAACTTTTGGGGAGCAGCTCACAACATATAGATAAAACTGAATTACACCAGTAATGTGCTTCTCAGTGATTCAGCTGACACATTGTATAAAATAAACAAGTGGGTCATTTCTGGAAGCTTTAGTCACAGAGGCCTCAGTGCTCACAGCAACAAGAACATTTAGTTCACACAGTGACAGGTGTTTGTGTGTTTGTCAGGGAGAGCGGAGGACACAGATCAAGTGTCCTTGTCCACAACTTGACATAAAAATAGTCAGAGCTCCATCAGTGGGACGGGGCGGCTGCTTTCTGCTTCAGGCACTATACAAAAACCTCTTGTTGCCTTAGATTATTTCATCTCACGTTGCAGTGTGATCGCACAGGGTTTATACATACCAGCAGAGTAATCCAGGGTCAGGGAAATACGATTTAACTCCATTTAAGCCTTACAAGTGCAGGATTCTGTAATACAATTTTTTGAATTCATTCATTTGAAAACATGACTTTATAACCCTTGAAATGGGATTTAAAATAACAACAAATGAACAGATAAAATAAAATCCATCAAATTGTAATTATTTTGGCTGAAAATACCTTTAAAAAAAGAACACTTGTAAAGGTTTGTGGTTGTTACTGTCACATTCATATTTTCTAATATATATTAGGGCTGCCACAAACGATTATTTTAATAGTCGACTAATCACCGATTATTTTTTCCGATTAGTCGACTAATCGGGTCATGCACAAAGTTGATGTAAAACACAAATCTTAACCATCATTCACTTTAAACTAACTAAAAACTATATATATATATATATATATATATATATATATATATATATATATATATATATTCACACTAGCATCATTATAGATGAAATGTAAGCTGAATTTGGCTGCAAAAGATGCTAGTGACGATGGCTGAAGATGCTGATAGCCAACTAAAATATTAGTTAAAGGCCAAATTAGCCTAAAAGAAGCCTAAGTTAGCAAAGACAGCTAGCATGTAGCTGAAATAAAAACTCCAAAATAGCCTAAAAAACTCCAAAATAGCCTAAAAAACCTTAATAAATGCCAAAATAGTCCAATAAGCTAGCATACCACCATTATAACTTTCAACTTTACTACACTGACTCCAAAACAAAACGAACAATCCAGCTGTGACAGACTTTTTATGGCCAAGTTAACACGGTCAACAAATTATATGACCACCGCCAGGGGTTCACCCCACATCCTCATCCATGCATGATCCCCAGGTGACAAGTGAGCACCTTTCACAACTCTGTGACGTGTGCGCCGACAGTGACACGCCCACAACCAGGCTGACGCCGCTAAGCTACACCTGTGTCACCTCATTATGGCTCCTACATAATATAAAGTAACGACTAATCGACTATTAAATTAGTCATCGACTATTTTAATAGTCGATTAGTCATCGATTAGTCGACTAATCGTGGCAGCCCTAATATATATATTTTACATTTGGTACTCCTGGTAGAAAACATATATTCTGCAATAAGTACTTATTGTAAATATTAGTACAAAGAAGTACAAGATATTGATTTTTGCATTATCTTCTATTGCAGGTACCAATGTCGTTTTTAATAGACTGGATTTACAGAGGCTTCAGCAGTGTCTTGCAACTATTAGGTACAGTAAACATCAGTTGTTTTCACTACAACAAACAGTATAACATATTTTTCTGTTCTACTGATACAGACCAAAAGTTTGGTAAATATATATATATATATATATATATATATATATATATATATATATATATATATATATATATATATATATATGTGTGTGTGTGTGTGTGGGTGGGTGTGTGTGTGCGTGTGTAAAATTAATTTCTATTACTTTAATTAGCTAAAAACAGAAGATATGGCTACATACTGCTTTAATTATTTTATTGTAATTTTTTGTACAAGCAATTGCAATTTCTAAATACTTCAACTGTAACAAAAAATATATTTTTGTTAGAAAAAAAATGCATTTTTCTTTTTTCATTTATTTTCCCATATTTTTTTGTATAATAAATTTTAAATGTGATTAAAAAAACCAATACCATATTTTCTGGTGTAAAAGTCGCAAGAGCAAATATGTCTACTCAAGAAAAAGAAGACCAAATACGTTGGTCGGGAGAAAAAGTCGCACTTTTGGGAGAAAAGTCTAACGTTTCAGAACAAATCCGCCAAGTCGAGCGTAACTTAAAATAAATAAAAACAAGAATGCTAATCTTTTGATATGTGTATGAAAAATATCAAAGTTTAAGAGGAAAACAATCAGATTCTCTTCCATATTTGTTTTGGACGACACTTCTTCTGCCACTGTTCGAAGCAAATACTTATACTCAGATGCAGTGCCCTCTAGCAGTTTTAGAGGAAACAACCGCTAAAAGACAACTGGTGTTTACTGGGAAAATAATAAATATATGAGCCTATTTATGCCTTAAACACACACACAAATAAGTTGCACCCCTGGCTAAACTATGAAAAAAAAACTGTGACTTATACTCCAGAAAATACGGCACATGTGGCCTTTCTCATGCTCTTGTTTCCTAATAATTTCCTGTCTTCTAAAAAAAAACCCCATCTTTCATGCTTTAATCTTTTTTCTTCCTTTTCTTTAGGACTCTACAAGAAGAGTGGAAAGCTTGTCTTTCTTGGACTAGACAATGCAGGAAAAACAACCCTGCTGCAGATGCTCAGAGATGACAGACTTGGGCAGCACATGCCAACTTTATACCCGAGTACGCCCAGAGATTGAAATATTTCATCTGAATTTGTACGTTTATCCAATTCAGTTCTTCCTTTCTGCCATCAGCATCCGAGGAGCTGACCATAGCTGGAATGACCTTCACCACGTTTGACCTGGGAGGTCATACACAAGGTGTGAGTAACAAGTGTTCTGCTGAGCCTCTCTTCAGTTTAGCAGAAATCTAAACTGGTGCCACGTTAATTATGGAATGCTCTCCACAGCACGGAGGATCTGGAAGAATTATTTTCCTGCCATAAATGGGATAGTCTACTTGGTGGATTGTGCTGATCACGAGCGACTGGAGGAGGCTAAAATAGAGCTTGATGTGAGTTACTAATTATATTTTTGATTTAAACTCCCTTTTACCAGGTTTCATTTGACCTATTTTCGTTTATGTTTAGGCTTTGCTAACTGATGAAACCATTGCTAACATCCCAGTTCTCATATTGGGCAATAAGATAGACCGACCGGAAGCTATCAGTGAGGATGCACTCAGAGGAGTATTTGGCCTTCATGGACACACAACTGGAAAGGTAAATATGCATTTTCTGATCTGCCTAAATCTAAAAATAACAGTAAAGCATTGCTAAAATATTAGTTTGGAGCATAAAGAAAAAAACAATTTGTTGTACCTACTGATGCTGATGTATACACTTCCTTAAAAATTAGATTTGTCTTGACAGTTGGACTTAAAAAAGAAAATTACTTCATAAAAAATCTTAACATTTTACAAGAAATCTGAGGTAGAAGATGCAGCATACAGAGGAAATTTGATCTTATAAAATGACCTGACCTTTACAAACAATTTTGTAACATTTTTAACTTTTAAATATCACATTACTGACAAATATCTGTATGAATATTGAATTCTCTTCTTTACAGGGCAATGTGTCCCTGAAGGAGCTGAACCTGAGGCCGCTGGAGGTTTTCATGTGCAGTGTGCTGAAGAGACAGGGATACGGAGATGGTTTCCGCTGGCTCTCACAGTATATTGACTGACTTATGCCTTTCTTTTAAGCCTTAATAAATAGGTGTAAACAAAGCCCCCTCCAGAGGACATACATTTATCTATGGTAACTTCATTGTCAAAGTGCCAGCAGTTGCTGCCAAAAACAAAACATGTTTTCTCCTTAAAATAATCTGTTAATGTAAGTGTGGGAGCCTGTTTCCTCCATGGATGTGGCAGTTCTACTCCCTCTGAAGGCAGAATTGCAATATTTAGAATTTTACATAGCAACAAGTCAAACTGAAAGAATCATTGTCCATAAAAGCCTAGAAAAACGTAATAAAATTTAGAAAGCGTAACCTGAGTACTTTGTGAATAGTTCCTGCCTGTAATCTGCAGTGATATTATGAGAGTACTTGTGGGAGAGAAGCAGCTTGCAAGTTGAACTGAAAACTTCTAAATCAAACAAGAGTGCAATATTTTTATGTTGGATGTAAAATCTTATTTATTTTTTTTTTTGCAATAAAATATCCTTGACCTGTGTTACATAAAGTTTGAGGTTACTTATCAATAGGAACCGTTTTACATGTGTGATATTAGGGCGTAATAAACATTTTTATCAATCCTCTTTTGTTAAGTTATTGTCTGAAATAAATTCATTCACAATTTTTGTATACTTTCATGATGTTTTTAGGGACATGTAAGGTTGTCTCCGACGGAGAGGAGAAAAAGGTTAAAAAAAGATTTTGTTCGGGAAGAGGCACAGAGAAAAATGGGACATACAACTATATACTCATTTCTATTTTTATTTTACAGTCATCAGTCAATGCTAACATCATGAGAGAACTGGTTGACCTTAAGAAAGAAACAAAAAAAAAACAGACCTGGAAAGAAATTGTGCATTTCCAAGGGCAAAAAAAAGTTAGTATTTTTTTTTAACTCTTCATAAATTATATAAGTACATCTTTGATATATTAAAATCAAAATTCTTAAGACAGTATTATTAACTATCCCTGCAGAGGTCATTTATTTTAAAGACAATTTGCTATTTTATCCCTGTTGTATCATTCATTACATAAATCATTTTTCCTTTGTGTACAACTGTGCAGATTTTAATCTTGTTTTTACATATCCGAGAGGAAAAAATAACAAGTTATAACTATGCTGTACAATATTTTGTGTCTTGAAAAATTAAAATCATGTTTGCAACTTGCTTTACATAGCAAAAGGTCTCATACACTTTAAAAATAGGTTATGCGTTAAAACTGTGTTTAATGGTTATTTAAAATTAGGGGAAATTTCTTCTTTTATTTTATTTTATTTTTACATTTTTTTTAAGTAGGAATATAATTTTAAAAAATGCATGAACTTGGGTGGGTGTTTTTTTTTTTTTGTATTTACAAATGTAAAATTTAAAAACATTTCAAGGGTCACCCATTTCTTTTGTTATGGTTGAAATAGATAATAAATTACATCTCTGTTCATTTTTTTATCCAGCCCTTACTGACTTCAAAAGACAGACACCAAATGTTGTCATTAAATTGCATTAAATTAATTAAAATAGAGGAGAGTTTGGTTAAATGTAATTGATTTCATTTCCTGCTTGATTTTCTTTTTGTTTATTTTATTGTTCTGCTTGTGAATGGTCATCTATGAATATTTGTATAAATATACTAGCTTTTTATTTTAGTGGGGGCAGGCATAAAATAAGAAAATTGTTCTTCCATCTACTCATTCATGAAGTTAAAGGACTGTGTCGTGTTTTGTATGTGATTTGTGTTACTAAAACGTTATGAAAGAAAAAAATAGAAGAAGAGAATAAATTCTTAAAAATTATTGAAAACGTGGATTTTTTTTAAATTAGTAAAAAGCTTAATAAATGCATAAAGTTAATGCCAAAATTAGAAAATCGTTCATTCAAACAACTGAGTTTGTTACATTTTTTTGCTGTGTAGTGAGCAGTCACATGTTCTTCCCACTCGTTTGCTATTGGTTAGATTTTCCGCATTCTGACCAATCGCGGGAAACAACAACAGAGAACCCGGAAGTGTGGATCCAGTGCGCTCTAGTTATGTCATTACGTTCTGAAATCAATATTTACGAGTTTTATACAAGCGTAGTCAAGTATGATTTGCTAGTGATTAAATTATCTTCTTATCTCACAGCAGTTCTGTGAATATTTTACTTTATTCGAATATTGCTTTCGTTCGTTGGGGAGTTTTGTTCACTCTAAACGGCATGGAGTTCAAAGACGTGGAGAACTGCTGTTGTGTAATCAAGGTTTCAGAGGCATTTTCTGACAAACAGCACATAAGCTGCAGCGGAGTCCTCGTCTCTCCTCAAACCGGAGTTATCTTAAGCACCGGGATCCCGTTTTCTCGCTATATTAAAGACCAGGACTGTCTCTCTTCAGATCCACGGTTTCTTTCCCCTGAAAACTTTAGTGACAAACTTCAGATCCGCGTCAGCTTTTCTTCTCCGCGAGACTGCAACCAGAGATCACGGTTAAATGCGCCACGTCTCCCCCCACACAGAAAACAACAGACGGTTTCATCCAAGCTGCTGATGCTGGTGAACTGTGTGGAGTTTAGGCAGGCCTTCCTGGAAGTTTTCCCAAAGGCAGACCAGTGGCGTTTCCATGGTGACAAGGAGGAAGAAGAGCAAGTCAGAGATGCCCAGTTCCTCAGCTGGTTTGCAGTTCTCAAAGTAGATGTGGATGACAGAAGTGCAGGGACGATCCCCTGGCAGAGGAGCTCATCTCTGGAGAAAGGGACCCCCGTCGTTGCCTGTGGCTCCCCTTTTGGCTCCCTCTGCTTAGACCTTTTCATCAGCACCCTCAGCAGAGGAATCATCAGCAATCTTGCCGGAGAGGACAATGCAGTGATCCTTACAGATGCTCGCTGCTTGCCCGGCACGGAGGGTGGAGGATTGTTCGTGGTGGAATGTGCAGACGGTGCAAGCCTCATTGGGCTGATCGTGTCTCCATTTGGGTGGAGAGAGAACGAGTGGATAGGCCTCACACTCGTCTGCTCCATTCACATGATCATAAAAAATATCATCCGCTGCACAGGCGCTGGAAATGTGCTCACTGATGGAGAGCCCCGTCCAGGAATGGCTGACCTGCAGGTGTCTGCCACAGGTCAAGAGGTCAAAGCTGTTCAGTATCCCACTGTGTGCTTTGTTGATAGTGGAAGTGTCTGGGGCTCAGGAGTTTTTGTCACCAAGAAGCTGGTAGTGACTTGTCGTCATGTTGTCAGTGGGAAATCAGCAGTCACCTTGAAGTTCAACCACATGAACAAGTAAGAGCAAATTCCTGTATTTAAAAAAATGGCTACAGCACCTTCAGATAGGCCCACCTTTAGAGAAAGTTTGATTTTCACAACTTTGTGTTTTTTCAAGAGTCCTTGACGTCTTGGGAGATGTCATCTTTTGCACTAAAGCATCGTCCCCGTATGATCTGGCTCTGGTAGAGCTCAGAGTCCCCGTTCCTGGAGCTGTGGTTCCCCGCATGTCACAGAGTTTCAATCCAGGTTTGATTTCAGCATTATCATTTCTTTTTTTTTTACTGAATTGTTACCCAAAAATAATAAACAAATGAAACATATTCTTGTGCTTTTCAGGCGTAGCTGTACTCGTTGTAGCTTATGGGGGTTTGGGTCGAAGATGTGGGCCATCCCAGACTTGTGGAATCCTCTCCAAAGCCATTTGCTTGGATCACCAACCTGTCATGCTCCAAACGACATGTGCAGTACAAGCAGGCGCCAGTGGGGGCGCTGTGGTACAGAAGCAAACTGGAGAACTACTTGGTAAAAAGCATGACTGAAAGAATACTTCTTTTGAACACTAGGGGGCACATGGATACCACTGAAAAACACAACTATAATTCAAAAACAAGAAAACAAAAGCTTTTTATTATGTGTAGCTCTGTTTTTTTTTTTACATTTTGAACAAAGTATACCATTATTTGTGTGTGTTTCAGGGATTGTATCCAGCAACACAAGAGACTTGGCTGCAAGAGTGACTTACCCACACCTGAATTTTAGTATCCCAGTGACAGTTTTCCAGGCGTTGTTGCAGAAATTTCTTCAGACTACGGATATAAATGTGTTCAAGGTGCTAAATACATCAAAAAAGGAAGTCAGACAAGTGTGGAGGCTTCAGGGCCAACAAAGCAAACTTTAACAGAGATACAGTAGATGCTTTTAAATCAATTATTTACTAATTCATACAAGTTGATTATGTTTGTTTTGCAAACTTAAATATTTACTGCCTTAACTTTTTAAAAATATGCACAATTTGAATGAATTTATTCAGTAAATGTAAAAGTACTACGATTTATAATAATGCACTTTAATGAAACTAAAATAAACGCTTATTATTCTAATATTTAGCAGATTTATTTGTTGTCAAACATGACTCAAAAAGCTGGAACATCAATGCTTCATTTTACAGTTGCAGCATCAGAGATACTTCTGGTTCAGCCTCGCTTTGGTGCAGTGAGTTTGTTTTCTTTTTTACCAAACACAGGGAATATTCTGCAGACTGACATGCTACTAAAAGTGATTGGTCCCTCTGGGTCCCTATAAAAGGCTGCTGTCTGTATCAGGTGTTCAGACATCTGTTGGCAGCCATATCCACTCACACCAAACACATTTGAGGTTTCACCCACAGGGACATCACTCTTACTGATTTCCATTATCGCAGAAATGTGAAACTGAGAAATTGCATTCCAGAGAATTGGTTACTGTCAGCTTTAACGAGACTAAGACGGGCTTTCTCTGCCTGAACCCTTGTGATTGTTGTAATACTAGAGGGCTCCTATTTCACCTTCCCCAAACTGAATAGGTTGGAGAGGCTTGAGCAATGTCCCAAGAAGGATGAGCAGAACAATTTCTATAGGTAAGTGCTGCGAGGCAGACTGGGGTCTGGATCTCATTTCTGCAGGTTTTCCATAGATATAAGCTCCACTTCACTGCAAAACGAGGTAAGCCGAGAGCAGTGAGCCAACAATAAGATTTGTGGCTCTGCAATCTGTTCCTCAGAGAGCAGGTCACACAGAAAGCAGGTTTATGTGTTGGAAACAAAGGCTGTTTAAATGCACAAGCAAAAAAACATAAGTAGATTTCAAGGACTCTGCTGAATACAATGATTAAATTGTTCATATTACCTCGGTGAAGATGTCTGTTCCCTCAAGACTCATATGAACCTATAAATTAAAGTTGAAAGTCTCATTTTAATATTTGACTTGATTGAAGGAATCATTTGTTAATGCCCAGCAGTTATGAACCAAATGACAGCCTCACTTAGTACAGCAGTTGTGACAAACATTTGCTAAAGTCTACTTTCTTTTAAAATGCACTCTCTCTGATGATTCATGATGTACCTGACATTTCCAGGCACTCACTTGTTTTTTTTCTTTATAAATTAGATTTTTTTTTATTCTTTTGAAATAACACAAACGTGTGCTACAGTTTGGTTTAGTCTTAAAGGGCCTACATCACGTAGAATCAACTTTTTGTGCTTTTAAGTGTATTATACTGTTCATTCCTCACTATGAACAACCCTAAAGCGATATTTTGATCCGTTCACGCATTACTGAATATTCCTCTAAAAACGTGCACTCTGAGCACCACTCTTCCAACCCATGAAAAAGAGCGGGTTCTCATGTGCTGATGTCACAAAGTGAGAACAGCCCCTTTCAAGAAGAGTTTGCGCTACCAAAACAAGCCCACAGGATAACACAAGCACCCAATTTCTTTCCTCAGCTACCGGTGATAAGCAGCTAACTTCACCACTCAGCTAGCAGTGATCAACCACTAACTTTGTCGCTTAGCTAGTGGTGATCCACCGCTATTTTTGCCGCTGAGCTAGCGTTGATCAGCTGCTAACTTTCCCACTCAGCTAGCGGTGATCAAGGCTAACTTTGCCACTCGGCCAGTGGTGCTCAGCTGCTAACTCAGCACTTAGCTAGCTGTGATCAAGGCTAACTTCGCCACTCGGCCAGTGGTGCTCAGCTGCTAACTCAGCACTTAGCTAGCTGTGATCAAGGCTAACTTCGCCGCTCAGCTAGCAGTGATCAGCCACTAACTTCGTTGCTTAGCTAGTAGCAATCCACCGCTATTTTCGCTGCTCACTTAGCAAGGATCAAGGTTAACTTCGCTGCTCAGCTAGCGATTATCAAGGCAAACTTTGCTGCTCGGCTAGCAGTGCGCAGCCACTAACTTAGCACTTAGCTAGCTATAATCAGCTGCTAACTGCACCACTCAGCTAACAGGGATTGTGCAGTGCTCAACTGCTAGCTTTGCCGCTCAGCTGGGGGGGTTCAGCCACTAACTTTGTCCCTCAATTATTTCACCACTATTCCTGTCCATCGCTACACTGATGGTAGCGATGGGCAGAGCTACTAAAGGCAGATGTACGGCATGTACGTACATCTTGCAAAATTTTTCGTGGGCGAAAAACAACTATGCCAAGGCTGACTCTAGGATGATGTCATGAAATGGGCGGCACCCACAAACAGCGAAAGTTTTGCCTCAGAGATCGAGGCGTCTTACTTCCGTGTAGGAAAAAAATAGCAAAAATAGCTCATATTTTATAAATAATTTGTTCTTTATTGTGCCAAAGATAACTTAAGACCATATGTTTGGATATAGTTTACTCTGAAAGACTTAATTAAAGCATGGGGTCCTTTAATAGCTAAAGAAAAAGAAAATATTCTTATTTTAAGTTAACATAGGTAACTCTAAAATCTGTTATAATGACAGGTGTGTTTGGAATTAGTGACCGTGTTGTTTTAAGTAGTCTTAATGAGGTAAATAATGCATGTTTTAAAGTCTTTCTATGCTAAACGGCATGTGTAAGTGGGTTAAACTTCCTGCAAAGGCTGCCTGGTACACACTGATACAGGTATAGGGTTTATGCTGCAACGGATTTGCAGGAATTATAGCCCAAACAATCCCTTAAGGGGTTGTTTGTTTCCTGTCAAGTATTTTTTTTTTTTGTAAAAATCTTTTCAAACCTTACTTTGCACTGTCATTCCTCCCTTTCACTATTCTCTCAAAGGTCCTATCAACAAAACCCAAGTTGGCATGAAATTTAAACTGTTTTTTGATGCTCTGATTAGTGAGAAAAGCCAATGTTAAATTGCTTTTCTCATAGCTCACATCTCGTTAAAGTTCAATATCTCTGATTTAGTTGGTGTACACTCAAATTTTAACATTTCCTCCTCTTCTAATAGTTTGGTGAATCAATTTTCAACATGAAGTGCCAAAAATTAACATAAAATGAAAAAGAAAAGAGGCCAGACTCAGGTGAATGGTGGCCAGCTGACCACAGAGATACCTTTATTTAATTTCTTTTTTTTTATTAAACACAGTAATTGATCCACATTATGACATGATGCACACTTGTCAGCTAAGCAGCTTCAATCTGCTGTTCTTTCAAGGCATTTGACTAGAAGAGGACATTCTGCCTTCGGATACACACATTATATACAAGCTTAAGAGTGATCAGTTAGAAACTTCTTTTTATTAAGTCATTAGGGAGACAGCACTAATGTCACATATGAGCCAAAGCGCATGACATGAAAATCATAAAGTCAAAGGGTGTTTGTTTGTTCTCTTCCTGTCCGACGTGCTTTTCAACCGCGGAGAAAAGCCCCCAAATTCACCCAGACGAGCTCAGTTTTTTTCAATGCAAGCACATGACGAGCACCTGCAGCTTCTTAAAGCCTCCATTATGCATCAGCTAAAAACTGCTCAAAGATAGTTCAAAAGACATACAACAAAGAAGAACAAGGAGTCACACGTACGAAGGACAAAAATCTCAACTCCAGACCCACGAAGGGTTAATAGCAATAAATCTCCCATTCCCTTGATCGTTTTAAGAACATTAGATGCTCCCATCTTCAACCTCCCAGCTTATTAAACTCGTCTCCCTCACGTTTTCCCTAAGCAAGTGTTGTTCTGAGTGTGAGCGGTTCATCGTGTCCATCTGTCTGTGTGTTTGTTGGTGTGTGTGTATTTTCAGGACCATGGAAGTGCTCCTGTAGAGAGGTTGGCTTTCACGTTGGGCATTTACCAAATATATCCCCCGTCATCCACCTCTCCCACTTCTCCCTCCTCCTCTTCAGCCTCCTCTGCAGTCTCCTCTGCCTCTTTCTCCTCCTCATCCTCCCATCCGACCCCGCTGCCGAAATCTCCTGAATATGCCATTTCATAATCTGCAAGAGGAGAGAGGAAAGTAGATTGACCTTGGCTGTCATGTTAAAAACGCAGCTTACATTCCAATAAGAAACGCTGAGGCTGATTCAGAAACAGTAAAAAAAAGAAGAGGGTGAGCATGTGTTTGACTTTGGATTTTAATAGCTATTTAAAAACCTTGCCAGGGGAACCATTCTTATCAGGTGCAGGTTCAGTCCAGCCAGCCCTCATTCATCTTGAAAGACTTTTCTCACAGCGACAAGCAGCGCTTTAGAATGCAAATGACTCCAGGCACATGAATGTGGCACTGGTCCCTGAAGTGAGCTGTGCTGCAGCGGGCCTCAGTGTTTAGCATAAAGGAGGCCTTTTCTAGAAAATGCATGTGGAGATGCAGTGCAGAAGTGGGTTTGATATGCATCTGATCACTTCTTCACTTTTTTCACTGCTGAAATGCAGATTCAACACATCAGTTTGATCGCTTCTTTTAAGCTTACCGCAATTTGGCTTTCCCCGAATCCTGGATCCAGCAATCTCTCCTCCGTTCTGATCCACACACCAGCACTCGCCCCGGTCGCACTGCTGCCTCCTGAAGAAGCCGTCTTCATTGCAGCTGGGGATGAATCGACCTGCCAATCAAGCACACCAGTAATTAAATAAATTGTAGAGAATTTTTCTAAACTAAAAAGAAATAATTCCAATAAATTCTGCTTAAGCTGTGGTGTCTTGACTGCACTTATGGCTTATTCTGTGTTTGATTATATTCAAAAATAAGAAAAACTGAGCCGAGAATGAATGATCCAATCTATCCCAGTTTGGCTAAACTTATATTTATGCTCTGAAAAATCCTTTCTTTCTGTAACTATTATGTAGCGCTGAGAAAAATGTTTCAAATGCTAATGTATGCAGTACTTCCAGTTGAACTGATAGGGAGATTACCACGGTTACAATAAGAAATCTACATGACATGAATTCATAAACACAGCTTTTATCGCAAAATTCATGTCCCGCATAATGCATATAGAATGTGAAGTGGAATTGCACATTTAAAAGAGACAATTGTGCAAGAAAAGCTTATGTTCTAGTATTTGAATTGATGAATCTCTTTAATTGTGGCTGCTATTAATAACTATAGCTGTAACAAGTTGGCAGATCTGATGGTGTTGAAAAACCTCTCTAATAAGGTGATTGAAAAAGATCAAGCATTTTAAATTAGGTTTTTTTTCCTGGCGAAAGAGGACAGTTGGCTCATTTGCTACCTGAAGTTTCCAACAGCTACTTTGCATTTACTACTTATTTAAGCCGAAATGAACCTAAAATAGATTTCTTTTTGACCAAATTGGGGCTTCATATCTCACTTCAGCAAACAAGCTTCTGCGTTTTCTTTCTGTCTGTCTCCCTGTGGTATTAGAAGTGTTTTTGTAACCCAACAACCAGGTATATGTACACTTAATTTACTAGTGCGCAGATAAAGAGACACACTATTAGAGTATACATGTACCGTGTTGGTGATAACATCCACATTTTGTGTTTTAGCTGATGAATTTAATCTGCTTCTTATTTGATTATTTTATCTCATTGAGTTTTGGGTGTTAGAGTCCATATTGTAAAGAGGAATGGTTGTATTTTAGGTTATAGTTCAATTTGATCCCAATTCAAATATCACAATTATTTTTGATTCACGATTTCATCATTTCACTGCATGAAATTGTCTTATTTTCATTTCTAACCTATTCAATTTGATTTTCAAAGATTTTTACCATAAGTAGTGATTTAAACTACGCAAAAGTAGAACAGAAAATAGCATACAAAGAAAAGATTGTGAGGGTCAAATCTTATTTGATTACATTTGAAACCCCTAGTGGTTCTGGTTTTGAAGTAGTAACATCACAATTCAACATTTCTGACTTTATTCTGTGAAGAAGCAGCACAACTATTCTTGGATTTAATGTAGTAAAAATTATTGACAGTATATGAGAACTGGACTGAGTGACCCCCTGGCGTTCCAAACAGGAAGTACTTACTGGCTCCAAGAAGCCAAAATCCCATAAACGTCTATTAAAAATAAACGGCTATTCCTAAATAATATTCATCTGCTACTTTGTTTTTACATGTTTTTGCTAATCCTAATATTTTTCATGATATATTTTCTGTAGCGCAAGTTATTCAAATTATGAAGTGACCAATCAGATGCCTCAATTAAAGTATGTGGAATGTTCAAAACATCTAATTGACTGATTTATTCAAGTGGTAGGGGGTCTGGACTTTCAATAAGATCACTCCTAATTGGAGAGAGCAGTTGCCATAGAAACGCTGACTCAGACCAATCACTGTTTACTGACTGGTTCTAACATGAGAAAGTCAGTATAGCGAAATAATGGCGCCTGAGTTGACTTAATTTTGTTAGAGCCGGAAGTAGTGCTTGGAAAAATTGTATATCATGATAACGATATATATCACGATATACCACAATAAGTATATTTTCAGTTATTCTCTGAAAAAATGGACAAAAATGTCATTAGTTACTTTTCTCTGACTTTATTTTTTCAAGTAACTTGTAACTGAATGGTTGCAAATGAGAAACATATTTTAAGTGCACAATAGTTTCCAGTTTCTTAGTAGGAAAAGTCATTTTTGCACAAAGGTTCAGCAATAAAAATAAACAAATAAAAACGATAGAATAGAAGTGGCACAATAGACACTTTTCTATCGCCTACAAGATATGTATAGGTGATGTCACACTTGCTAGGTCCAGTTTTCTTATACAGTCAATGAGGAAAACAAAACAAATATATGTTTTTTTTTAAATAATATATCCTGCTACATGCAATTTTAAAAAATAAAGTTGAGTTTGTTAGAAGGCTAAAATACTGAGAAGCATGAGACTAAGAGTGAACAATCATCCAATCTTTCATGGGAACATGTGAGATCACTAAGTGACAGGCTGCCCCCCCATCCCACCATTTTCTGTTCTGTGTCCTTGGAGAGTATTGACTCAGAGCACAGTCATGCAGCCAAATCTGCAGCGGGAACGCACATTCCTGCCTAAAATTCTCACATCTACATTCTCATAATCACTCGCTTGCATATGTGGAAAACAACAAAACCCGGCTACAATTATTTGCTGCAAAATAATGTCCAATCAGGCAGAAACGCTGCCATTAGAAGTTGAATACTTACCAAACTTTCTCTTTCCACCATCCAAGACTTGGATTCTCTCCAGTTCAGCCAGACAGGGTGGCTCTTTAAAAAAAAAAAAAAAAATTAAAGGGAATTCTATTGCAATCTGTATTTAATTTATTTTTTTTTAATTATAATGTAATATTTTTATCAAGTTTGGTATATAAGTCATACTTTGAATCTAAGTTTTAACAAATATTTTCAGGTAAATTAAACTTTAAGTGAAAATATGTAAATAAAAACAATCCAACAGATGTTTTTAGCTTCCTTCAGAGCTAGAAGCAACAGTAAAGCGAGCCCTTCAAGTCCGTACAAAATTGGCATTTTAGTACAAATCATTACATTTAGGTCCAGAATCCTCTGGAGGCATTTCTGTACAGCACTGCCGTCTTCGCTCGGTTAGTGTGAATACCAAGAGGTGTTGTCGATTTGTTTCGCCGTGGAAAAAGGCCTCGGGTTTATCTGAGGCGGAGAATCTGGCTGGCTGATATCACCAGGATGTTTTCTATGCATATGAATGACCACTTCACCACATCAAATGACAGGAGGCTGAATGGAAAGATAAATGATTGACTAGAACAGACACGGGAAGCCCTGAGGACCTGGAAATTTAAGTGACCCTCAAAAAAAAAAACATCTGTTGGAACATGAGAATGTGTCTGTGGATGCAACCTTCAAATAACACTCACTCTCTCGCCAGAAGCAGAGGCACCACTCCGCCGTGGAGACCTTGCCATCCCTGTACGAGTCGCAGGAGTTGAAAAAGGGACGAATGCAGATCTCGTACTTGTCCAGGTTGATGGCGGCCAGCTCGGCCTGATCCAAATACAGGTCATTATTGGTGTCCAGCTTGGAGAACATCCAGCCTATGGAGTCCTTACAGCTGGCCACCAGGCTCCTGTCCAGCACTGCCAGGATAAACAGCATCCGCATCAGGAGGCGGCCACACAGAGAATTCAAATTATGTCTGAGTTAGCATTCAAGAAATATCATTTTTATTGGGTTATTTACTTGAATACACAATTTACTTAAAATGTAAGTCAAACATTAACACAAAACTCACATACATTCATGCAAAACACACTGGATCACAATATACATCTCTCCTCTTCATAACAGTAGTAGAAGTAAACAATTGTGTCATCTGCATAAAGATGAATGTTACATTTTGAACAGAAGTTTGGCATGTTGGGATGAATTGCTTTGCAAAACGTCAGAGAATTTATTTATAGAAGATTTGTACAACACTAAAACTTCAAAAATGTTTACCAAAAATATCTATTTGAATGTTTAATAAAATAATTGCTTGTACATTTTCTTTGAATGAATTATTTGTATGTCAAAAGATTGCAAAAAAAAAAAGTTCTGGTTTATTTTGTTTAAGTTTAAAGGATAATATATGGAAGTTTTTCTGTTCCATCAGATTTTTAATTTTCTTTCTGATTTCTTTTTTTTCTTCTTTTTAAGTTGCCATCTTGAGCTCCAATAGCAAAAGCTGACATTACGTCAGTGTCATGATTTGATTGGCCGGCCATCAATGTGCTCTGCGATCGACTAGTTGTTCTAGTGAGATAGAAAAAGAAAGGTTTATCCATCAAATTTCAAGGGTTCAAAACAATTTCAGAATTAAAATTCAAAGGTTTAAAGGTTTAAAAAAATCAGAATCTGATGGAACAGAAAAACTTCCATAGTAGTTGGTTAAGTTTTCAGTTAGAGATACTCTCAGAGTTTGAAGCTCAAATGTTTCATTTTCTTAAATACCCAAAACAAGACATATTATATAAAAGTCTAATTTGACAATTTGAACTTCGTAATCCAAACATTTTGTCTAATAAGCTTCAGACCAAATATTTGCAGGTAGATGCACATTCGTTTTTTTAAATTGTCCTTTTTTAATTGTCTTATTTTTCCAATCAACACTTAAATTTGTAGGGGAATAAAAAGTTAAGAGATAAAGCTGTGATTTGATCTATATGAAAGCAGCAGTGGGGGTTCTGCATAAAGTGCTCCACATGCATCCAAAATCTGCTAATAATCTTATACAATCAGCACAGATAAGGGTAAATACAACAAATTATATTAATTAGTTAACATTGCAGAATTCTTTTAAAAATCCTGTCTATTAGAGCTTTAAAACACAGTTGGGGTCCCTTTATTGTGGGTCCTGACCTGATGTGGTGCTGGATCTGGCCCCAGGCTTACTGTTGTTCTGCTTAGCATTGCTCTGCAGAAGCTGGAACCAATCCCTCAGACGCTCGCCGAGATCAGACAGATCCTGTCCAGTGCAGCCCTCTGTGTAAACCAGAGTGTTACAGCTGTTGCAACGATTTGTTCCATTGCAGTATGGATTGCGCAAGAAAAAAAAAAAATAGGAGTTGGATCTCACCACGCTTGCCTTCCTTGGACGTAGGAGCTGCAGTTGGACAAGGACACAGACCTGAACACTTCAGGGTGAGATCCTTCCCTGTAAGGCACGCCTGCTGCTCCAGCTTGCACTGCAGCACACAAAAACATACCAGCATCCCCGACAAGGGGACACAAAGGTGAGGTGAGATGAGTTATTGCCCCAACACAGATCAAATATTCATGAGGCGACTGTAAGGCTTGATTCAAATCGGAGACGTATACTCCAAAAATGCCTCTTCAGAAGCTTTTGCTCACAAACAAGGTCGGGAACAGAAATCCAAAAGATGAAGCATTAATCAATAAACACACAGGACTCTGTCACCACAAGCCACCAATTGGTCCCTCTGAGGTCACATATCACAGCTCTTTGTCTCCATTTGTCCCGTGGGAGTCTCCACACACCATTAAGCCCCGTGTAAGAAAAGTGTCCCTGCAACATGCAAGTTTTTGTTTTTCTTCACAAAAATCCATTTCTGCTTATGTGATGCTGGATCAGCAAAAATATTTCAATGGAAAATCTCCAATTTTGGTGCTTTTAACATATTCTTTCAATTTTTTTGTTTTTTCAAATTGTGGCGAATCAGGAGCAGACTTAAAAATACTTGAAAAAAGCTTGTATCTGTTACATACTAACCAACGTTGGTTAAAAACGGCATAATTATAATTAAAGGGCAACTGAGAACGCTTTTATAATAAATCAAAAGCCGATCAGAGTATGACTTCACATAATGTTAACTGCATTACTGCTGATGTCAGTCAGTTTGAATGCTGTAAATTAATCATCCGTTCATATATCTGTAATCAGTTATAGTTCCTGGCATGGATTGCCACATCTTTTGATTTAAAAACAAAAATAAAGTGGAGAAGAAGGAAAAATACACACAAAAAAAAGACACGTGAACAAGGAAAACCCAAAAATAAATAATTCTCAGTAACCCAGACAGTCAAAAAGGATTGTATAAAAAGTAAGAAATGCACAAATAAAAGTCACTTTTCTGAGCACATAATAAAAAATAGAATAATATTTGTCGTCCAATAATTTCAGGTAACGGGAAAATGGGACTCAGGTATAAGTCAAGTATTAAAGGATTATGTCACTCTTGAAAGGAAAAAAATGAGAACGTATTTTTGACACAGAGGCATGTCTGGAAATCTGATTGGAACTGTTTGTGCAGCACATTTAATGGGAGGTCTGCTGCTGCCTCAGTAGAAAAGACTAGAAATCTGCACGACTTCTGAATGTGTGTTCATGCTTCACTGCAGTCCACATCTGTCAGCTTCTAAAACTGTTTGATGCATAGAGAAAAGGGGCAAATCGGACAAAAAAATGACCCAAAAACAGATTTCTTCATGTCGCTGTACCTTCGAAGCGTAGTTGTGACCGTCCGATCCGCACACGGGCCCGGTGGAGGAGATGGGACAGGGCTGACAGTTTCCATCAGGAGAGCGCAGGGCGGGCTGCTTCAGTCTGTGAGACAGCAGAGACGCAAACCCCCTCAGCCTCAGCGTGTCCAGCTGGGACAGCCGCCGCAGTGGTAACTCAGACGCAGCAGGTTCAACCTGAGCACGGGAGCATGACGCAAACAGCCTCCTCCATGCTGTCTGAATGTATTAGCCTATCATTAAACAGCGGGAAGTCGAACTGCACTGATGCACAAACAAGGTTTTTCTATTCCCAGTCTGGCTTGCAGCAAAACACATCCAAAACACAACTTCAAGAGTTGACCCAACGAGTTTACATGAGGAGCTTTTCTGCGTGTTCAAACGCTCACCTGTGTTCCAGCTTCTTACGATTGACGCACACGGCTCTCTGGTAGCCCTGGGCGATACACACCTTGTGTCGGCTGCACTTAACCTTTTGACAGGGGTCCTTGGTGGTGTCTACGTCTGGGAGAAAAAACAAAATTAGACTACATTGCATAATGCTCAGCTTTGATTTACTCTCTGCTAGCCTAAGCAGTTAGCAGCGACGAGTATATTTCGCTTTCTTTGATTTATAAAGGAGGAAACATACATTTAAAGACCTAACAAAACATATGGGTTTGTTTCTGGTGTTTTGTTTGTGAATAAACATCTTTGGAATAATTAGAGTTTGGAGTGTAACTTGCAGCTGAGACCCAGAGGGGTTGAGAAAAGTCACACAGACAGATGCTGCACATACATTCGGGGTATTTTCACCAACTATCTGGTTGTTTATCTCCATCCCTAATATCTGCTTCACTAGGGAAGCATGTAGTAACTAAAACGTCTAGTAATGCCAACATGTTCAGCCAGAATGAAACATTTCCTCATCTTAAGGTAAAATTACTACACTTTTCTAGTAATTAAACTGGGTTTCTTTCTAAAATGGTTTGCTATAAAAATACCAAATTCTTACATTCAATGTAAGTAAAGTCAGAACTTAAGCTACACTGAAAAAAGTGAAATATTGGATCAACTAATAAAAGTTCTGTAATTTTTTACATTTAAAATCTCAAAATTAAAATTTTGAGTTGATGGTTTACGCATCTTAGAAATTGAATTTGATAACCAAATTGTAGAGCTTTTGCTAACTGATTCAAAGTTTCACTTTTTACAGTGCAGTACTGTTAAAATAAGTGTACACAATTACACTTAACTTACTATTTATTATCAATCCTTTGCTTTTTAAAAACTGCAACTTTCTCATAAAAAATCCATCATCTAACTCTATTAATCTTTTCAAAATCTGGCACATTAAAACAACTGACCCCGAAACATTATAGATAAAATTCTGTGTTCAGAGACGATTTCACATTTTTACAACAATGCTGTGAGGATTTGGCTCTTGTGTTTGCTTTTGCTATAATTCTTGGTTTTGGTCATGTTCTCTTAGAGTTATCTTTGTTTAGTTAAGACCCACTCCAACTTTAACATGTTCTTGTGGCATTTTTCTCACGATGGAAGAACATTTAGATTCAAATTGCATTTATTTCTTTATTCAAATCGTGGTGAATCAAGAGCAGATGCAAAAATGCAGTTTGAAAAAGCTTGTAGTTGTGATATAAAATCTACTATGGGGGTCTACAAGAGGTACGGGTCGGAACTGTTTAATGGGTCCATTTTACCATGGAAACACTCAAAATACCTGATCAGACCGGTTCAGTGGAAACAAGGCTAAAGAGATGATGGGAAGTCAGGGCAGGCTTACATTTTTTTTTCCTTTTTTATGAATTTAATTCCATTTAGTAACAATACACATCATCAAAATAATACTATATAAGGATAAAACAGATAATAAATGAAAAGGAGCAAAAAGAAGAAAACTTATATGATCTACCCCTATTACTAAATCAACTGAATTAAATCAAAATGTATCAAACAAGAAAAATAAGGATTTTTTTTACATAGGTATATATATAAACAGAAATACATACATATTTACATAAACAGTACATAAACAAACCCTCATTTAATTCTATTTACGTACCCTATGTACAGCGGTAATGATTTATAAGTTTTATGAAATTATTTTTCTACAATTAATCTTTAGTATTTGCTTAACATCTCCCTCTTGATAACACTTTTATAGGCAGCAATTGTTTTTATATCTTTAATTTCCTAATCCAGCGGATTCCATCTTAGAGACTAATTTTAAATGAACTGCTGCTGTTGCTCTGCAGAAACTATGTCCTAGAAAATGAAAGTTTTTTTAAATTTTGGCTCAAAATGGCATAATTATAATTAAAAGACTCCTGGGAACGCTTGTCTGGTTGTCAGTTCTTCTCATCTGCTTTTTTTGTTTTTCCATGGTTTTGTCAAACTTAAGCAAAATGTAAGTTTCTGCCACCAAGCCTGGTCTTTTGCATTTTATGCCACTTGTTCATGACAAACACAACAACATCGACATGATGAGCTAATGTAAAATAAGCTCTGATTAACAGTCAGCAACTGATTTAAACGTTTGAAGGACACTGTTGAAAGTAGAGGAGCAGAAAACAGCAGCAACAACTTATCATGAAAGAGTCCTAAAGTGAGCTCTTATTGCTGTAAATCACCTTTTATTGTTCTGCTCGTTTATACAGCAGTGCAATAAGAGAGAACGGCTCTTATAGCTTTGCTGTTGTGAGAGCAGCGCCAACATCTCTCAATAATAAGGAACCGCTCACACTAAACGATCCGATCTAAATATGAAAGCTGGAGATATATTTAACAAAATATGTAAACTGTTTGGTTTGTTCTGCTGCCCAACTATTGGTTGAGATATGATAATTGTCTTTACGTAATAAACTCAATTTTAGCCGACTTGTTTAGGCAAATGCGTCCAATAATCTAGGTTAAATCCAGAATTGCTCCCTCACTCCGCCTCATCCATCATACTCTCCTGTGGCGGCTAACCCCTGCGTCGGCCCTTCACACACACTCATAAGTCACAGCTGTCTGGTCCGAGCACGACGGCTGGAGTTTCCTTTGGATGTCGCCTTTATTCTCTTCACTGTTGCAGACTTTTTATTCGCCTCCTCGATCCATCAGCGCATGGCTCAACTGCAGGTTTTTGTCCGTGTGACAGAGCTGCTTATAAATCATGCTTTCATTCAGCTCTTGCTCTTACGGCATCCTGCTTTATGGCGCTATAATCGTTAAGCGGGCGGGCTTAGCATCCCGTCGCTTGCCCTTTTTTTTTCTTTTTTCCAGCAGATGAATACATTAATGTTGCAGATTTCACAGGATTAGCGAAGCAAACTGACAGATATCTGATTTAAGGGGGCAAATCCAAAACAATGCATTAAGGGTTGGGTCTCTGCTGCAGAAACGCCCAAATGGAGACTTCTCACCCTTTTAGAATGTCAACAGTAGCGCCTTATTCTATAGTCGCCTCTTATCCCAGTTGATATCTGAGCATCGAGTGTAACAAAAACCTCCCTGCCTTTTTTTTCTTCTTGTTTTTGTCCTCATTCTCATTTCACTCTTCCTTTCTTTAGCCTGCAGGTTAAATGTTTCTCTCTAATGCACAGAAAAATCAGGACTGTTTCTAGAAGGAGGAGACAGAAAAGTAGGAATAGGGATGCAAAACTATAGCTTGGAATTAATTTAACCCATAAAAGGAATGAAAAGAAGCAGCGGATTATTCTGCCTCCAAACAGCAAAAAAATCCTCCAAAAACCGAGTGTGAATAAACCTTATCTGTAGAGAAAGGCTACAATGCTGGCACAGTGTTGTGTTGTGAGTAGAGAAGCATAAGGTGGCTGCCGGAGCCTCATGTTAACTTAACAAGCTTCCACGGATTAAAGCAGTGCCTGCGATGATGACGTTCCCATAGCAACAGGCTCTCTGTGGTCTGGGAATCATTTCTGGGTTGACTAAGATTTGCAGCTCAATCTGCTGCTTTTGAGAACACTTCCTTTCTGTATACAAATTCCTCTGTTCAGAATTTCTTCGGCATTCCTTTGTCTTCCTCATCTGACATCCTCGAGGCGAACATGTCCTGTACGCTTATCATTTCTCCATGCGTCGATAAATTCTCCATAAACACTGGCTACCTGATTTCATTTTTTTTTTAGAAAAAATGTCTTTCCTTAGGTATTAAACTAATGCCCGCAGCGGTTAACCTTCCCTAATTAGGCCCACCAGTGCTTCAATTTAATCCAATCCAGATTTACATGAGGTTTATCCCTGCAAAACCAGGATAACGGATGCAGAGCTCAGGCCACATCCTCATCATCACCCCTCTTATCTTCTATTTATACACTCACTCTTCAATGTCATCAGGCTATCTGGTCTTCCAGGTAGCAAAGAAGTCAGGCCTGTGTTTGCAGTGCAGAACGTATTACTACTGTGATCATTAGAAAATCTGGGAAAGAAAGGAAATCTACAAAAATTTATGAGTGAAAATTTTATAATATAGAATAGAATCAAACTTTAAATGTTTAGCCCTGTAAATAAAAAAAACCCTAAAAATATGACACAATATATATATATTTTAAATTAAGACGCTTTTAAACCATTTAATGAAATCCAGAAAAAAACATATTACTATTACTCTTGTTTTAATATATATTTGGATACATTTAAGTGTTTGGGACCTAGTCTAAATATTAGCGGTTAGCTAGATGGCCCCTAGACATGATATCAGTGATATTTGAAACTGTAACAATGTTTTTTTTTTTTTCTTGTCCCTTTCAAATACATAATTATAATAAAAAATTGGTACGTTTTTGCTCACAAGATGCAAAAATGTTGTTATGAGTGTTCAGGGAAAAAAGCACCTTATTTACCCACTATCTCAAATTTAATCCGCACATTTTTAACACAATGTAAATGTATAATAAAAAAATTTAATTATCAACAAATGTTGTATTCTTTCAATACAACAATTAGTCACTTATAAAAATAAGCAGCAATAGATGAGCTATGCTTACAAAAAAGTTCTAGAAAATTAGCAAAACTTTTTCCCGTCATGGGGGCAGCCATTTTGAAATGAGCAAGGAAAGTCCTTCTACTGCCCCTAGTGGACTCTGGATGAACTTCTGTGCAGAAAACATTGAAAACCAAGTTGACTACAGTGGGTGTTTTAACTCCCCTTGCGTTGAAAATCGTGTTTTTTGAGTTTTTAACATGTATGTGCGCCATTTTTCTTAAGAAAGGGAACAAATGTAATAATAAATCATTTGTTTTTTGCATTTTTGAGTATTTCTCTGTTTAAATTGCTGTCAATCCAACTGTTACAGACAGACTCTGTTTGAATTAATGAGCCTTCTTTACGTCACATTAGATATGCTCAGACTCTGCTCTGAGAAACCAATGGATTGAATTTATTGGTCACAGCAACGTCAATAAACATTGGGTAATTAGCTAAAAGAGTCTTTGGTGAACTGGAAGGAGAAAGAATTTATCTTTTGGAGGAAGTTCGTCCATGAAGCTCTTCACTTCCTCATCCGAGCTGACATCCGACTCAAAACGATACGGCTGGACATTACCGATATTGATGGACATTTTTATGTTGCAAGATTTAGGATAGTGAGACACTCAGCTATCATAATCAGACAGTGGGGATCAGGGGCGGGGCTACTCAGCTCCAAAAGCCACGCCCCCTCAGAGGAGATTTTGGAAACAGAGGCTTCAGATCAACATGAAAAATGGCTTTTTAGGACGTTTAGATTGTGGGATTTTGGTTAAAAACTTCACAGTCGCAATTAAAACACTACTGGGAATGCTTTTTTTAAATTAAAAACATGGTCATAGGGGACTTTAAAGAAAGTTTAAACTATGCTATTGAAACACTTCGTATCAAATATGACACATATGGTTATGTAAAGTGTAAAAATACTCCATTTAGCAAAAAGAAAAGCTACATTTATGCCAGATTTTAGGCTGTTGTGATGCAGAGGTAGTTTAGTGTGTCAAAGTGTCCTTGGGTAAGACACTGAACCCCACATCCTTATGGGGGTTATAGTTGAAACCTGTGTAAGGCAGTAGAATGACCATCAATGTGAATGACTGAATGGGACTGTGACTGGAAAGCGCTTTGGGGCTTTGTAAGGAAGTAGTAAAGCACTATAAATGCCAATAACCATTTAGTTTATGGAGGCTTGCAATGTAGAATGCAATGACAGAGAGCCATATTCACAACAGAAACAGTTGTTGAAACAAACCTTTTAAAGAGCGCAGCACTTTAACAACAAAAGCAGCAGATCCACTGAATCCCCTTAAGCTGGGAATCCAGAACTTTGGTGGTAGCGACCCAACCAACCATATCAATCAACAGCCAGGGGCTTTAAACCCTAAACCTCAGTGTGTCCTCCTAGCTCCTGCCTGTCTGCCATTGATCTGGAAACTGTGATTTCACTAGAAATCTTTACCACCATTTACCTGGCTTTTCTGGCTGCCATGGAAACCCAATGTACACAACGGAGTGCAGAAGGCATTTCGAGAGCACTGTGACGGAGGCCTTGAGGGTCTGGTGTGTCCGTGCACTCGTTTTCACTTACAAGTCCAAATTACAAGTGTTTGCCCGCAGTGTTTGCTGTCTTAAGAGCCGGCTGATTCAATCAGCAGCCAGATTGATGAATCGACTACAGAAATCAACTGCAAATTACCTTGACCTCTCCCTCACTTCGCGCAGACTGACTTAAGTGGAGTCAGCCATTACACTGCCTGAATGCAAATTTACATAGCGTGTTGTTGTTGGCGTTGACTCCCAAACACTGTGTTAGAAGTGTTGACAGTTCTAAAGCCCTGTCTGCCTCTGCACAGCACCGCAGCGGTGTGGGCTGAGAAAGGAAGCCTGCAGGCTCCGAGCTGCGGAATAAAGACATCACACTGATTTAGTGGTGTCTCAGAGGGACAAATCTTCTCTTTTTACCTCCTCTGCTTCATTAGGCCACTCATAGAGGCTGGCAGATCAATGATAGCAGAGAGAACGCGCAGGTTGAAAGGAAGGAAGGAGAAAAAGACAGATGAAAGGCTTTAAACTCCATCAAATGAAAGCACTGATTACTTTTCTCACACATCAACTGAAACTTTTATTGATAATGATTAGGTTTCATGCAAAGCTGGAGAATAATTGGTCGATCTCCAATACTGGAAAGGAAGAATCAATACTTGGTGATTCAGCAAATCAATGTCTGTGTCTAATAAGAGTGTTTGTCAATAGGCATTACTTGATTTAAAAAAAGATAAATAATTGTGTGGAAAACATGGCTGACAACCATAACTAAAATATCTGCACTTCCAGTTATTTGACAAAACATAAAAAAACAGATGAATCATAAAAAAATCCCTCTAAAAAAGATTTTAAAAAATCTAACATAAATCAACTAAATTCTGTAAAATTTATCAAAAAGTGTAACTAAAAAAAACGTAAATACAATAAAAGCTGATTTACTCCAATTTAATTAAAATAAATCATATTCATTCAAAATCAAATTCAAAATACTAATTTTATGCCATAAAGTGATGAAAACATCCAATTATTTAGGAACAATAAACTAGAGTACAACCTTCTTTCTGATATAAGATCTAATTTTTTGTCAAACTTAGCTTACATATATTAATTTTAATGAGGGAAAAAATACTAAATTAATGTCAGTCGTAATATTAGATGACCATTTAGAGCCTAAAAATTGCATAAAACCTTTGTGGTAATATATGTACAGCACAAACCTAATGATAAAAATCGTATTTTAAGAAACATAGCCTGATTTTCTGTCAAGCAAGAAAAAATAATCTTATGAGGAAAGTTTTTAATAGCAAAAAATCTTAATTTGAGAAGAATTGTTACTTCATTGGTAGATTTTTGCTTATTTAAAAAAACCTGCCAATTGGGTAAGACTTTTTGACTTATTTCTACTGTCTTTGCAGTGTGATAAATACAGACGATTTAGTAAAACCACTCTCATCTTTTTTTTCTATTAAATTATGGGTTTATTAATTTATCATGAAGGTCAAGTTTTGCATATTAGAAACACGTCAATGTTAGGAGATTTTGAAATGCTTTGACAACATCAGTTTTGCATTTAAAAGGGTTTTAGTTACTCTGCTGTTTGGTTTAAAAATCTCAAACAAATAAAAAACTTAAAAAAAATCAAAATCTGCAAGCAATTTTTTGCAGGAATTGATTCAACTGTCCACAAAGTTTATCAATTTAATTAGCCGACTTTTACATAGTTTGATCATTGACTCTGCTGGTTGTCTCCTTTTTGACACGCAATAATATAGTTTGACACTCAGTCAAAGGATAGAACTGAACACTTTTTCAACTTTAGGTAAAGAAAAGCTTTTCTAATGGGTAAACTTTTTAGTAGCTGCAGCGAAGAACATCTCAAATGTTTTGAAATATAAATGACTTTGGCTTTTTCCAAAAGGAAGCCCCCCACCAGCTAAATTAAACTTGGCAGGGACTACAGTAAAGTGAGTCGATTAACGCTAAATCAAAGCGTTTAAGCTCTCCCTTTCTCATGCTTTTACCCTTTCATTGTAAACCATAATTTGTCCTTCATTAAGCCTTTAGAAATTGCACTAATGTACTTTGCCACTCGGCAGACTTAATTTAAGCAGCAAATCAAGCTACAATAGTTGAGGACATGTCTCATGACTTCATCTGGCACCGACACAATTAAAGCAGCAGGAGTGGAGGTGGAGACCCCAGCGGCTCGAGCTCGACTGGAGACGGAGCTGAGGGTTGAGACAATGTTTAGCTTCTCCTGGGGCTGGAAGATCGAATCCACTATAGCAATAAAAACATGTTACATGTTTCTGTAAAGAGTATGACTTAGATAAACTATACCTGATTATTAGTACACCTTTCATGTTAATAAAATAGTAAAAATTCATTTTATTTAATGATCACAATGTTAAACACTGAAACTGTATCTCATATTGGCTACAAGTTACTTTTACACAAGCTAATTCGTGGTACTTTTCTTTTGGTAAATTAAGAAATATTTGTTCTTAAATGGAACAATCAATATTGTCTAATTTACTCAAAACATTTGCAGTATATTAAAAAAAAAAACAATAAGGTTCCAAAATTGTGGTTAAGAAAATACATTTCTGCTTATTTCCAACATTGCTAAATGTAACTTTTAAAGGAGTCATATCATGATTTTATTAAGCCTTTCAGAGTGAACTATATCATATAAATGCTCTTCCTTTGGAACACCCAAAAACTAATTATTTATTAAATATGAGTAATTTTTGTGAACTCTTTTCATACCCGGAAATAAAACGACTTGATCTCTGAGGTACCGCCTTTCGCTCCTTGTCTGTCACGCCCACTTCACAACATCATCCTAGAGCCGCCCTCCTCCATGTGCCTACGTTTCCGCGCATGCAAGCAAACATCTCCTAACTTTGAACATGGATATTTTGGAGCTTTACGCTCTTGACCCACAATCTAATCGAGATTTTGAAGTGTACAAGGACCATAGTGACCCAAAAGACGACTGCAGAAGTTTCTTCATAGCATTGCATTTATTACAGAGCTAATAATTCTCGTGCTGCTTTTGGTTTTTATAGGTGTGCATGTGTCTATATGCGAGCTGCAGTGTGTGTGGAAATGTAGCATTAGCTCTTGCCTTATATGCTTATACTGCATAATGTCAGCTAGCTGTATGATTTACTCACACGTCTGGCCTCTGCATCAGGTTTGATTGTAGGATTGGCGCCAGTTTTGATGTTTAATCCACTTTGATACAGGCTAAGGTTAACAAAACAAGTGGCGATCACAGACAAAAGTTTCTGGCTGGTCTGTCATGCACTCCTGAAGATAATCTCCAACCATTTCTGACGAGCAGGCTCTTATTTTGAATAAACTCCTAAATCTCTCGCAGCCTAAAAAACATTTTCTCCATTTAGAATCTGCTGTTTTCTCTGCAGATTAAATGCAAAAGGAACTACTTTTTCTCAAAGTCGATGCAAAAATAACAACGCTTTGCTGATGATCACCATAAACTCTGCAGAGAAAGTGGGTGTGTGTTTATGTTAGACTGGGGGCGGAGCTGGCAGAGCAGACTCTTCCTGAAAGGGGCGGTCTCACTCTGTGACATCAGCACGTGAGGACCTGCTCGTTTTTGTGGGTATGGGAGGGGCTGGTCCTGAGAGCACAGAAAAAGTTTTTAGAGGATTACTCAGAAATCCATGAACGGATCAAAATACCGCTTTGGGGTTGTTTACAGTGAGGAATGAACAGTATAATACACTTAAAAGCTCAAAAAGTTGTTTTTTATGGCATGGTCCCTTTAAATGGTCCAGGAGCCTGAATGGTGCTAGAACTGGTGCTTCAAAAATAAGAAGAAGCCAATTCTTTCCAAAAATATTTTAGTGTAATGATGCAGCATGACAGGATGAGTATTGTCTTTTCAACATTTTAAACCGAAACAAGCATTGCCAAATGAAATATCAGGATATATCACCAAATCGAGTTTTTTCCAACACCCCTAATAATTACTACCCAATTTAGACCAGGGGTGGGCAGACTACAGCCCAGGGGCCACATACTAAACTATTTAATCTGGCCTACAAAACTGGAATAAACTGTTTTAATTGCTCGTATTGTTTTATTTCGCTTGTAGTTCAGGTGTCGCCCCATAGATGGTGCACAACAAATAAATTCACCTTTATTCAGGCGCAGAAAATTATTCTGCATTCATGTGGTGTTTGAAGATGTGTTATTTCTCCGATATTCATGTGTGATTTCCAAGTTGGACAGTTGTTTTTCTGATCACATGAACGCAGCATTTCCCTGAGGGATATCAACTCATTTGTGAAAATTGCACTAAAATAAGAACAAAAACAGTTTTGAAATAAAAACTCCAAAATATTCTGTTTTAAAGTAATTTTCAATCAAGATTAAGGCATTTTGTTATTTCTTTCTTTTGCAAGGTGAATCACCAAAACAAGCCTCAAATGGGCTCCTGGTCCGCCCCTTCTGCCAAATTTTAGAACCCTTCGTGGGCCATGAGTACGAAACTATTGCCAATTCCAGACTTAGACCTTGTCAATTGGCGAAAGGTGGGAAAAACTTTGGATAAGGTAGCCTAAAGGCAGCTCTATTTGAGCTTTTCTACACAGATCTATCAAAAGACTAGAGCTGCCACAAATGATTAATTTAATAATCGGCTCAGCACAGATTCTTTTTTGCGATCAGTCGACTAATCTGGTCATGTGCAAACTGCATGTAAAACACACATCTTAATTATGATTAGCTTTAAACTAAATAAAAATTTGATATATAGAATTACTTGCAATAATTTGGCAGCTGAAGATGCTAGTGCTGATAGCTAAAGATGCTAAAATTTAAAGCTAAAAAATACAGAAGCTGATAGCAAAAAATGCTGAAGTTAATAGCTGAAAAAACTAAAGCCGATAGCCAGCTAAAATATTAGTTAAATGCAAAATTGGTCTAAAAACCTGAAAAAACCTAAGTTAGCCAACTCAGCTAGCATGCAGCTAAAATAATAGCTAAACTTCAAAATACCCCCAAAAACTGAAAAGAGCCTAAGTTAGCCATGTCAGCTAGCATACAGCTGAAATATTAGCTAAACTCTAAAATACCCTAAACAACTGAAAAAAACTATAAATTAACCAAAATAGCTAGGATGTAGCTGAAATATTAGCTAAACTCCAAATTAGCATAAAAAACCTTAGTAAATGCTAAAATAGTCCAAAAAGCTGGCATAATGCCAAAATAACTTTCAACTTTGCTACACTCTGACTCCATATAACATAAATTAACAGCTAATTAAATTAGTCGTCGACTATTTTAGCAGTCGATTAGTGGTCGATTAGCGGACTTATCGGCAACCCTGCAAAAGACGCAAATGCTTAAAAGCACCACTTTATTTGTGATTAGTTGAGGGATTTTTAAGAAACTACATAAAAAAGTGAGTTGAATTGACTTACTGTCATTGGAGCCTTGATTTTCATCCCAGGTCCGAACATAATCATCCTGCAGGCACACAAAACAAACAGCCTCTTAGCGGCTCCACGGAGGAGCATGCCGTTTTTTATTGATGGCAGTTCACATAGTGTAACATATGGGCGTCATTACAGAGGAGATGTAATGCAGTTCGAATGATCACCGCACGGTGACGTGTAATGTGTACGAGTGCGTGATAAGTGAACAACAGCAGGTACAGACAAATGCGATGGGTTTGTCCCGTCCCGAGTGAAAACCAGCAGGACAGACGTGCACCTTCTCCCTGAATGTTAGACATATTGCGGCGGAGCAGCCCCTTTAAGTGCTCTGCCTTTCTGCCAGTTTTATGAGAACATTAATCCTAATTAAAATGAGGGAGTCGCAGTAGATGGATGGCAAGATAAAGGCCCACAAAAAGACGAGAAAATGAGTCATAAATGAAGCAGTCACTGGACAAAGGCAGCTGAAGGAGAATTAGACAGAAATAGAAGGGAACTGACCTCGACCTCCTGGTGAAAGGAGAGCAGAAAAGAGAAGGAAGAACTGATATTAGATAAAGGGAAAAAGTTAAGTTCAAGACATCAACATGTAAAGCTGCAAGAAACACATGTGCTCTGTAGAAACAAACACAATTAGAGGAAAAATTGGCAACATTTCATCAAATGTTATTATTTTAATGCTAAAAACATGATCAAAATCATTTTGTAGAAAAGTCTTAAAATTGTAAATGTAAAAATTAGGATCACAGGTTTTCCAGAAACTGAAAAACCTTAAAGTAACATTCTCATAAGTGGTCTTTTAACCCTTTAACACGAGAGCTCCCAAGTTTATGTTCTTTGATTTACTCTAACTTTTCAACCGTTAACACGATCAACGTTTATGCTAGGTAAGTTTATTTGTATAGCACATTTCATGTACAGAGACAATTCAAAGTGCTTTACATAAAACATTAAAAGAAACAAGAGAAATAGTAAAGGTGTGATCATTAAAATAAAAATTAAAGAAAGTAAAAAGAACTGAATTTAAAATACTTTTGAATACATACTAGTCAAATGTAACTGAAATAGGTGGGTCTTAAACCTGGATTTAAATACTGATGCCAATGTAATATATATCTGTGTGTCATCTGCATGGATATGGTAACTAAGGATGCTGTTCTTTATAAGCTGGAGCCAGTGGGAGCTTGTAGATGTTGAATAGAAGTGGCCCCAGGATGGAGCCTTGCGGGACTCCACATGTAATTTTTGTTGGCTCAGATGTGAAGTTACCAATTGACATAAAATATATCCAGTTTTCTAAGTACATTTTGAACCAATTTAGTACTGGCCCAGCGAGACCCACCCATTTTTCCAGTCATCTAAGTAGTATACCGTGGCCAGTGACGTCTCTGGTGTTAAAGGGTTATTTTTGATTATGCTGTTTTAGCCATAATATATAAGAAAAAAAGTGTTCTTTTCTAGTATATCATTTTTGCAGCAGGCGATAGTTTATTAGAAATTCATCTCTGAATTGTAGGTGGGACGGTTGGTGAGGAATAAGTCCTACTTCCTAACATCCCTCTGTTAACACTCGTTTCTGCTAGTTACAGCCCCTCACATCCGCAAACGAATATTACTGGTGCAACAAAAATGACAAAAAATTTAGGAGCTGTTTTGAGCCAAATACCAGCTCAGATGAGGAAAACAGAAACATACATGGATCTATTCTTGTGCAAGTGGATGCATCGAATGAGAAAAAAGCTGATGATTGTCACTACTACGTCACAGCTACAAGCTTTTTCCGTCTGTATTTTTTTGCCTGCTCCTAATTCACAACTATTTGAGGAAATAAATATTAAGAAATGCAGTTTTAATCGTGAGATTGTTAATATCATACAGTGTTACATGGTTTCTTAAAAGGAGAAAATGTTCAGATCAGTAACATTGTAAACAGTGTTCTGGTTCTCCTGGAGGGCGTTACAGTTTGGCCACTAGGTGGCGATCGCGCAATAGCAGTACACCTTATTCTAGAAGAAGAAGACCGTATGAGCAAAAAACTGTGTTTTAGACCGCAAATGGTTAATTTAAAGAATGCCTTTAAAAGAGTTCAGAAAATTAATGCCTGCAAGTTTATAAAGATGTTCATTTAGTCAGGAATGTATGTTTAGGTCAACTGAGCGTTAGCATTAGCCGTCCTATGGGAAATTCCATTACACGTTAGCATCAAGCTATAGCTTTCGATTTCAATTTAGCTCATAATGCTAAAGTCCACTATAGTGGACTTTAGCTTTATGAGATAAATCGATTCATATCTTATCATTGATTTGATCAGCCCAGCCCTAAAAAAAGCATGTTAAAAACACTAAAAACACTATTTTTCAAGGGGTGGGTCTTTAAAATACAGCAAAAAAATTTTGTTTCCATTAGTGCTGCCACAAACGATTATTTTAATAGTCGGCTAATCAGCAATTATTTTTTCCGATTGCTTGACTAATCGGGTCATGCGGAAACTGGATGTAAAGCACGCATCTTAACCATCATTAGCTTTAAACTAACTAAAAATATAAAACTAAATATAAAGCATTACCTGCGATAATGTTAGTGTGAATGCTGTAAGCTGAATTTGGCCGCTGAAGATGCTTAAACTGATAGCTGAAATTACTGAAGCTAATGGGTGAAAACGCTAAAGCTGATAGCTAGCTAAAATATTAGCTAAATGCAAAATTTGCCTTAAAACCTGAGAAAATCCAAAATTAGCCAAAATAGCTGGCATGTAGGTGAAAAATTTGCTAAACTCCAAATTAGCCTAAAAAAATGGAAAAAAATCCAAAATTAGCCAAAAATAGCTAGAATGTAGGTGAAATATTTGCTAAACTCTAAATTAGCCTAAAAAAATATAAAAAATCTAAGTTAGCCAAAACAGCTAGCATGCAGCTGTAATATTAGCTAAACTCCAAAACAGCCTAAAAACCTGAAAAAATCCAAAATTAACCAAAATAGCTAGCATGTCGCTGAAATATTTGCTCAACTCTAAATTAGCCTAAAAAATATAAAAATTCAAAATTAGCTACAATAGCTATCATGTACGTGAAATATTAGCTAAACTCCAAATTCGCCTAAAACTTTAACAAAATGCCAAAATATTTCAAAAAGTTCGCATAATGCCAATATAACTTTCAACTTTACTACACTCTGACTCCATATAGTATGAAGTAACGACTAATTGCGGCAGCCCTAGTTTCCATTAGATACTATTCTATATGAGATGCTCCAGATGTGCACTTTCTGGAGTCTGTTACACTAACTCATTTCAAGTTACCTACATTGGCCAACATTCTCGTTATCGATGACTTACTCGTCACTGCAAACATTTACTGTTTTGGAAGCGGGAGCCAAAACGCCGCCCTGGAAGGTGATAAATCCTCACGCGGCAAGTAAAATAAAATAGTCACACACGAAAGCCGGGACATTCATCTCTGACCCTTCTGCTTTTATCCCACACAAGTAAATATTGCCACCAG
>NC_050526.1:20834466-20835103 GCF_002922805.2 Oryzias melastigma
GGGGGGGGGACTCCACCTTATCGCTTTCTTGCTGCAGCGCCAAGTTCATTTCAGCACCTCTATGAGCACAGAATGCACTTCTATCAGGAAGGAATGATTGCCTGTTAGGAGCTTCAACCTTGTTGTGCCTGATGGAGTCATGTATTAGCCGGCTAAGACCCCAAAGAAATTATGACCCGGCCATTAATCTGATGCCTCCCATGTCTGCTTTATTGATGGCGTGCCTCCTGCATTATTTAGCAACCTTTCTGTATTTGTGCTCCTGCCAGTGTTGATAAGGAAACTGTCCTGCTGTGCTGACAAGACTGGAAATCAATTATTTTTATAAAAGAGGGGCCCCACAAAACGTATTACAGGGGAATAAATTATCAAAAGTGCATCATGAGCGAGGTGACGATTCAGGTGGAGATTACATCACTGGGATTTGTTCACAGGCTAAAATCCTGGTGATAAGACAGAGGAGATTTTTTTTTTTTTTTAACACGAAAATGATTAAAGGAAGTGGGGTGAGAGATAAGAAAAGGAAAAACACTCAGGAGCTCTGTGATAACATCAGAAGAATCCCTTCTTTTAAAACAGAGCAGAGAAGCTTAGCCTCTGCTACAGAGATGGCAGAGTGTTAACCCGAAGTCCGTGA
>NC_050526.1:20835155-20879183 GCF_002922805.2 Oryzias melastigma
AAAAAAAAAAAAAAAAAAAAAAGGAAAAACTGCCGTCAGCTCAGGAAGAACTTCACAGTGTCAATGAGATCCCTGAAGAGATTCTGAGAGTTCGGTTGGTTGATAAAAGAAAAAGCAGCCGAGGGACTGAAATGTGTGTGTGGGTGTCTATATCTGACAAGTCATATGTGTGACTGACAGGCGTTTCGGGGTAAATGTCAGCTGTCAGCGGCGCCCCGTGTTACCCAGAGGAGTCTGCTCAGAGCGACAGCGCCGAGCATCAGCGCCTCATCAGTTACAAAGGACAGTGTAAAAACACTCCTGTGGAGATCTGTCAGGCACAAATGAAGCTTCGCACTCGACCTTTTCTTGCAATTGCTGTTAATATTGTCCTTGAGCGGATTCATCAAGCACGTCATGAACTTTACAGAGCTACAATGCATATGTAATCATAAAAAAATACCGCAGCCTCTATAAGAAAATTCCCCCTCCTAATGTGTCTGTCTTTATTTTTTTGTTTTAAACAGCAGGACTGCCTTTTTCTTTAATCAAAACACAGCAGGTGATTATTTTCTTGTTTTGAATTTTTACACAAGAAAAGAAAAAGCAAGAATTATTTCAGAAAAAAAAATAAGAAAAATACTTTTAGCCCTTTAACAAGCAGATCCCCTCTTCTAAAGCTATAACTTGTTGATAGGATTCAGATTTTGCTCTCATAAACTATTAGTAAAAATATTAAAAATCAGCCTAGACCGATCTACAACTCCCTGCTAACACAAACACACAAAAAGCTTACAGGGTCTTTAGCATCTGCTCGTTCTCTCCCACATTCTGTATTTATTTCAGCCGAATTCCTATTCAAAACACAACAAATGGTAGAAATTTAGCCTGAAATGGCTACATGTTAACCAGCAGTCACTGATTTTATAACTGCCGCCTCAGCTCACAACAATCTCCGAATACAGAGGCTGATTTGCATGAAAAAGGGTCAGTCAGACAGAAAATTATTCCGTAGATGCGGCTCGCAGCTGCAGCTCGCACTAACTGGCCACAGCAGACAAAGAGGCGTGTTTCAGGGACGGGGCAACACTCTGTCACAAAGCACAGGAGTTTCAACTACCTGCTGTACACATGAAGGATCAAATGATATGAATTATCTTTCTTTTTTTTTTCGTGTTTAAGTAAATATGGAAAATTTGTCAAAAGAGCACACTGAGAAATAACAGCGTGTGGAGACATGAATAAAAACAGAAAGGGTTAACCCACATCTCCATTGCTAGCTTTCCCTTGTTTCTCCCACTATTCTGCATTTTTTCAGAAAAAATATTGCTACTGTCAACCTAATTTTATTAGAAATAAATTCAGTTTGGGTCTTGATGACCTACTGTTGTATCTTTGTAAAAAAGGATCTCAACAGGATTTGGCAACGACCTACTGAATTAATATTTTAAAACGAAACAAAAGAAACTACTCTTTTGCTTGAGTATAATAATAAATATAAAGGGTCACACATATCAGTAGCATCAGATGTGGTTAAAATAGTTGCACAGTTTATTTTGAAAAGCCTAATCTTCAAATTGTTGCACATTTTGTTTGAAAAAAATCTTCTTTAGCTTTAATCATGTAGCCAAATTAGTGACTATTTTATTTATATATTGAATATTTAGACTCTTCTCTGATAAGAAACATTTTTTTTTCTTTAAAATGTTGTAGGAGGTGTATTTGGCTGAGCTGCACCATAAACAAAACCCCACATTCTCAAAGATGGACAGTCCTTCTATTTTGCAACTTGCTTTATATGTCTTAAACACTTGGACTATAAAGAGCAACGTTGGTATTGAATATTTACTAGTGAGTAATTTCTAGAATCGATTTGATTTGATTCACCAGAGCCTGGATTAATTCACTCCCAATTGTTTTCGATTCTTCAATACGATTCAATTGAATTTTAAGTTTACATATTTAGACACATTTGCTTAGAAATACATTCATAATCGATATATGTTTTGAAGATTTTAATATTAACCTGATACAGTTCACATATTGTAAAATGTATTAGTGAAATAATAATGAGATTGTTAACAGCATTCGTTGTTAAATAGATTCTCAAACGGAGAAGCTCCAACAATTGTTCTGTTTCTCCTGGAGGATGTTTCAGTTTGGCCACTAGGTGGCGATCGCGCTATAGCATTACACCTTACTCCAGAAGAAGAAGAAAATATTAGCAAAAAACTGTGTTTTAGACCACAAATGGTTACTTTAAAATGTGTTTCCTTAAAAGAGTTTGGAAAATTCATACCTGCTAGTGTTCATTTAGTCAGTAATTTATGTTTAAGTCAACCAAGCGTTAGCATTAGCTGTCCTATGGGAAATCCCATTATAGATTAGCATCAAGCTAGCAGACTTTAGCTTCATGTGTCAGATCGATTATTAATATAGATTGATTCATATCGATTGATATATTTTATCAACCCAGCCCTAATATTTACTACTAAACATCTAATTAAAATAAAGATGTTTTTGTAGTCCTGCGCAAAATTTGTATCATCCATCACAGATTTGATGATCCCCTACTGTAGCTCATTCCAGAGTGACCTTATTGTGGTAGGAGGTAGACATGAAACATTTGATTTTCATAATAAAAGCTTTTTTCTTCTATAACTCAAGAACCACAATTCTCAATTTACTTGAACAGGTGCATCATTCCCTCAACACCTGAAGCCCTCTTTAAATAGCTTCCCTCGTGTCAGGAGATAATTGAACTTTATGAAAGTTTAAGAAAGTGAAGCCTCTTGCATAAATTAAACAACTAAATACAGATAGAAGCCAGGTCTTTATTTAGTCACTGAAAAAAACAACACTTTACACATTACATACAAGTCAAATTAAAGCATCACAGTCAAGAAAATTAAAGAAACTATCTCACTACACCTCCATATGAAGCATCAGTACTGATGTGATTCTGTCTGTAAATACAATTGTGCTTCTTCCTTATGCTTCCATGTCAACCAAGTGAGCACGTCATCTTTCTGCACAATTAAGGGAAACCATTAAAGTAAGTTGAAACTTTTTTGTTAAAGCCTGTAAGCATAATAGCATCTTAGATGGACTAATCATAAAACATAAAATTACAAACACATTTATGATTTAAAAAATTGTTTCTGATCTTTAAATAAAAGCAGGAAAACAGATTTTGGGGGCAAATCAGTGTAATTCTTACTCACTGTCACACTTCCTTATCTTTGGCAAAAAAAACATGCAAAAACCATAAATGAACAGCAGTTCAACACCCCTCTGGCTTTTAATTATGGACTCTGTGGCTCATTTGGGTTAAGTGTGTGCTTGAAGAGAAAAGCTCTATAAATACAGTTGCAATTTGATTTTTTTTTGGTGGAAATATTTTTGCGTTGTACCTTTAAATAAAGCTTAATAAAGGAGCTCTTGTCGAAATGCTGATGTCGTTGTGGGAGTGCCGCCACACAAATGTATTTTCTCATCTGAGAGGAGAGTCGCTTAAGCGAGACGAGAGTTTAGTCAGTGGAGGGGACCTTCAGTGATAAGCAGCTCTGTACACACAAGGTCAGACTGATGCATTAGAATCTTTCCCCAGACTCTGGCTATGAAAGGCCTGCATTACTGTTTTATTGGCAAAGGCTGCTTTTATTTTTTATTATTTTTTTACCTATTTTCTGTCATCTTTGACAACAGAGGAAAACCACTTCAAAGAGCAGTTAATGAGAGATGAGGGGCACAAAGAGCCAGAGCTTCACACAATTATGAATTCAGTTAGGACACATCATTTTAATGCTTTGCAGGCAGCAAAACATCAACAGAAAACAACAACTAGAAAAGTTGCATTACCGAAAGTAGGTACTGAAGATGCTGAAGCTTTTTGCGGAAAATGGCGACACAATTTACTTTAATTGCTGAAGAGATTTGCTGAAAATGCAAAAAGGTGTTTCCATAATATTACATTTGCTAAAGACTGGAAATGTCATTAAAGAACTATTAAAGAGCACTGAAGTTGACCTAAACTTCAGAAAGATATATAGTAAAATTGCTTAATCCCTAATCCCTAATAAATGCCAATTTTGCAAAAATATTTAGCGTGTTCCTTAAATATGAGCTATTCTCAAAAATTAGCCCAAAAAAGTAGATGCCAAATTAGCCAAAAAAGCTAGCTCGTTGCTTAGCTAAACTCCAAAATAGCCTAAAATTCCTCAGTATACTAAATTAGTCAAAAACATTAGCCTGTTGCTAAAATAGAAGCTAAACTCTAAATTAGCATAATAAACCTTAGTAGATGCCAAATTAGCCAAAGGTAGCTAGTTGCTTAAATACTAAATAAACTCCAAAAATTGCCTAAAATTTGTCAGTAAACTAAATTAGTCAAAAACATTAGCCTGTTGCTAAAATAGAAGCTAGACTCTAAATTAGACTATAAAAACCTCAGTAGATAACAAATTAGCCAAAAACGTTAGCATGTTGCTAAAATAATAGCTAAACTCAAAATTAGCATAAAAAACCTCATTAGATGCCAAATTAGCCAAAAATAAAAAGCTAGCGCATTGCTTACTAGCTAAAATCCAAAATAGCCTAAAATTCTTCCGTGAACTAAATTAGTCAAAAAAGTTAGCATGTCGCTAAAATAGAAGCTAAACCCTAAATTAGCCATACAAAAACTCAGTAGATAACAAATTAGCCAAAAACGTTAGCATGTTACTAAATTGGGTAAACTCCATTTTTTTTTTTATTTATTATTATTATAACAGATTAAAAAACAACCCATGAATATATTTAAAGGCTTGTTGCTAATTTACTTAAAATTAGGAAATTTGAACACTTTCTTATTAATTTCCTATGTGGCATATTTTGCTCAATATTTCAAAACCTATAAAGTTTGTCAATACCAAAAATGCAAGCAGTGATGTCTTGAACACACTGAACATTTTGATTGCTTAAATCGCTAAAAGTGATTGGAAATGGAAATTTATCTGGAGAAGGAGCAGGAGAATCACTATCGTGTGAACGCTTACAAAGCATTCACATGATAAACGAAGCCCTCTATTGAAGACTCCTCATGGTGTACTTTGTGTGGACAGAACTCCCTAAATATAAGGTCTGTAAAATCCCTTTAGCACTAATATAACAGCAAAAGCTGTAAAAATAAAAAATCCTGCTGTTCCGAGGTTTTCTGCAGTGCAGCATACGATGCCACATGCAGTACCGTATCACTTCCTCCTACCTAAACACTCCTGTAAGGTCTCACTTGCTTTTCGCATCTTTTTGGATTTCTCATGTGACATGCTTGAGATGAAACCAAACCCTCAACAAGACCTATTTTTTATGTTTTCTTATCTTCAGTGCACACAAAGCTGCAGGACATATGAAGCAAGCCTTCTTCTTCTTCCTCTTTTATTTTTTTTTTTTAAGCACGCATACTGCAGGGCTTTGAGCTTCAGCATTGCAAAGCGGAGGCACAGCATCAAATACTAAAAGGCAGTTTTGCTGACAGAATCCAGAGAGGCACATGTACAGAGCTTGGAGGAATCTGTAAATAAAAGGTTAAATAAAGCTAGAACGTTTTTTTTAGTAAAACATATCAACAATTAAAATAAGAACAAAATGTTTCCATTCTAAATTATACGACAAAATAAAGATTTAGTGTTTCTAAATGACTTGGAGGGGAAAAAAACTCCTTCTACTCTGAATAATTACATCTATTTTTCTGTTTTCCTTTAATCTAATCTTTGCTTTGCTCCAGAGGAATTACTAGATAATTTGACTTTGTTACATTAACGCAAGTTTTGAACTTCAAAGCAAACAATAAATTTGAAATTGCAACTGCAGGTTATGAAACATCCCTGATATAAACCCTTGTTTACCAAGGTTGGTTGAGGGTGATGCAACCAAGACTAAATCCGATCTAAAATATATTGTTTTAAAAAATAGGTCTAACATTTTGTATTGCAAAATAATAATCTAGCCAAGAAAATGTGGCGATATATAAATAATCTTGGGGAAAGATGTCAACAGATATGTTTTTTTGCACCTGCTGAGCATTCGGCTGTTTATATACTAGCTAAAGAAAGACATTTTTTTCCATGTTATATAAAATTAAAGGACACAAATATAGAAAAATAATGAAAAGGCTCAGAAAACCTGCTTTTGACCCTGTAGCTGGACATGTAATTAAAAAAGTAAGAATGTGAAGTACAGGTGTCGTACATTTTCTTAACCTGCCATTATATTTTATTTTTAAAAGAATATTTGAATCATTTTGCATTGTAATTTTAAATTAGCCTCATTAAGACTAGAAAAGTAAAGCCTTGATCTTCTTCTCACTTTCTGGTCCAGTAATTAACCTGTGATTCAAGTGTAAAAAGTTATTTTAGGTAACAATATCAAGTATTTTTGAATGCAGCATGATCCATGACAAGCTTAAAACTCCCCAACAAACTGAAAGTGAAGGGCCTAAAATAATCTTTTTCCTAAATTTGGTACCATGTTGTCAGAGTTACCTAAATTGAAATCTTCTTTTCCTGGCATGTAACTGTCATGAGTCTGTGATCTGGTTTTGTCCTGTTCTGCTTTCCCACCAGTCTCCCCATTTTCAGGTTAATCATCCACAGATGTTTTCATTTAGTTAATCAGCCTCGGTGTGTTTAAGTGTCTGGTCTTCAGTTTCTCAATGTCAGGTCATCTGCTCTGTTCTGCCATGTTATTGGTTTGTTCTCCTGGTTTTTGTTATTCTTGAGTTTGGTAGTAAATGTTTTAAGTTTCAGCCACAAATCTGGTCTCCTGCATTTGGGTCCTTCAACACCGTACCTGACATGTAACAATGGCCGCGTGTGGTACGTTCAAGAACGCGCATCCAGCCAGTGGTGTACGAATTCCCATCCCAATCCCTAACTAAAAAAAATGTTTTAAAGCAATTCAGATACAATGCTCACTACTTTTTTTTCTTAGCGGCAGAGATGAGATCACTGATATCACAAACTAAAAATCTAATTACTATTAACATTTTACATCTATTTATGAATCCACTGTGTTCTGATCATGAAAATGTGAATAGTTCATAAAAAAAAAAAAATTTAAACTTTTTTTTTTTTTTGCAAAAATTGTTCAAATGCAATGCATTGTGGTCTATGTTAGCTAATGTACTGAGCATCAATGCACACTAATTTTTTGCAAAGACTTCTGGGAAATTTCTATGGCACTTGATTTTGGAATTGTAGATCCGGACAGCACTACAGAACGGCGAACACACTATATAGTGAGTAGTGAAGAAATTCGGATGTAGCCTAGTCCAGCATTGGACAAGCATGTAGCAGCTTCTTCTTCTTTTGTTTTTTTTACTGTTTACTAACGCTTGTTCGTCACCTACAGTGGGATGTGGAAGCGGTGCAAATCTCATAAATCTTGCTCCAGGCTTTTTCTCTCACATCTCTATTCCAATACATGAAGGACTCGGTTTCATAGAGTTCCAGCTGGGCACAAACTGCGTAGCACTTATGTGTTTTGAAAAGAATACTACCTACACATCCCTACCAAATGTGACACCCTCATACGTCACAGCTGAGCGTTTTTGCGATTTCGCAATCAAGAGGTTCAACTGGTTCAATTTCAATTCAATTTTATTTACATAGCCCTAAACCACAAAGGAATTTGCCTCATTGGGCTTCAAAATATGAACAATAGTTAAAAACTAAGACTAAATAAAACTGGTTATCCCTGCCCTTACATTAATGAACAACTGTTTTTATGTAGATCCCGCATCTGGACGTTAAGCTCGTTGCAACACTTGACCCTGACTGTTCTGGACGCTTCACATGCATTAACATAGACTTTTCATTGATATTAGCCGTTGAACACAAATCGACGGGGCTGGTGTGTACATGCCTTCAAACTTTGCCACACAAAGCTTGTTTAAATTTCTGTCCTTTCAACAAACTTTTTATGCCTCTAAAAAACAATCGATCAAAACGTTCTTGCTTTGTTGAAGACCATGAAGAGACACCAATAAAAGTTAAAAGAAAATACCACTTAGCCCGTAATTTATCTGTACAGTCCTGCTACAGTCGGATCTATAAATAAAACCAACCCTTGTGTCTTTGGGGGCCCTGTGGGGAATTAAAAAGAAAAAAACAAAAACTACAGCTCACAGGGGAATGCGGCATAAACACTGAGAACCTTCACACTTCACTGACGACACCAAGCTCCACTGAAAAAACAGACTTACAATGGAAAATCAATGAGGTTGCCTTGGTGAAGACAACAAGAAGGAAGAGAATCGGTCAGTGATTTGAGATGGGGAGGTCTAAAACAATGTCAACGAATGAGAGTCAGACACAGAAACAAGGTTAAAACGTGGCTCCTCCCATCATTTAAAGACTTCTTCATTACACACCCGACAAACTGAAGGATTCTGGGTACATTGAGGAACATTCCCAAATCCTGTGAAATGTGGAGCGCTCTAATCTTTTTATTACTTGTCATTTCTCACACTGCCAGCCTCACCTAATTCTCAACCCCCCCTGACCATGACCCTCCTCCCAGTGTTCTCTGAACCCCTCATTTTTCAGATCTTCTCCCTCAAATTTCATTATGTCTCTGTCATCCTGCATTTCAGACAGTCTTCTCCTCTGGCTCCTCATTTCCACCTAATCCTGGCTGGCTGTCAAAAGCACCTGAGTGGAAACCTCTATCAGATATCTATGAACTTCTCCATCATCAGAAGGTTCTTAGCTCTACTCCTCCATTTTCCTACTGACTTCTGTCAAATTCTACATTTTCCATCCTAAAATTTGACTGTCAAAGGATATTTTATAGATAACATGATCTGGAGGTGACCCTTAGCCTCCTTCAAGATCAACTCCAGTGAAAATTATGTTTTTACTATGTTTTACTATTTAAAATGCCATTTAGGAGTATTTCTTTAATTGTTGGGAATCAGAAGCAGATGGAAAATGGTGTTTTAAAAAGTTTGTGGTAGTGGTGTAGAAGCTACAAGCTCCCTGCTCCACTCCATCCCGATGCATCTGATGCTAGGTTGAGGGTGTGAGGGGCTGTAAGCTAGTGGGAGAGTGTGTAAAAGGAGTTATGGATGATGGGAAGTGAAAGCAGGCTTGCTCCACACCAACGGTCCCACCCACACTTATTAACTAATGCCACTCTGCAGAAACTATGTCCTAGAAACCGATACAGGTTTTCTGATTTGGGCTAAAAACGGCATAATCATAATTTCAAGACCACTGAGAACGCTTTTATGTTGTATTCACACCAGACAGAATTTACGTCAAATTTACTTCTCGACATCTGTCCTAACGCCTTGATGCCCTGATCAAAGTTTTCTGGACTTAATTCGTTACCACATCATGGAAAACATGGATGGTGTTAAGCGAGTATCTTGGGTTTATGTTTTTTGGAGAGCTACAGAGCCCCTTATTGTGTCTGGATTCACCAGATCATTCAGAGTTACAGCTAAAATGTCCACCAGGCAAATAGCTAGCGTAACGGACTTGATTGCACCTGTGTAATGGAAAAATTACTGAAGTCCAAATGAGGAGCAAACTATTCTTAGTACAATACAAGTTTTTAATAAGCAGTAGTAAAAAAAAAACAAAGGAAAACTCGCTGATCAGGCGAGCAGATAAATTTCATAGAAATGAAAGTTCTGGCTAGATGAATGAGGAACAACCCTTTATGAGCTGATATAGACGTCATCACACAAGAAAATGTTGCATTACAGCAGGTGTTATCAAAGGTTAACTCCCTTTTCTCACGAGAAGACAGTTCCTTTCCCAGACATAAAAGATTACAAGACAGAAAGTGAATGTTTCACTGTAGCAGGAATTAATCAATGCTTGTATAAGTCACATATTTCCCTCACACCTGTCCAGAGTGAATCCAGCGTCCGGCTAACATAAGAATATATCAAAAAAGGATCAGATCACAAACATTTTTCAAACGCTCATCCATCCGTTTTCTGAACTGCTTTGTCCCTTTTGCCAAGTTCTGGTCCCCTCAGAAAGTATCTTTGCATGCCGTACATTTTATGCCTCTGTGTATATTTTCCTGAGTCTGATTACAGCTAATGCCTTACCAGCAAGTCCTCTCTCTGGAGCATAAACGACTTGATTCATGCTGCAATTTTCAGCCAGTTTTCTCCCAATAGTGCTAATCAAATCCTTTTGTATCAGCATCAGTTCCTGCAGGAACTCATCCTACACTGGCTGTGATTAAGCCTAGTGGAATTTACTGCACGGAAAGCTACTATACCAAGTGTTCTTGCAAAACTTGTCTATAAGTTCAGTTCCAAACAAACAATAAGCAACAAGTATGAACTAGAAAAGTAGCATTAACGGTAATAATGCTAGTATGAAGGCTTTTTGCTGGATGTAGTCGCTGAAGATGCTGTAGCTTTTTGCTGAAAATTGTGACACAATTAACTTTAATTACAGAAGAGATTTGGTGTAAATGCAAAAGGTATTTGGAAAATGTTACATTTGCTAAAAGACTGGAAATTTAATTAAAGAACTAAAAAAAGAGCACTGAAGTTGACCTAAATTTCTGAAAATGTTGTGCTAATATTGCTTTAAAATCCCTTATAAATGTCAATTTTGCAAAAATATTTAGTGTGTTGCTTAAATATGAGCTAGACTCCCAATTAGTGCAAAAAATCTTAGTAGATGCCAAATTAGCCAAAGGTAGCTAGTTGCTTAAATACTAAATAAACTCTAAAAATTGGCTAAAATTTGTCAGTAAACTAAAGTAGTCAAAAACGTTAGCCTGTTGCTAAAATAGAAGCTAGGCTCAAAATTAGCCAACAAAAACTTCAGTAGATAACACATTAGCCAAAAAACGTTAGCATGTTGCTAAGATATTAGCTAAACTCCAAATTAGCATTAAAAAAACTCAGTAAATGCCAAATTATCCCCAAAAAAAGCTAGCACATTACTTAAATACTAGCTAAACTCCAAAATAGGCTAACATTCTTAAGTAAACTAAATTAGCCAAAAATGTTAACCTGTTGCTAAAATATTATCTGAACTCCAGATTTTTTTTAATTGTTTTAAAAGATGAAAACAGCTCATGAATATTTTTAAAGGCTTATCGCTAATCTACATGAAATATTGATATTTGAAGACTTTCTCATCCATTTCCTATGGGTCAAGTTTTGCTCAATATTTCAAAAACTACAAAGTTTATGAACACCAACAATTTGATGCCAAGATTACTGAAATTGCTGAAAGTGTGATTGAGTTTTTGCCGAAAAACAAACAGAAAGGAGCAGCAGAATCATTATAGTGCGCTCACATAACTATATAAAAAGGATCCAGTCAAAAATAACTGGGACCTGAATGTTTTTATATAGAACAAAGAGATTTCCGGATGTTGCTGGAAGGAATGCTTAACCTTTATAGATAAATGTTGGATTTTTTTTCTTCAATTTTTCATTTAAAACATTTCACCTGCTATTTAATGACATTTAAGCAACAAAGGCTTTTTCCATTATAAGAAAAGAGCAACGTTTTAGGCCGCGTGAAGTTTGATCCCACCCACACATGCATAGCATAAACTAATAATTCAGTTTTGCAAACAATGACGCCTCTTAAAAACGATGACATTCATCCTTTCTCTTTATGACTCCTCTGCCCTTCAGCCGTGGCAGTTGTTCTTTTTTTTCTAAAAGCAGCAGCGATTCAGAAGCATGAAAGCTGATTTCTTTTAGTCTTTTAGTCGACTCAATTACAGCCCACCTACACCCCTGGGAGCCTGCCAAAGCCCCCCCACAGAGAGCTGGTAGTCCATCTATGCCCTGAACAACCACGCTGACCATCCCAGAACAGTTGGACGTGATTAATATGCCGTCCATCTGCTATTCCACTGAGCTCTGGATGTTCAGTTACAAAAAGAATCTGGAGTATGATAAGGAATGAATCATGCCAGCGCAAAAGCATGACTAGGTAGCCTAATGAAATTCTGATAAGCTACTATTATCATTCATAGCATTAATGCACCAGCGGCAGTTGTTCCTAACATCACGGCACACCGCAGAGTTGTTGCCAGACTGCGCAAAGGCCTGGTGCTGATAATTTACTGTTTGTCTGGGCAGTCTTTAATGGAGTATTTGGCTCTGGTAATACAGATACCATTACCCACAATTATTCTCCGTGTGCCGTGATGCAGTGATAAAAGAGGTCCAAACCCACAGGAACAAAGACGTCCAATTTAGCTCGTCTGAAGTCGGTGAATGCAAGAACAACAGAGCCAACGATGCACTAAGAACAAGGAAGCGTGTTACCTAACTCGGTGAGACCTGTCAGAAGCAGCAGCAAACACTTTTCACCATTCTACATTATTTAATCCATTGAAGGGGGGATCTGATGTTTTTTGGGGGGGTAGAGAAGGTTTTCAGGTTATTAAAATTGAATCAAGTGGAGAACAGGTGCAGAAAGGATGGATCAGACATGACTGAAAGTTTTACCAACACAGACACAGGAGGATATGAGGGAAGATCCCATCTTAAACAATGAACTATTTATAGTGATTCAAAGCTGAAAGACATTGTTTATGTTAACGGAAATAAAACCAACATTCGGGTCTGTGAAAAATTACCATAAAATGACGCTAAAGCTAAGACCAAAATAATAAAGAAATGCCATCAAAACACTTTATACTTTTGTATCTTATTCCATTATTTACAAGGCACCATTTAGGTAATCATTTTATAACAATTTACCTACTTATTTTATGCAATAATTACTATAAGAAAATTGTATTTCATGACCAAGAAAAGTCAATTTAAAAAAAAAAAAACATACATCAGATTTCTGATATAAATTATTTTTTTTAATTGGCATTTAAAGAATGCACTGACTGTGTTAAGAATACAGATTTGTTTGATTTATTTAAATGAAACTATCACTGATTCCATCTTGTAATTTACAAGATGAGCAAAAATACTGTATTTACATGAAGGGGTGGTCATATTATTTAATTACACTTTTACTTATTACCCCTAGCGTGTCATTTTTTATTTAAAATACTTTTAAATCCTCATTGATATGCTTTTTTTCTTGTTATATAGTCATAATGATAGCAACAAATTTTCAATATACACAGCAATTATAAAAACTGACATTTTTCTTTTTCATTTTGAACAAGAGTTTTGCAATTATTACTTAGTTCGTTCATATTTCTTATTTTTTTAAATCCCTCCAGTGATACAACCATTGAACTAAAACATGAAATGGTTCATAATGATTCCAGAAGGGCTAAGTTGATAAAATCGATTAATCGATCTAAGCTTAATGGATCCATAAAAGTAGAGATCGATCTAACACATAAAGCTAAAGTCCGCTAGCTTGATGCTAACGTATAATGTAATTTGCCATAGGACGGCTACTGCTAACGCTTGATCAACCTAAACATACATTGCTGACAAAATTAACAGCTTTATATACTCACAGGTAGGAATTCCCAAACTCTTGTAAGGAAACATTTCTGAAAGTAACAATTTGTGGTCTAAAACATCGTTTTTTGCTCATACTTTCTTCTTCTTCTGGAATAAGGTGTAATGCTATAGCGCAATCGCCACCTAGTGGCCAAACTGAAACGCCCTCCAGGAAAGGCAGAGGCTTCTCCATTTGAGAATCCACGTAATGCTGCTTGGTATTAACAATCTCGTTATTCCACAAATACATTTTACAGTATGTGAACTGTATCAGATTCATATGAATATCTTCAAAACATATATAGATAATTTATGTATTTAATAACAAATGTGTCTAAATGTGTAAACTCAAAATTGAACTGAATTGATTTGAGTGGATCAAAAGAATTGAAAAAAATTCACTTTTCTTCAGTCTGCTTTATTTAAAAAGAGTCAATCCACTGCCGAGGTTGTTTTCAGGAATTATGCCAGAAAAACAACAAAAGAAGACAGATTTTGGCATAATCACCCACACTGAGAATGCAAATAGAAGAAAACTCCCTCCAGTCATTTTTACATTTGAGTAAATCTTAAACAAAGAAAAGATATGAAGAAAAACAACACATTTGACATAGTTTTGTGAAAATAAAATGGAGCCCCTCTTCAAATCTGACAAAACCTATATGGACTTTACCACCAAAAGCACTTAGTGAAGAAAAATGTCAAATATGAAACAAGTTTCCCTTTATGTCTGTCATTCCAGACAACATCAATAAAAGACTGTTGTTTCCTCGTCCCTAGTTTACCTTTTTCGTTTCCCAAGGATTTGGTGCATTAGCGTAATGAAATGTTGTGTGCACCTGTCAGATTAAAGGATTGGAGGTATCCCATCCCATTATTTGTTGATTGTTGCTGTTAAATCCAATCGCCTCATCTCCCTGTGAGATAGATTGAATTGAAGTGTGAGAGCTGTTTTTTACTGGAAGTGAAAGAGCTTCTTATCCCGATTCTGCCTTAACATTCTGCAGAAGAATAAACATGAAATATTTACAGTGTACTCTCTGCAGACTACAGTTTTGTGTGTGTGTGAGGGTTTGTGTGTATCTGTGCTTACATGCAAAAGGGGGAGTCTTTCATGTTGTGCAGCTCTGATTATTACTTCCCACCGAAAGATTAATAATATGCGGCAATAAACTCTCAGAGGATTGTGAAAGTCGACATCAATTTATATACTGACTATCTATAACTGTGTCATGGGCAGTAATTTATGCATCAGCTAAATTGTTTCTAGAGGCTGAATAGCTCATTTTCTTGTTGTTTTTTTTTTTTTTAGCTCAAAGGCCAACATGAAACACAGCCAATTAAACGCTGGTTCCTTTAAAGCAACTTTCATTAAGAATAATGAGGGGAAAATATGAGCTTTTTTTTTTTTTTTTTTTTGGAGCTGAAGTTCACGGTTTTAATGATGTGAAAAGATGCTTCCTCTTTCCGCCGTGAAGCAGGACCGGTGAGGGAATAGAGCCATCAAACTCCCAGCGAAACAAGCTACGTCTCAGCAGCCCAACGCCGAGACTGCTGTTGCTACGGCAGCAAGCTGGAATCAAAGTGGTTTCTATTGGCGATACCCCGGGGAGGTTTGGCGGCACACTTCTCTGATGTTTTTCCTGTCATCTTCATCATCAGCACACTTTAATCTACAACCCGCACACAGAAGCAGCCCCGACGAAATCACATTTGCACACTCGCAAATCTCATATCTGCATACTTTTGTGTGCGCACACATAAACAAACACGCACTCCTAGAAGAAAGCATCATGAAAGAGACAACAAAGGGTGTTTTGTTGTAGCTTTGATTTGAGGGAAGTGACAGCAGGTAAGGAATGTGAATCGTGGGATGTTAGTTTTCAGGATTTTTCGTGCACGATGAGTTTAATTCAGAAGGTCATTGATGACTAAACAAACTAAATCAGGACACATAAAGAGCGGCACCCAGAGAGTTATAATCCAATAATTCTGACTTAATCTTAGCATACAATTTCACTGAAGGACAAACTCTTAAAAGTCAAACTAATCCCTACCCAAGAGATCTGGAGGTCAATTTTTTATAATATTTAACTTTTTTTTCCCCCTCATTGGATCACCCAAGTTTTCAGGATGAGGACTCGCCAACCTCACTTCTAGATCTGCTCACATTTCTGATCCAATAATGAGAGCCATCACGTGTCGAAGAAGTAGACCTTGCTGGATCATTTAAACCCAATTACCAGGAGTACAATGGAACTTAATCCAACTGCTGAACACTGTCCAAATCCTGTCAGGATCATTAGTAATCATTTCAAAGAGCTGGAGGCAGGACTGCATCCATACACTCACAGACAACAGCCATATATCAGCAGGCATGCCCCACGGGCTTTAATCAATCCATGTAACCCAGTTCAGTCTTTTCAATAGATCCATATGCACATCGATCACTCAATGCTCCTCTGTCCGAAAAGCTTTTCTTTGTGCAATTTCTCGGGATGATAGATGTTAGTGAACATGGAAAGAGTCTGGATTTAAGTCGGATACAGGATCATATTTAACCAGAATTATGTAAAAGTTTTCCTAAAAAAAATCTTGGGTTAATGGAAATTGTGTCATTTTTCTTAAAATAAATAAAAACTGAAGACAAAACATGTGATTCATAAATATTGATTCATGGTGACATTATTATATATTTAAATATATATCAGATTTATTCCTTATTTTTTATACAATTTACAATAAATCTGCTATTTCAGATCAGATCTCAGAATATTTTATTTTTATTGTTAAATACTTGTCGTGCAGCCTCCTAAAGACGGCAGTGCGCATCTTGCTGCGTGATAGCGCATTCTCTCAGTCAACACTCACGTCTCTGAAGCGATTCCAGTGCTTGATCTTGCGGCTGTACTGTGAAATGGTGGACAGCCACTGCTCGTCCTCCATGAAATTCCCCGCTTTTTCCGCCTCCTTGCCGCCCTTCGCGTCCGCCTGCAGGCTGGACCTCGCCAGCATCACCAGCGGGACGAGAAGGCACACGATGTCCGAGGTTTTCAGCATGTTGGCGGGATCAAAACGGCTCGCGCTCCGGCTGTCTGGCGGCGGTCCTCCTCCTGGAAGCAGCGGATGCTGAGACTGGGCTGAAACTACCACCTGATTAGCCTATAGGATGCTCCTTCTGCGGGGGGTGGGGGACTGAGGGAGGCTCGATGGCAGTTGAAGCACCACGGACACTGGGACACTTGTTTTGATTCAGGTTCATATCATGATTTGTGGTTCACGATAGTCGATATTGGCTCATTTTATCGATTTAATTCACTGATCGATCCAGGACGTTTTTTTTTACCCAAAAATTCAACCAATCAGAGATAAATACCTGGCACGGATCAGTTTTTCAGATTTCTTCTTGTCAGATAATTAAGTGTAAATTAAATATGTGTAGTTTTGGGGTATTCAACCTGTGGCTCTTTTATCTCCACATTTACCTCCGACCCCAAACTAAAATAACAAAACCCAGCAGTGTAAGACTACTGAGGACAAAGAGGGGGAAAAAAATAAAGAAAAATAATAGCAACTTTCTAAAGTAAGGATTACTTAATTGGCATTTATTGAATTTAGATTAATTACATTTATTAATTGGTGGCCGAGGTGCATATAGATAATAAACTATGTAGGTTTTTACATCCCTGTTGACTTGAAGATGTTTTGCTTGCTCAATGTTACCTCCAGAAGGCACATATTGGTTCTAAAAAAAAACATATTTTGAGAGATGTTAGGTTTTTTTTTATATTTTTGCTTTTGTTCATGCCAAAAAATTGGCGTAATTCAAATTTATTATTAAAAAACAGGTTATGAATGCAAATCCAATTTCCATTTTGATCCACTTTTACTGTTAAAGGTTGCCAACCCCTGTCAATAAAGTTCAGTGCACTATTGTTTTTGTTAGAACATTATACCACATTGTGTAGTAATGTTTTTGAAAAATTATTGGACTGTATTGATAATTAAAATTTGTTTTGCTGCTATAATGTGTGTTGTCGGTTGTGATGGTCATTTTTACGTCATTTCAGATTTTGATTATCAATTTATTTCATTTTAAAACAAATTTAACAATTAAATAAGTGATTTAAATCTCGTTTTCTAATAAGTTCAAGTTCAGAAGCATGTGGATAATGTCAAAGTAAAAAGAATTTAAGAAAATTATTATTTATGATTTTTTTTTCCAGACATCTCAGATTCACTTGATGCTTTTTACTGACATGTTCAGTGGATGAGGCTGACGCGGTTGCCATAGTGACAAATGACTTGGAGTGTGCTCATCAAAACTAGGACAGAGACAGAAACTATCATGTATTATTAAGAAGCTGTTGGTGAATCTTTGTTTTCTTAAGTTAAATAATTAACCAACACTTTTACCTTTTAATTAAAGTTCTGTTTTTCTTTATGAGGGGATGGTCAAGTGTTTTAGGCACTGAAGAAAAGGGACCACTAAGATGGACATTTTTAACTTCAAATATATAATCGTATCACTACACAGGAAATATTTAAAATATTTCAAATGTCAACAAAAGGCTATTTTTATCCAGACCCTTCATGTGTAATGTGCTTCCAAAGTTTTTAATTTATGTGTGTTTACATTCTTTGTGACATTAATGCAGCCAAATATAACAATATAATTTGAGCTTGATCTGTTCCTACAGCTGGAGGCTTAATGAGCTGCATACTGATGAAACTAAAAAAACAAAACAAACATTGGATGATTCACAAAGGAGGGCATCTCTTTTGGACTTTATTTCATGTAGAACTAAGTAAACGTAGCTGATTATTACACAATTTTTATATTTAAAATGTTCTACCTTTGCCTTTAAGGATAACTCGGTTAAGTAAAAGTTCAAGACTCAAAAGGAGAATACATTTAAGGTTTTCCATTGTCTTTTCTCTGGTTTATTTACATATTGACTTAGTAAACATAAACAATTAGAAGTTTACACAAATCTGATAAAGATTATTTAAGATCTTTATTTGTGTTCTTTGTTCTATGAACATTTGAGGCGCATTGAGACTGAATGCTTAACTTGTGCCTAAACATTCAGCCCTAGAGAGACACTCTTAATCATGGCGTGTAATTAAAACCCTTTAAACCCTTTATTTGATCTGTGGAGGAGGCGTTTTACAGCCTGTGTTAGACCAACACAGCATCAACCAGGTAACCATGGCAACATTTCAGTGAGAAGTAGGGTGTGTGAATTGGCAAGAATCTGACAAAATGATACATATCGCGAAACGTGTATCGCGATACATACATATCAGGCACTTATAGTGATAAACATACATGTTTATATACATATATGTTTATACAAACATGTATGTTTATGTGTATGTATATGTGCATGTATAAGTACATATCACGATATCACAAAGTACATATCGCGATATCTCGTTATATATATATATATATATATATATATATATCACAATACATGATTATCACAATAAGTAGCTGTGACAAACGTATATCTCAATATGTACATATAGGGTACTTATCGTAATAAACTTACATGTTTATATATATATATACATAAATATGTATGTTTAGGTATGTACTGTATATGCATGTATATGTTAGTATATGTATATGTGCATTTATGTACATATTGAGTACACATATCACACGGATATATCGCGAAAGTACATATCGCGATATATCCCTATGTATATATCACAATACATGGTTATCACAATAAGTACCCGCGATAAACGTTTATCGCAATATGTACATAACGGGTACTTATCGTAATAAATTTACATGTTTATGTACATACACATAAACATGTATGTCTATGTATATGTACGTATGTATATGTGCATATCTGTAAATATTGCGATATATGTACATATTGCGTACACATATCGCGTGAATATATCACAAAAGTACATATCAAAATATCGCATTATGTACTTTCACAATACATGTTTATCATGATAAGTACCCGCAATAAAGTGTATCGGGATATGTTTATATCCCGACACATGCTTATCACGACATGTAAATGCGATAAACTCATCACGATGAACGTGTATCGCGATATGAACGTATCACGATACACGATGAGGACCCGCAATATATATCCCAAGACTGTGCCAGAACAATTTTTTCACTTTTTTTTTTAAAAAAGAGTATGACTTACTATAAAATAAAATACCAAAGCATGTTAAGTAGTACAGGCCTCATTATAACAAAAACTGGGAAAATAATTGAACCAATGAGACTAAACATTTACCACAAGCTGGTTCTCACAGATCCTGATGTTCTGGTGGGATGTAAAGCTCCTCAAAGTGTGCTGTGCTGCCAACTAGTGGTCGGGGTTTAGATGGAAAACCAAAGTAAGAATCTGAAGAATACTCACAAATAATAAATTCAATATTGTCTTGTCAGCATTTTAAATCGTTATAAGTAAAGCAAAATGAAATATCGCGATAAATCAAGGAATCTATTTTTCTCTATATCTCCAGTGACAAGCGGTCAGTAAAAATTAATATTTGTTCAAAATCAAAAAATTGTAAAAAAAATATTCATTCCACATGAATCTGGCAATACGATACATACCACAGACTGTACCAGAATAAACATTTGTCCAAAACCTAAAAAATGTTGATGAACATTTAATCCACGTGATATGAAGCATGTTTTGTTGCCACATATTTAAGGTGGAAATGGAGTGTTAAGAGAAAATGTGTTCCCTTTCTTTATACAACAAACAGAGGTCATGCACTGACCCGATTCCAGTAGAACTGCTGCTGAGTTTCCACTGCGAGCAGCATTGATTAAATAAAGAACAATGAGTCAAATGAAGTGAAAAAGCTGATTTAGAGCTTTTCATTTTAGATCTGGACGTCAAGTTAAAGTCCGGTCCAGATGATTGTTGAGCGACACCAGAGCAGACCTTAGAGAAAGGCAGGAACATCTCAGGTTTGTTCAAGCTTTTAATGGAGAACAGGTGAGGAACGGAGAGTAGTTTTGGACGAATATTCGAGCCACAGGCGTTTCAGGTATATCTTTGAACCGAATGCAGGAGGGGACCGTGGGAATGAGGTAAGAACTGACATGGAGAAGGCTGCAGGATAGAGTGGATCAAGTGATCATGACAGTGTGGGAAACAAACTTTAATGCTCACTATTTTTACATTTCTTTGAAGAATTTAAGCTAAAATATTTGCACAAATTCATTTTCAAGTGCTTTCATCCGTCATCTGTTGTTTTTCTTCAGCTGGGTCACTGATCTGTGACGTTAGCCGTGATCATTGACATTGATCTAAACTGAAGTGTCACAACAATCGTTTTCAAATGCAGATGTTTAGCCTCAATTTGAATTTAAAGCGAACTGCTAAATTTAATTTGATCATTTCAGAATTCTAATTAAAGTATCATAAAAGAATATTATAAAACACAGTCAATTTAAGTTAATACAAGGAAAGATTTTAATCTTAAAGGCTTATTTTTGTTATGCAGCCTTACACTAACCCACTCCTTATATGAAGTTTTACTCCACATTTAATCAAATATGCATTTAAACAGCTGCAAATGCATTTAAATTGTTTTTTATTGTCATTCAAACCCTGATTTACTCACTATTTAGATCTAATCAAATAGAGTTTTCTACCAACATTTGTAAATGCACATTATCTTAATTAGAATTGTTTAATCCTCATTTTTAGTTCCGTCGTTTGCCAATCTTGCAGAGACTTTGAACAAAACAAATCAACCAGAAGTGAAGACAGACTTCTGTATTCGGAGGATAGCTTCCTTGAAAACGGTGTGTTCAGTGTTAACTCTTTGATAAAGAGAGTTTGCCTCAGCAAAAACTTACCAGACGTCACAGTCCCTTCCCCTCTGGGAGTGCAGGTCTGTTTCTGCTTCTTTAAGCAATAAATCAAAGCCTTGATGAAACGCAGCCCCAGCTTCAGCTGCATGTGACGCAACCTCAAAACACCAGCCGACTCCTGTGTTCACAGTTGAAGGGTCTCCCAGCAAACAGGGTTGACATGACATAGATAGGAAAATGTGGATGCCCCAGATGGAATGCTCTTTTTCTTTCATTGATGCATTTATTTTGGTTTCTTAGCGGTGTTGTTGCTATAGTCACAGGCTGTAAAACGCAGTCTAGGGGCCTTGTTATCACTTCCTGAATTAATTGGCTCAAGCATATTCAGCACAGCATGCAACGGAAAAGAAAGCTAATCCAGGTGTAAATATAAATCATTTTCCATTTAAATACATTATAATTGCTCTTTTTGTTCACTGCTAAATTGCAAAAACAAACAAAACATAATGGCTTTTCTTCACAATTCATTTCAATGTTCTTTTGATTAAGAGGAATCGTCCCTGAAAAAGAAAAAAATCCTTTAATAATCCATTTGGTAGTAGATCTATTATACATGAATTACATAGCCGGAGGCTAGTCAGCCTAACAGCTCTTTCAGGCCTGTTTGACTTGTAAAACACAGCTCATACCTCTGTTTTTTTCCTTTTCCATTCAGCTTTTTTTTTTGTTTCGTGATATAGTGCACGTAATCTTTCCTTCTCAAAAAGTGCAGAACAAGAGCCTGGGGCTCATCTGCATGACACATGCTGAGCCTTTAGCACATTAAAAACTGTGAACAGGTCAAAACCAAAGTATTTATCAAACACTTTTGGTGCAAACCATTGGAAAAATACAAAAAAAATCACAAAAACAGTGTGTTTTACATTAATAAAAAATATAAAACAATCTAAAATATTTTTTATTACTACTTTAGTGCCACTATTCTATATCAAAACCCTTAAATGCTTATTTATAATTCAGAATGACTATAAATTAGGTTTTAGAGTTAATGTATCGCTAGAAAACTGTTATCATTATTAAGGCCAAACTACCTTATAAAAATAAGAGTTAGAAGCAACCACTCATGTTTTTCTTGGATGAGTGAGGTATTAAAACTGGAAAAACCCCACCACATACGACGCTTTCGTGGGAACAGGCACGTGCTGATTCTGGGGCGCCCTCTGGTGGACATAGTTGGGTACTAAAAATATTTTAAAAGAATTTGTAAGAAACGGGTAACTTTGGTAAATTGCGTAAAAATATAACATATATTCACTTATTTTTGCACTTTAATGTATTCACTTAACATTTTTATTTACCAGTGGCAGCAAAGATTAATAAAACAGTAGCAGCATATTCAGGTTAAAATGGGAATAATGGATCCTTTCAAAATCATTTTTTTTAATATATAGTTTTTATAGCTCTATAGTTTTTTTTTTCTATAGAACAGGGGAGTCAAACTCAATCGCACAAGGTGCCAAAATCCAATATAAATCTTAGTTTGAGGGCCAAACAGGATAAAAAGTTATTAAACACACTAAAACTACATTTTCAACACTTTCAAAATGTTAAATTTTAAACATTACTATGAATAAAAACAGGCAGGAATATTATTCTAGAATAAATCAACCTAAACCTTAACAAACTTTTAATATTTTACACTCCATAAAAATATATTTGGTTAAAATGCTACAAGTTAGAAATAAACACAAGATAGCAATAAAATAAAGTTATCTGGAGGGCCATACTATAATAATAAAAAAAAAAATGAAAACAAAAATGACATCGGAAAACAAAATCGATTTCATAGTGATATATTTTAAAGATATGCCAAACCATAATACTGTGATTTGAAGATGCCATCTAAGATGTTTATTCGTTTACTTAAAAACATAATTTGCTTTATTTCAACTGTATTAATCTAAAGTTTTCTATTGAATATTTGGGTTCCAATCAAAAATATTAAAGTCCATACTAGTTGTATATCTCAAAAACCCATGAATAGGTTTAGTTAGACTTAAAGCTAATAGATCCTCACTCTTAAGCCTCTTTTTTTCCTTGGGGAAGGGAGGTTCAGGATGAGGGGGGAGGAAGGTTTAGGCTTGCAAACGTGCCACAAGTCAGGAGGCACAAATCTGAGTTTTTATTTTTTTAATTCAATGAACAATAGTTTACTCATCATGGAAATTACCATGTGGCATCATCCTGAGATTTTCATAACTAAAAAAGGAAATCATGCTGACTCTGAAAAAAACATTGAGGTCAAGTAGAAAAAAAATATATATATATAAATCTTTGATTTTTGTTATCAGAAATGACGATTGGAATTCTCCAATTAAAAAGGAACGTTTAAATGAAGCTGTAATGACTAAATTAAGTATTTTGTTTTCAACGTTTCAATCAGGAGCTTTGATGAAACGTGAGGGAGAAACATGTGTCAAAAGACACTTCAATTCTTTCCTAACTAACAAAAAAATCAAAACAAAAGAGACAAAGTCTACGTGCGGGACGTGTGAAGACGATCGGCCCACAGTTTCTTGCTCAACCCTTTTAGGGGTGTCGCCATTTATTAAATTTACTTTAACTGCTTCCTATTTTTTTACACTTTTAGGGAATAAAATGTAAGTAAAAAAGTCAAATGTTGCTTTTCGTTTGGTTTTATGTGTCTTTTTGGGGTAGTGGGGGTTTGATTCATCATCAAGGGCAGCAGAAGACGTGAGCTGCGACCTGATTGGCTACAAAACTCGGTGGGCGGGGCTTCGCCGCGGGGGTATTAAAGGCTTTGTTCCATTGTTGGGGGAGTGTGTTTTCCAGCTGGTCCACCTCAGGAGCAGCACTGGGGGAGATAACTTTGCACTTTTTGGGGGGTTTTCTTTGCACTATTTTCTTCTCAGTTATTCCCAGATGTCGTCCTCGTGCAGCCAGTCTCTGGACGGAAGTTTCCCGCCCACCCCCGCGGAGGACAGGGGCTCCCAGCGGCTCTCCTGGAGCAACCTGCTCCAGAGATTGACTGAGCTGAACGGCCTCAGTCCCAGAGATGATCACTACTGCAGGAGTGAAAGTGGTGAGTTTTGATTTAAAACTACCAACTTTTTCTTAGTTATTTTTTATTTAATAGTGTTTCATTTTCCAGGTTCTGTTACAGATTTATCTCTGTCAGACTCTGAAAGCAGCTTCTTCTGCTTCCCCCTGGAGGAGACCTTGGCTGCGGAGGTCGTGACCCTCATCACAGAGAGCCTCCATAACGCCTCCCCCCTCCTGTGCTGCTCCAAACTCATCCTACCTGAGAATCTGCTGCTCTCCATCAGTGAAGAACTGCTGCACTTAGCTGTCAACGAGCCCTGCGGCCTGAGGGGGGCGCTCATCGACCTGTGTGTGGACAGGGGCGACCAGGGGTCACTGTGCGAGGTGGACAGGATTGCAGTGGATCCCACCCTGGTTCCGACCTTCCACGTGACGTTAGTGTTGAGGCTGGAGTCCAACGGGCTGTGGCCTAAAGTTCAGAAGCTCTTCAGGGGCGGGAAGCCTCAGGGTTCACCGCGACAGCTCAGCTCGCTGAGGCTGAAACCCAGCTTCAGGGCCATCAGGAGGAAGCTGTACTCTTCAGGGGAGCTGCTAGTCGAGGAATGCCCCTGAGGGACGCCAGATTTGATCAATATTTTTAAAAAAGGTGGTCTAAAACACCGTCACCATGGAGACGTTGAAAGGGACGGCCTCTTCCACGGCAGCTACTCATCTGGTTATGAGGAACTCTTTCCATTGAATGTGAATTGACAACAGGGATTAAATATATATATATATCATAGGCAAATATTCAATTTTTTGTATTAATAATAATAAAAGAGCATGAAATAAACTATTTTATATTAAAGTTGTGAGTCTCTTGTGTCCATTATCATCAAAAATCACCCCACGTGTCAATCATTGGGCAGTTTTTATTCAAAGAAACTTATATCATTTCAGCAGGTTAATTAATAAATATGGTTTTACTTTATTTGTGCAACAACTTTCAATAATTATGCTCCAACAGGCTACGAGAAAATTCACAAAATGGTAATAAATGACTAATAACCCCTGCATTGTTAAAAGTAAAGTGGAATATTTACATCGAACTATAAAAATTACACACTTTTATTTATTTTTTTAATGGCTCAGACTGTCCATCTATGAGAAGGCTTTGAGGTTTCTCTAACAAAAAAAAAAAAAACAAAAAAAATAAAAATCAGGACCAAGAAAGCTAATCTCTGCAACCTTTTAGGAGTCCAAACCGACAAAGGGGGCGTGTACTTTCCACCGTCGTCCGGACACTAGAAAAAGAAAAAAGCTCGTCACAGTCCTACAGGAAGTCCCGCCTACATCGGGTTACAGATGGTTCCCTGATGAGGCCGCCGCCTCCTGCATGGAAGGCATTTTGTTAGATTCTCTGGTGAAAAATGATGCTCCAATTTATGATTTTGATTCAAGTAGTGACAAGTCTGTAGGGGAAAAAAAATACACAAAATGTTTTAGTTTTACATCTTAGCTGCACAATAAAAATGTAATTCTGTGGACACGTACCCATTTATCTACGTACAAGAGGTTTCTAGCCATCCAGTATGACTTGAATCTCAGATAACCTGGAACAGCTGGGAGTTCCCATCCTCTGTGCTCTTTGGTACAGTTCAGAATCTCCAAAGTAGCGAGCACGGTACAGCAAACCTTCCTCTGGAAGAGAAAACACAAAAATCGAACTATCTGATCACAAAACATCGTCTACAGCATTCAGTTATAGACATAAAGCTGGTTTAGTGAAGACAAATTCAACGAAATAAGAATACATGTATTCAGCTTGAGGAAAAACATCATTATTTTTTAATAATCTGTACATTTTGACTGTGAAAAGGTGTAGGGGAAAAAAAGCAGTTTTCTGTATTTAAAGTCTGTTACAAACTCAAGTAAAAACATTTTAAAATTACACTAAAAATCAGATTCATTATCATTAAAAAATATAAACTACACATTAGGGATTAGTCGACTAATTATATCAAAATCGTCAATTTAATAATTGTTACTTCATATTATATGGAGTCAGAGTGAAGTAAAGTTGAATAAAGTTGTGAACGTTCAACATAAAAAATGTACTTTTTTATATTTGAGTCAGTGAGACTAAAACTTTATCTTTTTTTGAAAAATAGTTCCTTTTTTCAGATGCTGATCTCATTTGATTTGTTTTAATGCCAGAAACTAATGAAGGACAGAGGCTGCACGATTCATTGGAGATTACATGTCATCATTTCAATAAATCCAGACGTGTTTGTCTGGTGTTGTCTGTGTTTTTTGACCAAATTTCACCACAAAGTGAACCCATTAGCCATCACCAATCTGTCTGTTTGAAAAATTTTGGGGAAAACAGAATACAGCTGGACTGTGTGTGGGCCTACATCAATATTCAATAATAATAATACAAAATTTCCCCTCATTTTTTCGTGGGTGACACGCCGGCTCTAGGATGACATCATGAAGTGGGCGGTACCCTCAGGAAGTGGTTTTACTTCCTGGTATAAAAGCAGTTAAAAAAATAACCCCTTTTTAATAAATCGTTTGTTTTTAGTGTCTCACAGGTAATATATGATATCTGAAATACTTAAGAAAATTACGGTATGGCCCCTTTAAGAGGTTGTGGGATAAATTAAACGTAACCCCCTAAAATGATTTCCAACTGGAAGATTAAAAAAGTTTAAAAAAAATGTAAAAAATATTCTATTAATTCAGTTATAAATGAAAGAAAGCATATGAATATCAAAAAATGCTGCTTATTTAAAGTCATCATATTTTCAAAATAAGAAAACAGTGAATAAATTAATTTATATATTTTTTGTGACCAAGTTTAGTAAAAAAAAACTAGGCAGCAAAGCAATAATTATCAATTGAATGTGGTGAACTCACTCTGCTGCTTCTCCTTCCAGCAGTTGTTTCTTAGATTAGAGATGTAGTCTTCTTCTACGCTTTTCTCAACATACTTCAGAGTACCGGAGTATTCTTCATGAAAACGTTCCCCCACATAAAAAGGCACCTTCAGGTTAGATGTATGCCTTTTGTGTATATGTCCCGCAGACCTGCGAAAGGAGGAAACAGCAGCTGAGCACAGCAGACGGAAGAAGAAACATCAACAAAACAAGAGGACTAAAACGTACGGGCGATAGCTAAGGCTGTATGGAGGCTGTGTGACCATCAACTGGCTGAGGGCAGAAACGACGATGAGAATCAAGATGGGTAAAATCTGGACAAACAGAGCCAGACCTCCCTGTGCAGAAACAAAAACAACATCAGTTGATCAAAAATCATCCGATAAAAGTAATAAATGCTGCAGAAGGTCTTACATCTCTGTGTTGCTCTCGTCTCTCTTGTCTATTATGGTGTGCAAAGTGCATTCTGCCATTTCTGTAAACATGTACATTACCTAGAAGGAAGACAAATGTATATGTATTGATTTCAAATCTTAAGGAGAACTTCCTCTCCAATCAGATCAATAGATTTATTTTGACTGATGATAACTCAAACTAAACCTTTTCTTCTATCACAATCCACTTTGTGGTAAAAAAGTAACTTCTAGCAAAATATTCAAAAGACTTGTACCTTTGCCCCTCCAATAAATGATTTCCAGACCTCAAACTCTGAAAACAATCACTTACTTGATGGAAATCCTCCACCAAAAAACATGTTAAAGAGGTCCTCGGGGGAGATGTCAGCTTCAAAGTCGTGGTGGTGTCTGTGTCTGTTGGGGTGTGTTCTCTCCTCTCCGTACTGATCGTACTGCCGCCGCTTTTCAGTGTTACTCAGAACGGCGTAAGCATTGCCGATGGCTGGAAAGACAAATATAAATGTGAAACTTAGCCAGCAGGAGGTTTCATATCCATCAGACAGACGTAGTAGAGGTACCTTTAAATGCTTCAGTGGCTCCGGGTGCGTGGTTTTTATCGGGGTGAAATTTTAACGCCAGCTTTCTGTAAGACTTTTTAAGGTCCTCCTCAGAGGCTGTTTTTTCCACTCCCAGAATTTGGTAATAATCTTTACAGCTTTTAATCCTGTCATGAAAAAGAAAACCATAGAAGTTTATAAATGCTGAGTGAAAACAAGAGCAAGAAACATGACAAATAATAAAACATAAAGTAGTAATTGAGTGGCTTTAGACTGAATAAGGTTGACGACATTTAGAAAGAACTTGATTTGAATAAATGCACGTTTTAAAGGCTAAAACAAGTTGAATGCAAACTTAGAGCAGACAATAAATGATTCACAAAGCTGCTATTTGCTTCTCAATCCCCAAAAAACATGGTGACCTTTAAGTAATTTAACAAAATCTCCATATTTAATAGAACACACGTGTCAAAGTCAAGGTCCGGGGTAAAGATCCGGTCCTCGGCATCATTTTATTTTATTGTTATAAATGGCCCGATTGTATCTTGTGCTTATTTCTAGTATAAATTTGACTAAATATATTTTTATATTAAAAGTTATTTAAGGTTTAAGTTGATTAATTCTGGAATAATATCCCTTTATATCATTCTTATTTGTGTTAAAACGTTGCGGTTTTAAAGTTTCAAAAATTCTCATTCTGCTTTTTGGGCCATTTTGGATTTACTAAGGTTTTTTTTAGGTTGTTTTGGAGTTTAGCTAAAATTTCAGCTACATGCTAGCTGTTTTGGCTCATTTTGGCTTTTTCACATTTTAAAGGATATTTTGACGTTTAGCAATTTTTTCAGCTACATGCTATCTGTTTTGAGTAACCCAAGTTTTTTTAGGCTAATTAGGAATTTAGCTAATATTTCAACTACATGCTAGCTGTTTTAGGCTTTTTTATTGTTTTTAGGCTGTTTTGGAGTTAGGTTAATATTTACACGCCAGCTGTTTAGGCTAATTTAGGCTTTTTTCAGTTTTGTGGGCTATTTTGAAGTTACGCTGTTTTTTTCAGCTACAAGCTAGCTGCATTGGCTAACCCAAGGTTTTTTTTTGTTTTGTTTTTTAAGGCTAATTTGGCATTTAGCTAAAATTTTAGCTGGCTATCAGCTTCATTGTTTTCAGCTATCAATTTCATCATCTTCAGAGTACAAATTCAGCTTACAGCATTCACATTAGCATCATTGTAGGTAACACTATATATCTAGTTCATAATTATGTTAAAAAGTTACGTTTTTAAATAATTAAAAATTTAGTTTTAGAATGTTCAATACATTTGTATCCTGTTCTACCTGTGACCTAAGGTGTGTTTTAGGTTTTGGCCCCTTGTGCGATTGAGTCTGACACCCCTGTACTCGAAAATAAAATAACTTTTTGCATCAACAATAAAAACATCAGAATGACAAGGTTTTGACCTGCATTTGTGTAACCTATGATGTTCTGTGCAAAGTGACAGTAAGGTGAAAATGCATTTTTGAGAAGCTTTAAATAAGGAGGACCGAAGGTCCTTTTCAAACATGAAGCGTTGCTTAAAATACCATATTATACTCTCATTTTGAATACAAATGTAACATTTTGCCACAAACATTTCTATATTTTATTACATTAAAAATAATGAAAACATTTTAATAGCTTGCTAAACAAATAAATAAAAAAACAAACAATAAAATAACTAAGTAATAAATATCTTTGCTAACTGATTGACACGTATATATTTACTAGTCTGGCTTCTGTTAGTGAAATTGTTGGTTTGCCAGATTCAAACTTAAATGACCTTTTTAAGCAATTAATTAAACCGTTTTTTTAAACTTCACATTTAATCAATTCAATGTGTCTTGTACTGTCTGTAAAAAAAGATTATGATTATGATTAAAGTTACTACAGTTAAAGAATTTGTATGTGTATGCATTTATGTGGATAGATGTTTTTCTTTTATTTGTTTGTGTTTCCAGTCAAATCATGACTAATTATTTGAAGTTTGATTTACATTATGTATAGATATATATTTGCTATGTTTGTCTTTATATTTTATTGTTGTCAAAAAAGATTTTGTGTTTTATGTTTATAATCATTCCATTTAATACTTTCCATTTTCCATATGTTATGTTAAGCTATGCTCTATTGACATGCTTTATAACTCACATTTACAGCTGCAATAAGACTATCAGAAAGTGAAGAAGAGATTATATTGCACTGACTTTTTGACAGCCTCTAGCTGCTCCGCTGTGAAAGACTTCGAAGACTCTGTGGGCCCTTGAGACACATTAGCTTCATCTCTGTGACTGCGGTGCCTCATAGTGGGTTCGTCTCCGTTCACAGGACCGCCATTTTCATCTGGAGGCTTTCCATTCTGGGCCAAGGACTCCAATAAGTCTATAAAACAGCGGTTGCATTTTATTTACGGTCTCCATCAGCTTTAACAAATGATTCATTAATCCGCTATGTTAGCTAGCTGTTAGCTGGCTGCTAGCATGATAGCTACAGAGCGGTAATGTCAGCACTTGCATATTAAATTCTAAGAAAAACAGTAAGATGATAGATAGAAATACGAGTAGTGATAGGTAAAAATGCAACAACGACTAGAATTAAACTGTTATGACATGTATGCTAACGTTAGCTAATTCGGTTGACAGTGACGGCCCAGTGTATCTGAAACCCAATCCGACCCAACAGGCGGTTTTTCTGCTTACTTCTGGCTTGGTCTGTGGGGAATAAACGCTGCGCCTTTTCCAGAAACTTCCTGGCTTTGTCGGGTTGGTTGTTGGTGATCGAATTTAGAGCTATTTTAATGCATCGCTCTGCTTCGTCCTTGTTTGAATCCATGGCGATACGGCGGAAATGTTTACCTGCCCAAAAGTCGCGCGGTGATGACGTCACTGCAATTATCTGTCTCGCAAATAAGGCATCATCGACGGATGTGTGTGTCCTTTACTCGTGTAGGGAATAGAAACAACAGCAATAGCGTTACATTTCTTAAATGAAATGGCTTTTTTATGCTTAAGGTTAGTAGAATATGTCAAAATAAGCTCTTTGTTTGCTTTAAGGAAGCCATACTTTCTGTTTTCTACAAAAACCACCATTGAAGCTGAGCAGGATAAACTACTAGCAAAAAAACAGAGGAGAAAAAGTCAGAAGAAGCATCTCTGGTCAGACAATCTGTCCTGGGAGGAAAGGCTGGCTGATGCGGTCACTCCTCTGTGGAGGCTGAGTTATGATGAGCAGCTCGAGCTGAAGCAAAAGCATCAGGAAAAAGTTCTGTCTCAGCTTGTGGATCATCTTCCAGGTGAGCCCAAGTCTTCATCACCTGTCAACAACAAACTCAGCTTCCCTCTCCTGCCCATCCTGCCATCCCCTGTAAGAGACGGCTACCGCAATAAGTCAACTTTTTCTGTCAATAAAGGAGTAGATGGAAACCCAAAGACGGTCGGATTTTATTTGGGCACTGGAAAGCAGGGAAACATAGTTTGTGTAAATGGCGACCACCTTCTGAACATGCCAGAGAAACACAAACTTGTGGCCAGATGCTATCAGGACTTCATCCGCCAGTCCTCACTTGACCCCTGCTTGCTGTTCCACGCTGGAGGTCACTGGAGGGAAGTGACGGTTAGGACTAACGCAAAGGGACACACCATGGCGATTGTTTATTTTCACCCTCAAACGCTCTCTCCAGAGGAAGTGTCTGTTCATAAAGCTGACCTGGTGGATTACTTCACGCGAGGGCCCGGATCCGTCTGTCAGCTGGACTCGCTTTTCTTCCAAGAGAGCTCCATGACTCGCTGCAGCCACGAGGAATCGCCCTACCAGCTCCTTTATGGCCAGCCGCACATATACGAGAAGGTAAACAACAAACATATTACAGATATAACCCAGTGAAAGAACAAATCCCATTTATTGTCAAAAAGTCATTCAGTTTGTGTTTATTTCTTCAAAGTGGAGGCTGTCTGAAAGATCTACACCAAACTGAACACAAAAGGAATTTAATCACCACTAGTGATGTAACGATTCATCAATTCTTATTATAATTTGTGGTTGGCGAAACAATTCATAGTCAAAATTGGTTTATTTTGCTGATCTAAAATCAATCCAGGACATCTTTAGCCAAAACTTCAACCAGTGTGACTCAGATAAATATCTGGAACTGAACAGTGCAGGTGAATTATTCCAGATTCTCCTTATTTCTCACAGGATAATGAAGTGTAAATTAAATATATGTACAAATAAACAAGTAAACAAGAATTCATAACAAATCCATTAACATTTTAGTTCCATAAATTTGATTTTGCACATAAAAATAAAACAAACAGAGCATTATTAGAACATTAAGTAGAAAATAAGAAAGTAGTAAAATGTTGTTACTTTGTACTTTTTCTTGTTTACTTCGTAGTTTTGAGTATTTCATCTTCTTACTTTGACCTTTTGTGATACTTGGGCTAATTATTTGCTCTGACTGTTTTATAAAAAAATCTGTATATACAATACGTTTATAATATATGTATATATATATAAATTTTTTAATAAAATGTATTTATTTACAAGACAGTAGGGCATCATAAGCAAACTGGACTCCTCTGGAGACTTCAATAGAAAAGTCACCTTCACAGTAATGCCTCTAAAGATGCTGTAGAAAATTAAAATTGAGAGTACACATTTCATATAAAGTAAATAGTGTCAGTTTTACTGTGGTAAAGTCACCAATTACTACTCTCCTCTATTTGGTAGGAACAATAACTGAGTGTCAGTGTTTGTAAAGCTTATTCAAAAATTCAGTTTTTGATGTACAAACGGCCAATTGAATGCAAATTTTAGTGTTGTACAACAATAACAGAAAGTCATTGTTGTGTTACCTTGAAGATCTGTTTGTGACATTTAACCGCCCTTACTTTATAAGTCAAGGACAACTGAAATAAGATAATATTTGTTATCTAGTCTTGGCTTTTGTTTATATCGGAGACTATGATTGTTGATTTTTTGTTGTGAGAAAGAACTATTTTCCAGTTTAATCAAACGTCTCAGAATGTTGATTAGATTAAATTATGAGGAAAATAATGAAGAGAAATTGAAGTCAGTTTTTCTGATTTGCAGGTTTTGGGTTTCAAGTTCCGCGTTTCCCCAGATGCCTTTTTCCAGGTGAACCAGGCGGCTGCGGAGGTGCTTTATGCTACTTTGAGGGACCTCATTTCCCCAAACACGGAGAAATTAGGAACATCTACCGACACTCTTCTAGACGTGTGCTGTGGGACCGGTGCCATTGGAATCACCGCATCTCCTCGGGTGGAGAAAGTAATCGGAATCGAGCTCATCGAGCAGGCAGTGGAAGACGCCGTTCACAACACCGCTCTTAACAATGTGCTAAACTGCCAGTTCGTTTCTGGGAAGGCGGAGGCGGTGCTTCCTGGTGTCATGGTGGACTTGAGCTGCTCGGGTGGAGGCCTCACGGCGGTGGTGAACCCGGCTCGAGCTGGCCTTCACTACAGAGTGGTCAGAGCGCTCCGAAACCAGCCTAGCATCCGCAGACTGATCTACGTTTCCTGCAAACCAGATGGGGAAGCCATGAGGAACTTCAGGGAACTTTGTTGTCCTCCTGATCCACAGAAAAAACTCACAGGAGAGGCCTTTTCTCCTACGCTGGCTGTTCCCGTGGACATGTTCCCACACACTCCTCACTGTGAACTTGTGCTGCTTTTTGAACGCTAGTACAGCAGAAGCCGGCTTTTAGCATTTTAGAATTATATGATGTAAAATTATTTTTTTAAAACCATCTCTGAAAAAAGTAAGAATTGCAGATTTACAGAACTGCTTGTGTTGAACTAATAATACAAATGAAAATTGTAATTTAACTCTTATCCATTCTTTATGTCTGTAGTATCCTCTTTTGACCACCAGGTGGAGCCATTGTGTATTAAAATACCTCTTATACAGAGATTTTCCCTCTGATCTGTTTCATAATGATTCCAGTTCACTAAAGGTCATAATGTCACGAGTGTTTAAAGTGTACAAGGCATGATAAGTGAGCAAAGCTTACATGAGCTCATATGTTGAAACTAGATGGCCTTGGCTTCAAAATTGGCTGCTCTTTGATTTTTGGGCAAAGATGTTCAAAATGAATCGGGTCGATAGAAATGTAGATCATAAAATGTCACTAAAGTGCTGGAGCTCCATATAGTTATAAATGAGTCATTTCTTTTATGCTCAATAACTTATTTTTTAACAGTTTTATCCTATTTGAAGCCGACGTTTTCTGGAACAAATCTGTCTTAGATACTAAGTGTTATGCAATATTTTACTTTTTTAAAATGACACTAAACTTGTGATTTTTGTATCAAATTTGACCATTTCTTAATACCTTTTAAGGTCAGTTTTTAAGTGTTTTAGCACCTCTAGGAAATTACATTTTAGCGACTTCTATAAAAGCAAATATAAAAAATATCACGTGAATTTTGATATTACATATTTATTTATTTATTCTCCTAGCATACAGCTGAGCATGATGAAAAAAATGCATTTTTATGACAATTTTTATGCCTTTTTTCATAAATACGAGACAAAATAAAGCTTTACATGAACTGAGCATCTTTTGTGTGAAACTGGAGATGGAGTCGAGTCTTCCTCCTTCACTGGTCCCTGCTGTCACTGTGGAGTGTCAGATGAGGTGACTTTTTTTTTTTTCGCCCTGTCTATTGCAATGTTTGATCTATTTTAGGAGTCAAATATAGAGGCCGATTTGTGCTTTTGAGCTTCGTGTATCTGATGGGGGCAAACAGCAGTTAAGTAAACAGTCAGGGTGATATTTAAGTTTGGGGGCATCTATTTGTTTTGGAAGAAGATACTTTACAAAGATTTTGGGAGAGACAACATCTGTTGTCTTGAGGAGGCTGTGGCAGCAGAGGTGAGCATACGAGATGAAGATCTTCATTTTATTATTATTGTTATTAATTAATTAATTAATTTTTATTCTAGTCCAGACAGTATTTCACTTTAGACGTCTGCATGTTGTTTGCGGCAAAATATAACTTTAAAAACAAAAAATGTAATGTTCATTTTTTTTATACTTGTTGCACAAAAACATTAATTAAACTGTATTATTTAATCCAACAGATCATTTTATATGTCCACTTTTTTAACTTTTAGGATAATAATATTAAAAACAAATGCAGTATTTGTTGTGAAGTATAAAAAATATATATTTTCGATGCCATTTTCAATATTATTTTATTAAATATAATAGTAAGCCTAATTTTTAATGTCTAAAATAAAATGACTCTGGAGTTAGGTGCTGTTAAAAATAAGAGTAAAACATATAAACCTGAACTAGCTCAAAATTATATTAAAAAGATATAATTTGTTACTCAATTACTTACAAATTTAAGGCTAAAAAAAAGTATTTTTTTTTTTTTTTAGAAAAACTACTCAAGATTAGTCTAAAACTTTTAAAAATAAAGACAAAGAAAGCAACATATTAAAGTAAAAAAATGATTATATTAATATAATAATATTTCTAAAAGCTAAAACAGTTTCTGAACTTGACTAAATAAAAATATTTTATTTTTATTTTTATCAGCCTTCACTCATGGACTTCTACTAATATTTTTATAGACATTTTAAGTGAACCGATTTATTTGACTGCAACTAAAATACCAATTATCGATTACTATTAAGTAATATGCCATTTTTGCATCAAATGAAAAGCATTTTTACTCACCCCTGCATAACTTTCAAAGTACACAGCAGTTTTATTGTCTTTGAAATTTCAAAAAATCTTCACATCCTAACTGCATGTTTGTTATGCCAATAATTAGCTTTAAGCACTTATCTAAAATACATTTTGTTCTAGACTATTACCTTGAATTCCTAGAACAAAATGTTACAAATGTTTACACAGAAAAAAAGGTGTATCTGAGTTAATTCTTCATGATAAATCTAGTCAAGTACAAGTAGAGTACTGCAAACAACATATAGATTAATTCGTAATTTTTTACATTTTTTTAGACATATATTACCGTATTCTGTAAAACCTATTGGTTAGATCTGAAATATGAGCGTAATAATGGACCCAGACTTGAACTTCTAAAGTCAAATAATCTACAGTGTCATCAGCAATTTCACATTATTGCCAGGCAGGATCAAAGGTTTACTGTAAGCCAGATTCAGGGGGACTTATTTAAGCTTTCATCTCTGGTAGGTTAGACTGCAGGAACATCTGCTTACTGGTCCCACTAAATGTCCAGAACGTTGCAGCTAAACCCAGGAAATACTGCTATATCTGCCTAATCCTTAGGTATTTTGCAATAAATATTATTTCAAACTTTTGTGTAAGTCTATCATTGGTTTGCCTTCTAAGTACACATCTGATGTACTGGTCCCATGTGAGCCACTTCAGACTCTGAGAAGCTCAGGAGGACAGTCCTGCAGCTGGTGCTCTGAGTCACAGTGAACAGCATTTTTGTTCTGATCTGGAACCGTCCTCCTGCTGATGTTAGACACAGCTCTCTGACAATGTTCAAGAACAGGTTCAAAACTATTTTAAGTTTCGTTATTTGAAGTGTTTCAGCTCCACTTGTTGTTTTGCATTTATTTTTAGCTGTAAATTTGAATGTGGTTTTCTGTTTTTCACTAGAGAACCATGCATTAACCACTGTGGGAAATATGCTTTGGAGAAAAACAGATTTTAAAAATGAATTTATCATGTGTGTAGCTTCTCTTAGCAAAGGGGTTGGCATCCTTTAATAGTAAAAAAAAAAACATTTTCTACTGATCAAAACCTAGAAGGAGCCGCATAGTCTTACTTTATTCTTTAAGAAATTCAGATTTGCAAACATGACCTTCTTTTTTATTTATTATTTTTTTAATAAATGTGAATTATGTTAAGTCATGTTGGCACAAACAAAAGCAAAAATATAAAAAGAAACCTGCATGTCTCATTTTTTTAAAAACGTTTTTACCTTTAGTAGAGGCCAAATTAGCAAAAAAGCTTGCTCGTTGCTTAATTACTAGCTGAACTCCAAATTAGAATACAATTCGTAAATAAATTAAATCAGCCAAAAACGTTAGCACGTTGCTAAAATAAAAGCTAAACTCTAAATTAGCCTAAGAAACCCAGTGGATAACAAATTAGCCAAAAATGTTAGCATATTGCTAAAATATTAGCTAAACTCCAAATTAGCATAAAAAAGTCATTAGAGGCCAAATTAGCCAAAAAAGCTGCTTCGTTGCTTAATTAGCTGAACTCTAAAATAGCCTAAAATTCTTCAGTAAACTAAATTAGTCAAAAATGTTGCTAAAATAGAAGCTAAACTCTAAATTATTCCAAAAAAACTTTAGTAGATAATGAATTAGGTGAAAACATAAGCATTTTGGCAAAATATTAGCTAAATTCCAAATTAGCCTAAAATTCCTCAGTAAACCAAATTAGTCAAAAACATTCACTTGTTGCTAAAATAAAACCAAAGACTCTAAATTTTCCTAAAAATCACAGTAGATAACAAATTAGCCAAAAAGGTTAGCATGTCGCTAAAATATTAGCTAAATTCCATATTAGCATAAAAACCTCAGTAGATGCCACAATAGCCAAAAAAGATATGGTAGCATATTCCTTAATTACTAGCTAACTTTCAAAAATAGTCTAACTCTCAATTAGCCTAAAAACCCCAGTAGTAAACAGACTAGCAAAGAAAGTTAGCATGTTGCTAAAATAGAAGCTAAACTCTAAATTAGCCTAAAAGCCCCAGTAGTAAACAGACTAGCAAAAAATGTTAGCATGTTGCTAATATAGAAGCTAAACTCTAAATTAGCCTAAAAGCCCCAGTAGTAAACAGACTAGCAAAAAATGTTAGCATGTTGCTAAAATAGAAGCTAAACTCTACATTTTTTAAAAATACTATTTTATTTTTCTTCAGCCAAAGAGCCACCATGGAGAGATAAAAGAGCCACATGTGGTTCTGGAGCCGCAGGTTGCAGACCCCTGACTTAGCAAAACATAGTACACTTAAAGTTTATTTCATGAAGTACAGGAAAGGAAGCATACTAACTAAACACTTATTTAGTCTAAACTGTAACAATACATAGATAGTATATAAAATTAGTACATTTCTAATATACTGCCTCATTTTTAGCTTAGACTATGTATACGCCTAAGTAGATTACTTTTTGCCAAAGGTTACCACATCCTTTAGCAAAAAGTATTACACATAAAGTTTATTTTATGAAGTACATCTAGGATAGGGAGTATACTAACTGAATACTTCAGTCTAAATTCTAACATTTTAATGCTACAATATGTACAGTAGATTGTATTAAAAACACATTTCTAGTACACTGCCTCCCTTTAGCTTAGACTATACTTGTAGTACACCTAGGTAGATTACTTTTTGCTAAGGGTTACTACATCCCTTAGCAAAAAGTACTACATGTGAAGTTCATTTTATTAAGTATACTTGAGCAAACGTATAAGTATAGTAAGCATACTATGTTTGTACATGTTTTGTAGGAAGAATACTAACTGAATACTTCCTCCAAAAAAATGGAACAATTTAAGTTTACAATATGTACATAGTATATAAAAAGTAAGCTTTAAGTATACTGCCTCACTTTTAGACTGTACATACTCGTAATACACCTAAGTAGATTATTTTTGCTAAAGGTTCCTTCAACCCATAGCAAAAAGTAGTACAATTGAAGTTTATTTTATGAAGTACATGTGTGATGGGGTGTTTCCTAACTAACTGAATACTTCTTCAGTCTAATTTGGAACATTTTAAGTTTACAATACATGGATAGTATAAAAAAGTACATTTCTAATATAGTGCCTCACTTTTAGTATAGTCTATGTATACTTGTAGTACACCTAAGTAGATTACTTTTTGCTAAGGGTTACTACAACTCTTGGCAAAAAGTAGTACACACCAAACTTATTTTATTAAGTGATCGTCAGTATGAATATAAGCACAGCAAGTGTACTACAGACCATGTACAGTATGTGTTGTGTTGGAAAAAAAAACTACACTTCCTCCCACTAAATTGAAATTCCAATTTAGTATGTATAGAGAGTATCTAATATATAACGAGTAAACTTCAAGTAAACTACCTCACTTTTACACTATGTATACTCGTAGTACACCTAAATAGACAACTTTTTGCTTAGCAAAGCAAAAAAGTAGTACGTTTGAAGTTTATTTTATGAAGTATACTTGACCATAAGAATAAAAAGTATACTACAGATCATGTCGGTGTAATGTAGAAAGTGTTCTAACTAAATACTTGTTTAGACTAAAAAAGTACAACATTCAGAGGTATGTAAAGAGTAAAATTACCATCTCACTTTTTGTGTACTCAATATTTAATTCTAGTGCACCTAAGTAGATTACTTTTTGCTACAGGTTACTATAACCCTTAGAAGAAAGTACTACACTTGAAGTTTATTTTATGAAGTATACTTGAGTATAAGTATAATCATAGCAAGCATACTGGAGATCATACCATGTAGTGGAGGAATAGGAAATTTGAACATTTGAAGTTCACAATATATGGATAGTACACAAAAAGTAAACTTAAAGTATAGGCTTCTGCTTTGTTTTTTGCATAGACTACTTATAGTAAACCCAAATAGAAATTTGTTTTCTTTGAAGTTTATTTTATGAAGTATACTTGAGTATTTAGGTCAACAAGTTGCAGTCCATGGGAAGAATACTAACAAAAATACTTAATTTGTCAACTACATCTGAATCTTACAGTACACAATTAGTAGGTTATACTATATATGGTATATTTTGTCATACAAATACCATTTTTTTCAAAGCTGATACTTGTGTAAATTGCTGAGCTGCTGCTCCTGGAGATGTAACAAGTGTTGTGAATAATGTGACTGAGTTGCTAATAGCAACAGCGTTTCATCGCAAGCGAGCAGCTGAAAACAATCTTTGATTTAGCGCAACGAATACTGAGAAATGCGCAAATGAAAACATGTCACAGGAGCGCAACGATAGGCTGCGTCAGCCCTCTGGAATACGCCTCGGAAAGAGTGACATGCCAGCCGCCTATATCCGCTGTGGGCGCTGCTGGAGTGGGTATGACCGCTGCCAGCCACCGTACCTTCCTCCGTCTGTCCGCATCACGCTGCGCGCATCGAACTAAACAACATATCCCTCTTCTTCTTTCTTTCTTTTTTTCCCTGCCGTTTTTGGAAAGATGACCGAAGCAAAAAGCACAGATCACCGCGCCGGTAAACAACAGAACGGAGAAGCAGAAACCTCGACTGTGGATGATGTTTTTGACAACACCTATAAAGAGAAATCGGGGAAGCCGCCGATGGTGTTTGTGTGGAGAAACATCATCCTGATGTCTCTTTTGCATCTCGGTGCACTTTATGGAGTGACTCTCATCCCTTCCGCATCACCTTCAACACTTGCATGGAGTAAGTAACAGAAAAAAAAATCTAATGTCGACTAAAAGAGAAAATGTGCTGATGCTGCTGAGCAACCATTGCTAACTCCTGTCTGTCTGTGGGGTCATGCCTGCAGGAATCATGGAGAATGAGTCACTCTGGCCTCATTTCCACTGTAGACCTTCTTTAATCATGTGTTCGACCTAATTTAAGCTCAATTAATTGCAAAAGTTTATAATAAAAACTGGATTTATTATATTATGGAGAACAATATATTATTTTATGTTAATTATTTGTATGCTTTTAATTGTAATTTTTAAAGGTATATTTTTTAAATAAAGTTGTGTTCAAGTTCTCCTAGTCTAAACAACCTGAGCAAACAGAAAAATCCCATTAAATCCCCACTGTGCCAAATGAACAACACTTATGGACTTAATGGATAGTCGTGTCCCCTTTAATGGCAGCAGCTGGAGTCAGGCGCCTCAGATGAGCAGAGATCTGAAAAATGTGTGAGGAAAAAGAAGTAAATGCACTTTTTAAATTCCTCACAAGGCTAAAATATTCATAACAACTTGTATTTAAAGTGTTTTTTGCTATGATTTGATGCAGGCCTGTGCTAATTGACTGACACATGGCAGATTGGCAAAACAAGATTAGCTTAGTGTAAATATAAAGTGTAATTTAGGTAAAAGGTAATTTAATGTCATTTTTTTTTATTAGTTTCCAGCTATTATATGTAGATGTATGCTAACATCTGTGCAAATTTTGTTTTCTTAGATTGTGTGATTGTTATGCAATAGCATCCACAAATTCCTCATTTGAAATATAATTTGGGAAATTTCGAAAACGAAATCAAATTTCTATCAAAAATTAATTCAAAATATTCCAACAAGTATCCAGTGATTTATGTAATTTTGCTTAAAAAAAAATCACTTTGATAGTTGCACATAGTGTTATCATAATCACAAAAAACAAGTTTAATTGGGTCACAAGCTTTTACTTTGATTCTTTTTAGTTAGTTGTGTAACCTTCCAACATCTACAGTCACATTAACTCACCACCTGTTCATTTTCAAGTTAAATCTAGTTCTTTTATTTGACAGATTAACTCAACAAATTCTGGCATTTTTGATTTTTTTTTTTTTTTTTTTTTTTTTTTTTTTTTTTTTTTTTTTGCCTAAAGATAGCTGTTTATACCATTGCTGCTTTTAGGAAGTAGTTACCTTTTTGCTCCATATATTGTTGATTAAATCCTGATTTCAAACTTGCATTAAAAAATAACTTAATATTCTAATTTTACAATTTGTTTTCAGTTTTTGCATATTTTGTGAAATAGTTGAGATCCATATTCATGGTTTCATTTTTGTTTTTGTTAATATCAGAAAATCTAAATATTTGAAGCATTTTGTGAGCATGAATTCATCTGAAGAATATTTTTAATGGCCTGTTATTGTTTTTGATCAATATGGATCTTACTGGGGTAGATGCTTGAGTCCGTTTAAGCTACAAACTGATGTTCTCCTCACAAAGAAGGTTCTGCATCTAAAGCAGTAAAAGATTTCCACTATGATGCACTTTCAGCAAAGCGCAGAGGTAAAGGTTCAATGTAGTTTTTATGCTATTTTTGTCCTGCAACTGCTGCTTTTCACAAACTTCAACTTTCAACTACTTCTAGGAATAAAAACCCTTGATGTTTGTCATCTAAAACTACTGTAGTGATGGTTTCACGGCCATGTCAGAAGGACCCAGAGACAAAGACAAAACATCACAAGCCAAATCAAACTTGTCTTTAAGTTATCTTTTGAAATTTAGATATTTTCTATATTTTTGAAGCCTTGTCACTTCTGTTAAACTGATTTTTTTTATTTTTATTTAAAAAATGTTCATAGATGAAATAGTGGTGGAAAAAGGTCTTAGAAATGGGGTTGTAACTTTCCAAAGACTTGTCTGTCAGATAACAGCTCTAACTTTTTAATTTTTGGCATGTTTTATGGTAATTTTATGATTTCAAATAGTGTGTTTGGTCCTACTACAATCAGTTATTATAGTTGGTTGATATTCTCCAGTCATGCATGATTGTGGGTTTTTTAAGTGAAGAAAGAGAGGAAATTTCCCCCAAACAGAAGAGCGATAAGCAGTTTAAATTGTTGGATTACCTTGGATCTTAATAGTGTGAATGGCCATTATTTTTTGTTTTTATGTTAAAAATCTTGAGTGCATGGAACTTTGACCTTTTATCTATGTCAATCTTCTTGACCCAACCTTCTCCACCACATGCTATCATATAAATTAGTAATCATGAAGCCAAATGTTTTTTTCAGTTTTTAAGCTAGGTCTATTAGCATGATGTCATCCAGGGGTTTCAAACTCAATCGCACAAACACACTTTAGGTCGCGGGCCGAACAGGATAAATATTTATTGAACACTCTAAAACTACAATTTTTAAAACTTAAACAAAATTATGAACTAGATATACACCAATAACTGCGACAATGCTAGTTTGAATGCTGTAAGCTGAATTTGGCCGCTGAAGATGCTAGTGCTGATAGCTGAAGATGCTGAAATTGATAGCCAAAAATTCAGAAGCTGATAGCTGAAATCACTGAAGCTTATATCTGAAAATGCTGAAGCTGATAGCTAGCTAAAAAAATAGCTAAATGCCAAATTAGTCTAAAAAAACAGAAAAAAAGCCTAAGTTAGCCAAAACAGCTAGCATGTAGCTGAAATATTAGCTAAACCTCAAAACCGCCTAAAAAAAGCCTAAGCTAGCCAAAATAGCTAGCATCTAGGAGAAAAAAAACTAGCTAAACTTTAAAAATATCCTTAAAAAACAAAAAAAAAGTCTAAATTAGCCAAAACATCTAGCATGTAGCTAAATATTGGCTAAACTTCAAAACAGACTAAAAAACAAAACAAAAACAAAGCCTAAATTAGCCATACAGATGGCATGTAGCTGAAATATTAGCTAAACTTCAAAACAGTCTAAAAAACTGAAAGAAGCCTAAGTTAGCCAAAATAGCTAGCATGTATCTGAAAAAACTAGTTAAACTTTAAAAATATCCTAAAAAAGTCTAGATTAGCCAAAACAGTTAGCATGTAGCTGAAATATTAGCTAAACTCCAAAATGGACTAAAAAAAATCTAATTAAATGCCAAAATAGTCCAAAAAGCTAGCAGAATTACATTTTTTTTTCAAACTTTAAAAAAGTAACTTTTTAAAATAATTATGAATAACAAAAAAGGCAGCAATATTATTCGAGAATAGATAAACTTAAATAACTTTCAATATTTTACTCTCTAAATTATCCAAGTTAGAAATGTGAAAGTTAACATCGGGCCATTAATACAAAAAAATAAAATGATCTGGAGGGCCAGATAGAATTACCTGGACCTTGACTTTTACCCATGATGTAATCAC
>NC_050526.1:20879255-20920219 GCF_002922805.2 Oryzias melastigma
ACAAAAATATTTAAAGTATTTTAAATTTTTACTTTTTAGATTTGTTGAACTTTACCACACATACACAAAAATATTTAAAGTATTTTAAATTTGACAGTTCGTTGAATAATTACAGTTTCTACCTGACTTATGTAGACAGTCGAGGCCTGACCCATATTCTCAAACAATCTGAACTTTGTCTTGACTTTGGCAACGCATCATTTTCCTTCTCTCTGCAATGCTGAGCTGCATAATATTCCACGGTGGAAACAAAGCACAATCACCTCCTATATAGACAGCCCATTGTGCGCCGCATGGCACCACAAGAGAATGCTCTTTGCCAGTCAGAAGTCTCTGGGTCTCAGATCGTGGACAGTCTTGTCTGGGCCTCACATAGAAACACATTCAGCAGTTCTAGAACAACAGAGGTGTGGAGGGGGGTGGCGTGTTGTTCCCCCACTCGCCTCGGAACAGAAAGATCAAAGTGTTATAAAAAGAACGCGGCGTCCCTGTGGCTCTGCTCTCGGGGGTGTGAATATGGAAAGGACGGTTTTCTAGAAAGTGTCTGACTCTTCTTTGCTTCCAGGTGCCGTGTGCTACTTCCTGAGTGCTCTAGGTGTGACCGCTGGTGCTCACAGACTATGGAGCCACAGATCCTACAAGGGGTCTTTTCCTCTCAGAGTCTTCCTCGCTCTTTCCAACTCCATGGCGTTCCAGGTAAAAAAAAAAGATTAAAGAAAATACATAAATACTTAAAGACCCACTCCAATGAAAATGTGTTTTCAGAACGTTCTTGTTGCATTTTTATCATAATGGAGGACATATATAAAGAAAATTAAGCTTAAAACTGCATTTCTGAGTACGACCGGATGGCTCCAATATTTCTCGCCATTTTTGTTGCTCCACTACTGTATGCATGGGGTTGTAAACTAGAGGGAGAGCGTGTAAAACCGGGGATGATGGGATATCAGTGCAGGCTTACTTTCACGCCAGCCCACAATTGAGAGGCAAATTTCTCATGAACTTAGACTTTTTTTTTTTTATTCACCTAAAAACTTCCTCATCATAATTTAAAGACAACTGGGAACAATAGAGTAAATGATGATTGGAGTGGGGTTTTAAAAATGAACATTTTTCTTTTTTTTATGTATATATAACTTGACAAAAATCTATAAGGCCCTTTAAATGTAATATATATATTTTTTTTGGAAGTTTCTTAATTACTATCACATGTCTCTGGTCTCTGAAACTGCATGTTTATTGGTGGTTGTGGGATTATTTTCCTCTGTCCAGAATGACATTTTTGAGTGGGCGAGGGACCACCGTGCCCATCACAAGTACTCCGAAACCGACGCAGACCCCCACAATGCCACGCGGGGGTTCTTCTTCTCCCACATTGGGTGGCTCCTGGTCCGGAAGCACCCTGATGTCATCGAGAGGGGACAGAAACTGGAGCTTTCAGACCTGAAGGCGGACAGCGTGGTGATGTTCCAGAGACGGTAAGAGCATGTCATCACTTTGATTCTATGTGTAGTTTGTGTTTTATCAAAAAAGCAAGAAAATTAGATAATTGTTAAGTACATCAAAAAGATAGACCAGTAATTTAATGTTCAAACGTTTAAAAAAACTGATATAAAAATGTTTTTCCAAGCCAGCCTGACTTTTAGTTTATACTGTATGTGTTATCATCGTCTCCAGAAAGTCTGAACGAAGTGTTTTCTTGATATCTTACTAAATTATCAGTCTTAAAACAACCTTGAATTTGCCATCACACAATGTGCTTTTCAAAAAATTCCTACACAACATTGAAACATAATGGCAGACTTCTACAGGGTTTGGGGAAATTTCACTTTGAGGCCTCAAATGCGTTATTCACTTTATATATTTAAAAACGAGGTGCTTGTGAAAGTCAGGATTTAGTTATTTATTAGGCTAATGGCGCTTTTTCTCCTTTCTCTATGTTTAAAAATTTATTCACACTTTCAGATTTCAACAACCCTAGTATCAAAACATTCAGCTCATTCTTGACATTACTGCTTGTACTTTTGGTATTCATAATTGTATAGTTTTTAAAATATTGAGCAAAATATACCCATGCTAAAATCCTTCAAAAACTTAGTGCACTTTGAAAATTATTCCTCATACTTTCAGCTAAACACAATTTAAACTTTAAAATGTTCAGCAACTACTGATTCTTTAAGAGTAATTTGGAATTTATCTTTCATTTTAGCAATATGCTAACTGTTTTTTGCTAATTTAGACATTTTTCCATTTTTTTTAGGTAATTTGGAGTCTAGCTAGTATATTTGGCATCATGCTAGCTGTTTTAGCAAAATTAGACTTTTCTTTTAGTTCTTCAAGAAATTTTAGAGTTTAGCTAATATTTTAACATCATGCTAGCTGTTTTAGCAAAGCTAGACTGTTTTTAAATTCTATAGGCTAAATTTTATTTTAGCTAATATTTTTCCCTCATACTAGCTGTTTTAGTAAAATAACACTTTTTTTTGTTCTTTAGGCAATTTTTGAGTTTAGCAAATATTTTAACATCATGCTAGCTGTTTTGGCAAAATTAGACTTCTTTTTTTAAGTTCTTTAGGAATTTTTTAGCTAATATTTTAGCTTCATGCTAGCTGTTTTGGCAAGATTAGACTGTTTTTAAATTCTATAGGCTAATTTTGATTTTAGCTAATATTTTTCCCTCATGCTAGTTGTTTTAGTAAAATAACACATTTTTTTAAAGTTCTTTAGGCAAATTAGAAGTCGAGCTAATATTTTATCATCATGCTAGCTATTTTGGCAAAATTAGGCATTTTTCCAGTTCATTTATTTTTGGCTAATTTGGCAGTTGGCTAATAATTTGCCAAGCTTTCACTTTCAGCATTTTCAGCTATCAGCTCTAGCATCTTCAGCGGTCATATTCAGCTAGTAGCATTCACAGTAGCATTATTGCAGGTAATGCTATATATCTACTTATAACTGGGACTACAGTTATATCATGTTGTTTTACATTTCTTGTTACATTGTACATAGCCTCCTACACTTACACACACACACCCTATAAAAGGACTCTGTGTGAGATGCAGTTTGTATCTTTCAGGCACTACAAGCTCTCTGTGTTGTTGCTTTGCTTCCTCGTACCCACGTTGGTACCTTGGTACTTCTGGGGAGAATCCCTGGTTGTGGCGTACTTCATCCCAGGACTCCTGAGGTACGCCTTGGTTCTCAACGCCACCTGGCTGGTCAACAGCGCTGCTCACATGTGGGGAAATCGGCCGTACGATAAGACCATTAATCCCAGGGAAAACGCCTTCGTTGCTTTAAGTGCTGTTGGTAAGTATACTTTTTAAACATTTATTTTAGTCCTAATATGACAAAATATTGTGGATATTTGCATCCAAAATGCAACCACACGGCTACCTAAACACCCAGCCAATTTCATAGTGCCGTCATCCCCGACAACTGACTGCTGCTGTCTACAATCATGACCACGCCAACAATTTTCAAAAGATCGGGCTGCGGCTGATGATCCCTCCTCATCGCGCGGTGGCGGTTGTATTTGTGACCGTAGTCTAATCCAGGGCTGATGTTTGTTTTGTCCTCGCTGTGACAGTTTCAGAGCTTAAATGTAGAGCTGGTCGGCATTGCTGATAAGAAAGTGTACAATTAGTTTTAAATCTCTTTTTTTACCACTTTTCCATGTCTGGCTTCACTGGTGTGAACGTTCCAGACAATGATTCTGAATACATAAGATTGTACAATTTAGACAAACTGCATGTTTCCTTTATTGATATAGACTGCTTCTTTCCATCCACTGAAGTTTATGTTGGTTGTTCTGTATTGCCTTTTTTTATTTTTTAATCCCAGAGATTACAATAGAGTCTGGTTCTTGGAAAATGGATAATACAAGTCAAGGATTAATCTGACTAGACCTCACATACAGCAATGGGAGTTGTCCTCCGACAGTTGAATTGTGGTTAGGTGTTAAATGTTTGAGATTTCTTTTTTTAATTCCACCCACAATAATTTGACTTAATAGTTTTAAAGTTTTTGTAACCAAATAACTTAGAATTTTCCATTAAACTGGAGGTATTACTCTTTTATTTCTTTTCACAATTGATTTAACCCCTAAGAACTCCCCAAATGAACCGCACTTGCTCTGATGTTAACATGGGTTCTGAAAAGATACATGTGTTTATTATGTCAGGCTACAGCCAAAAATATGAAACGACTTCAAAAAAATCCTCCTGTAGCCCGCTTTAGGGTATATATAGAATGCAGCTGCATGAATAATGCATGTGAACATTCTGCATGGCTGCTGCATTTGTGAAATTGTTTTATGTTTGCTGCAGTTGTGGTGTATTGGCAAATTAAATGACTCTCTTGTCCCGCTCCAATCATCTTTTGATCTATTGTAAAAAGATTCGCTGTGCTCTTTTAATGACAGTTATGCCGCTTTTAGCCAAAATCATAGAACCTGTGCTGTTTTATAGGATGTAGTGTTTTTTTCAGAAATGTACGAGTTGTGGGTGGGACGTCATTTTACCCTCTCTCCCTCTAGCTTAAAGCAAAAACACTTCAAACAAAAATACTTAGAAATGCCATTTTAAACTTCATATATGACCTCCATCATGAGAAAAATACCACAAGAGCATGTTAAAAATACAATTTCCATCAGAGTAGGTCTTTAAACTGACATCTATAACAGACGCTGCAACAGTGTTGCATCCGTGTGAATTTATTGATCGGATACGGATTGTGGAATCTGGGGACCAACAGCTGCCTCTGAGTGACAAATGCTCTGTGAGCAGAGATGCACTCATGTTGTCAAAATTTACACAGAGGTGAAGGGAAACCGGGTTGCAGCCCAGCCAGGAAAGCCATGGGCCCCGTATGGTTTAGAAGTGGGCAGAAAATGTGGGCCCAGATTGGGTTTGTTTACAGTTTCTGTGGTAGCCCCACCTGTGTTTGCCCACATTGGCTTAAGTGGGGACTTGGTGGGTAAGCTCGTCCGGTGGACGGCGTGGCGTGCTCGCGGGCTCCACTGTATCAAGCTAGTGAGCTCCACTGTAACAAGCTAGTGAGCTCCTCTATAGAAAGCTAGCATGCTTCGCTGTAGCATGTTAGCGAGCTCATCTGTAGCATGTTAGCTAGCTCCTCTCTAACCTGCTAGCGAGCTCCTCTGTAGCAAACAAGCGAGCTCTGCTGTAGTATGTTGGCTAGCTCTGCTGTAGCATGCTAGCGAGCTCCTCTGTGGCAAGCTACTCTGCAACGTGCTTGTGAGTTACTCTGTAATATGCTAGCAAGCTCTGATAGAGCATGCTAGTGAGCTCCTCTGTAGCATGTTAGCAAGCTTTGCTGTAGCATGCTAGCTAGCTCCTCTGAAGTGAGCTACTCTGAAACATGCTAGCGAGCTATTATGTGAAATGCTAGCAAGCTACTCTGTAACATGCTTCCGAGCTACTTTGTAACATACAGTACTTGTGAGCTACTTTGTAACATGCTAGCAAGCTCCTCTGTAGCGAGCTAGCAAGCTCTGCTGTAGCATGCTAGCGAGCTCCTCTGAAGCGAGCTACTCTGTAACATGCTAGCAAGCTATACTGTTGCGAGCTAGCGAGGTTTGCTGTAGCATGCTAGCGAGTGCCTCTGTAGCAAGCTAGCGAGCACCACTGTAACATGCTAACGAGTGCCTCTAAAGCGAGGTAATCTGTAACATGCTTGCAAGCTACTCTATGACATGCTACCGAGCTACTCTGTTGTGAGCTAGCAAGCTCCACTGTATTGAGCTAGCTGCTGTTGCATGCTAGCGAGTGCCTCTGTAGCAAGCTAGCAAGCTCCACTGAAACATGCTAGCCAGCTGTGCTGTAGTGAGACAGTGAGCTCCGCTGGATCGATCTAGCGAGCTCTGCTGTCCATGGGGTGGCTGGCTGTGGCTCTTAGTGTCCACTTAAGCCAATGTTGGCAAACGCAGGTGGAGGGCCACATTTTCTGCCTACTTTTAATCCTTGTGCTATCCTAGGCATGTTTACATTAAAAGTGGGGTCATCGGGACCCCACAAGACAGGATTTTTCATCTTCACAGACATGGAATCCTGTCCACCTTTGTCATGGGAGGGATCACACACCAATATAAGGGTGGGGTCATCTGGACCCCATAGAGAGCTCAAGGGTTAAACCACATGGGGCCCACTTGGCCTCGCTGGTTCATTATTACTGGAGCTTTCACTGCCGACCGATCAGTCACTTTACTTTAATCAATAAATTGTTATTTCAAAGATTGAATTGAATGTAAAAAAAAAAAAAAAAAAAAAAACTTTTTACCTCCAAAATTCATTGCTGTTTTTTACTCGACAAGTTCTCAAAGGCGAATGTCGTCCGATCGTTCACAGGACAGTGTGAGGCTTTTGAACTAAAAACAGATGCAGTGATGTTCCAAATGGGGTCAGATATTTGTGAATTAGATTATGGTACCTTGTGAATTGAATTATCCGATGGTCAGCCTTTTTAGATCTTTTTCACCCAAGACAATTAGCCACTTTATCAAATCACATTATTAATCACATGCAACATTCCTGTTCAAAGCATCGAGTTAAATTCAGCTTCTTATTTCATTTGGACTCTTTTTGCTTTTCAGGCGAAGGCTTCCACAACTACCATCACACGTTTCCCTTCGACTACGCCGCCAGCGAGTTCGGCTCCAAGCTCAACCTCACCACCGCCTTCATAGACCTCATGTGCTTCTTGGGTTTGGCCAAAGACTGCAAGAAGGTGTCGAAGGAGATGATCCGTTCTCGCGTGAAGCGCAGCGGCGACAGCAGCTACAAGAGTGGCTGAGTCGGCCCGCTTGACTTCAACGTCCAACACAAAGAAAGTAGCAGCATTTCAGTGGTTTGGGTGGTGACTGCCATGCTTGTGGTTATTAGTTTAAACTTCACTGTCAGATTAATGTCAGCTTTGGAGACTTTTCATAAACATTGTAGGTCTCTCTTTAAGATTTGGAGTGTCCTCACTGACCTTTTGTAACAGGTGGAGACTTTGAGTACATGTGCAGTTTCTATCACTTAAATATCAAGCAAGCATGAGATGATGTTGCATTATTTCGACTTTTTCGGGCGTGGGCACTGTGCAAAAGTGGTAATTACAAATTAATTTCTGTTACGTGTATTTATTGATTTGCTATTTATGATCGATCTTTGGCACTTTGAAAGCTTTTCTGCAAAGTGTGTGATTTTTCTCTGCAGACAAAATCAAACTGTGCTTTGATGAAGAAAAAAATGTGGGCTCTTATCCTTATAAACTGTTAGTTCTGCTTTGTTCAACAGTGACAATTAGATTTATTTAGCAGCAGCTTAAAAAAATAATAAAAACTGTTCAGATATTTATTGTTCTAGAAGTTTTTCTTTAGATATTAACATTCTCAGAGCTTCAACATCACAAATCGCACCTAAAAGAGAATTAAATATTTGATTTTGAAGTCTTAAAAACACAATTAATTGTAAAATAGACCCCAATTTTTGTGCATCTACGTGTGATATTCTACTGCAATGTTTGGCCAAAATGCCTTATGAGAGCCACACAGGTTTCAAATATAACACTTTAAAATGAGACTTGAATTCCTTCAAATCCCATAATTTTCTGGAACACTTTCCTCGAAAGCAAGAATAAAACTTCAATTTTGCTCATCCGTCACAGATCCTTTTACAAAGCAGCACTTTTCTACCGCGCTTAACTCGCAACGCTTTTCCTCTTTTCTTGAACGAATGTTTTGTACGTATTGTATCAGAAATAAAGCAAATTTTTACATGTGACCAATTATATTTCTTGGAAGACTCATTACTTGGCAGAAGCTATTTACATCTGAAATCCAGTCTAATCGTGTCTGCTGCAATGATTCCTAATGAATATTTATCTCAATTAAATGGTTTATGAGCTGAATCTCTTTTGTCTTTTTTTTTAATACTTCTATTTTAATGGCCCATAATTGCAAAACTATTACCATTTGCAGAATATTCAATGTTAAGTTTCTGAATCCTTTTACCAAAAATATCTTTTAGCCTTTTTTTTTTCTATTTATATATCAGAATTTAGACTTATTTAAACCCTAAAATACTTGTAAAAAAGTATTTTAGGGACATGTTTTTGCATATGTTGAAGTGGCAATTTAAGACTTGCTATCAAGATGGTTCAATAAAATGTGATGTTATTGCTCCCTCTATTGGGGATTTACTTTATTTGACGTTGGAAGTGTGGGTTATCACTTCTTTGTTTTTGTTTTTATGGAGAAAAACATTTTTCTGTGTATTTTGGGGTTTTTACACCTTTTTTTTTATTATTTGTTTAAGAAATTGTCCTATTGGCTACCAACTGTCGGGCCACTCTCCTGGTGGCATGCAGCACCTCAGTGCGGCCGCTCACACCGCCCTCTGAAGCCATTCAGGCACCCGCCCTGGAATCTGCAGAGTTGGCTTTAAAAGCAGCTGCCTTTAAAGAGATATTCAGCCTAATTATATACATTATCCAGGCAAATTGTAACTTTTTGAAAGAAATATTTGCAGTAAAAACAGGGGTTTCTGTTGCACAAAATAAAAAACACACTTAGGTCGCGGGCTAACAGGAAAAACTTTTATTGAACACTCTAAAACTACTATAAAAATGTAACTTTTTTACATAATTATAAGATAGATGTATAGCATTACCTGCAATAATGCTAGTGTGAATGCTGTAAGCTGAATGTAGCTGCTGAAGATGATAGTGCTGATAGCTGAAGATGCTGAAGTTGATAGCTCGCTAAAATATTAGCTAAATGCCAAATTAGCCTAAAAAACAAACCAAAAAATCTTAGTTTAGCAAAAACAGCTAACATGTAGCTGAAAAAAATAGCTAAACTTCAAAATAGGCTAAAAAACTGAAAAAAATGCCCAAATTAGCCAAAACAGCTAGCATGTAAATATTAGCCTAACTCTAAAACAGCCTAAAAAACTTTTTTAAAAAGCCTAAATTAGCCAAAACAGCTAGCATGTAGCTGAAATATTAGCTAAACTCCAAAATAGCCTAAAAATCTTAGTAAATGCCAAAATAGTCCAAAAAGGTGGAAAAACGCAATTTTTTTAAAGCCTTAAAACCGTGACTTTTTAACATAATTATTAATAATGAAAAGGCAGGAATATTATTCTAGAATAAATCAACTTAAAACTTAAATAACTTTCATATTTTACTCTCCATTAAAATATATTTTGTCAAAATTATACAAGTTAGAAATAAGCGTAAGATAACATTGGGCCATTAATAACAATAAAATAAAATGATCTGGAGGGCCGGATAGAATTACCCAGAGAGCCGCCGAATCCGGCCCCCGGGCCTTTACTTTGACACATGTGAGTTAAAGGTTCCAATTTGACTTTAATGAATAGATATTTTTTATCATCAGTTCAGGGCTGCAGACCTCACTTTTCATTATGCTTGACGTTCTGTATCAATCTTGGACCGGTGAGTATCTATAATAACACAGCTGAACTAAAATAGATCATATTTATGATGACACAGCTAAACTAAACAGAACCAGTTTTGTTCTGATCAACCAAGATGTTGGAACATTTGGAGTTATAGATAAACGATAAAAATTTCCAGCTTTTTACACTTGAAGACTTGTGATCCAGTCACAGAAATACAGAGAGACAAATGCACAGATCCCATCATTTATTTACAATAAGCAGCAGAAAGATTTGTCTCTCCATCTCTGCAGCTGCACCTTCTCTCTGGCTCCTCCCTTCTCCTCTCTCCCCCTGCAGACATCGGCTTCTGGCCTCTGGCTCGCTCTCCCTCCTGATCTTTTTATTTTTTTTGCCTGGACATGCCGACTGTCGAAAAGAAGACGTTACAGCACGCTCTTGAATTTTAAAGAATAAACTCATGTCTCTTCTGTACAGTCAAGACGGTCTGGATCTCTGATTTGGGATGTTAAACTTTAGTATTTTATCCTCCAAGAATCTGGATAGAAAGAATGTCTCGATATCTTGTTCAATCAAACTGAAATTATTACTTTAACTGTACATTTACATGTAAAATTTCCACTTCTCCCCTAAACTTACCGGTAAGCCTTAAGAACAAAGCCTTTATTTTAAACTTCTTGGTTTGTAAATAATTTGGAATAACTTTGGTTTCTCTAAATAAAGTAAAATAGTTTTAAAAAAAATGTAAAAGCTAAAGAATGTATACATACATTTAAAGCAAAATTTGTTTAATTATTCCTCTGTTGGACAAGACAAGTCAAAACAAACAAACAAAAAACTAATAAATAAATGTTGCAGAATTCATTTCATTCATTGGTAAAGCCTTTAATTAGGGAATTATACTGTTTTAATAATTAAATAATCTAAATACGGTCTAATTAGTAATTAGTGACCTTAGAAACCATTTTTAGAAACCAAGTTTTTTGTGTATTTTTTAGACATTTCTAAATACTTATAAATTATTTTCTGTTTGATCCTTTAATAATTTCACAAACATTTACATTTAAATTTTGTTTACACAATAGTTCACACATAAAACTAATTATTCTTTTTTGACAAAATATACAACTTAGGCTAAAAGATTTTTACTGTTGAGAACTTTTTTGTAGACTTAATTTATTTTATGACAAAAATGACAGAATAGTTGGTATCATTTTAGATGTGGTGCTGCAAAATACTCAATATAATGTTGAAAAAGATAGTTAACACACTTTTTAAGCTTATAGCAGTTTATTGGTCTTTATAGACAATAGTCTCACTTTAGACAGTAATGAATCTTACTAAGTGTGTTAATAAACTTTATTCAGCTTATTGTGCTAATAAATATCTTACTAATAACCTATAAACACATTAATAATGTTTGTTAATGTGTTAATAAGCTTGTTAGGGAATCATATTATTAAATTTTACATAATATTTTACATTTATTGTACTTTTTTTCCTTTACTGCCATTTCTATTCACATTTCAATAAAAAGTAAGAAAGAAAAAAAATCCCTTGTATGTTTTCCACCTTCAAATAACTTTTTTCCTTAAAAAGAAGATTACAAAAAAGCATGAGCCAATGGAAAAAGACATACGAGGTGAGACCTAGAGGCTCTGGAGCCACATGGGATCTTTTACCTTTCCATTCAGGCTAAAGTTTTTTCTTTTATTTTAAAAAGTAACTGTAAAGGAAAATGTAAGTAAGTAGTAAGATAAAAAAAAAAATCCAAGTCAAAACGTTAATTAAGTCATTCCCAATAAATATATAGGACAGTCTGTCACAAGATGAATTAAAAATGTTTAGATAGAATTTTGTGTGATCAGAAAATCAGTTGGAGCACAAAAAGATTTAAGGCACATTTAAGTATTTAAGTTTTTATTTAAACAAATATTAAGCACACACGATGGTTCAAAAGATATGGTAAGGGATATACAAATTTCTGGCTGACATCCACCAAAAATGGTCAACTTATGTGTTTTTTTTATCACGTCATTTCTCCATCTACTATTTGCAGCAATGATGATAAGTTGTGGTCTTTTATTTTGAAAGGAAGCATGCCAAAAGATTAAAAACTAGATCATATTTTGAAAGAAAATACTATTAATTCTTTATGTTTATGTTTTATTTATGAAAAAAATCATCATCATCATCATACAAGTAACAATACTATAAAAATAAGTGTTTTAAAGACGTTTTTGTCACTCAGAAATCTACCTGAATGTCTCTGTAAGTGTTGAAAGTTGCAGACTGGATTGTTGGGGAATATTAATCCGTGGATTAGTGATGCAATGCATCCATATCTGGTCAATAGTTTGGATTTCACCGTGTGCATCCATCGCTATTTATTTCGCAAAAAAAATGAAAAAAAAAATCAAAATTTGAAAAAAAGTTAAAATCAAGGCTGGATTCGGACTCAACGCCCTTGGAGTTTTAGTATCTCCCTGCACCAGGTGATCAGCAGCAAACAAACGTTTTAAAATCATTTACCCGCTGGATCAGGTTGATGCGTAAAAGTGCGCGATCAAAAGACATGCGTTGAGTAATGGTCCCCGTGTTTCCTGGCTTTACGCGCTGATTCAATCACCTTTAAAAAACGGACAAATAATTTCCTCAACATCAAAGACTTTCGGGTTAACTTCCGCAACCCCATCAAACCATCTCCTGACAAGACTTATCTTTTTCTGATCCCTCGCTATCAGCCTCAGTTCTGTGCGTAAAAACCAACCACGGGGATCTGTGTTACACTTTTCCTGCAGGATTAAGCGGATCTTCCTCCGCTCCTGCATGGAGGCTGGGAGCCCACCGTCGCCCGGCCCTGAGGGCCCAGGGTGCCCTTTTGATCATTTCAGTCTCTCTTTGGTGCAATACCTCTGATTGGCCGGGAGACTAAGCAGGGGGGAAAATCTTTAATTAAGCAGATAATCTCTTGTTGGGACGAGAGCAGCTCCATTTCAGAGCCCCCTCCTTTAATCTTGATAGCTCCTCGTGAAGTTTCATGCCGCGCATTTTGCTCTCCATCTTTGCGCAGTCTACAAGCACTTTTACCTGTCAGGATGTTCCTGCACTGGGAAGCTCCATACTACATCTTTCTTCTGCTGACGCACATGAGGTCTTGCTGCTGCTGGTAAGTTTTACCCACTTTTTTTTTTTTTTTTTTTTTTTTTTAAATCAAATGCAACTTGATTACACTTATGCACAAGGTTTAAACCAGTGGAATGCCTTTCAAAAAACAATATTTTTTGGATAAACAAGATTAATTTAAGAGAAAAAAGCATCAATTTAAAGCAAAGGGACATTTTATGTTATGATATGTACAAAAAATGTAAAAAAAAAATCAAAGTTAAATAGAGCAAAATAGGGGTGGGATTACTTTCTTCCACTCCCTTTAGAGCAATTAATTAAAATAATTGTTACAAACTTAATATTTAATGGTTTCAATGCGTCATATGAGATATTTTACAATATTTTCATGACTAATTATCACAAGTTTGATATATTTCTGTTGTTTGTCTTCTTTAGGTTATTTTTTCTTGATTGAAATAAAATATTTCCAAATATAATTGCTTTATGCACCATAAAAGAACATTTTAAAACTATAAGTAACAATCAAAACAGTAAATAAATCTACATTTATGCATTTTTTTTTAATTTTACATTCTCTGCTGCAAAATGGTAGACAAAAAAAATGACATTTTCAGCAGGGTTTCTGAAATCTTCCCATTTGTGACCCACTTTACCATGTTTCAAAGTGCACTAATGAGAGATGTTAGCCAAGGAATTTGTGAAGGACACTGAGCTTTCTTGAGTGAATAAGCTGTCTCCCTTTCCCTTTTCCAGGTCAGTGAATAATTTCTTGATGACTGGACCCAAGGTAAGCCATTTTTCTTTTGATCTCTTCTCTTCTCTTTGGAAAAAAAAAAAAAAAAAGCGGAGCAGAGAAGCCTGCGATGTTATCGCAACTCAAATGTATTGACAAGCTTTGGTACCTGTCTGCGTGCAACAATTGCCTTAAATCAATGATATTCTTGGTCTTTTGTGATTTCTCCCCCCCTCCCTTAGGTACACTTGACCTTATTCAGGGGTTCTGTGTATCCAAGGGTTGAATGTGTTAAGAAGCAAAGGCAGGCAATGCTGTAGTGGGTGGTCATCATTAGCGAGCCAGACCCCTGTGAAAGAGGTGGTACTCCATCTCCCTGAAGGCCACTTGAGACATATTAGTTATATTATCATTCACACAGTCTGAAGAAGCAGCAAATCAGCAGGTGAAAGCCAAGGACAGAGCTCGCCGCTTGGAAAACGCTCAGTAATTCCTTGTGATCCCAGAAAACTCTGAAGTGATGGTGATGTTTGAAAAAAGTGTTTTAAAAAATTGACAAACCTTTTCTCACTTCCCACAATTTTTGATCACATTTTGATCAAAATAGTTGGAAAAATAAAGGATGAGCTCAAGGTATTACAACTAAATTCTATCATTTGCTTTGGAAATGCTTCAATTAAATTTATTTATTTCAAGTATTTGCTGATTTAAATCTGTTCGACTCGAAGCCCCAATCCAAACATTCTAGAATAAAATTCCACCCAAAATACAAAATAATAACATGGAATATAATTGTTTCCAATTACAATAAACCAGGCCTCATGTTGTGTCTGTTTTGGTGCTGCTTCAGGCCTACCTGATCTACTCCAGCAGCGTGGCGGCAGGAGCTCAGAGTGGCATAGAAGAATGCAAACACCAGTTTGCATGGGACCGCTGGAACTGCCCCGAGAGAGGTCTCCAGCTGTCCACTCACAGCAGCCTGCGCAGCGGTGAGGCAGATCGAATGTGGCTTTCTGCTTCTGTTAGTTTGTAGCTTAAGTGCATGAAAATGTGTGTCAGATCACTGGAGAGATCATCTGCAATTTACAGCGAAAGATAAATAGCATTTAAAAGTTAAAAGGAGAAGGAATGGAGGATGTTTGGTGTGTCAAAACTGGGTTTATTAAGTTAAAAGAAAGTGTAGACATTTTTAAGCACTTTTAATTTAAAAAATAACATTTGTCTTAAAGAGCTAAGTGGTAAAAACATTGGTACAATGACAATTGTAATGCAACATTCATACATTAAAACAAGAATTTTTCATGATACAATTTACAACTACACAATAAAATACATTAAAAGAGAAAGATTCAGTCACTAAAAACAGGAAGTTTTATCTAGGAAAGTTGCATTACCTGGGATAATGCCAGTGTGAAGGCTTTTGCTAAATGCGGTTGCTGATGCTGAAGCTGTTTGGTCAAGAAATGTATTTTGATGGCTGAATAATGTCATGAACATGCTAAATATTTTGATATCAAACTTGCATAATTTAAAGAGAGTGCACAAAGAATTTGAAGAATTTCATAAAAAAAAAGCAAATAGCAATTGTTAGCTTGACTCAGAAAATCCCCCAAAAACCTCAGTAGATGCCAAATTAGCCAGAAAAAGCTAATATGTTGCTAAGATAATAGCTTAACTCAGAATTAGCCCAAAAAAATCTCAGTAGATGCCAAATAAGCCAAAAAAATAGCACTTTGTTAAAATACTAGCTTATCTTCATAGTAGCTCACAAAAGCCCTAGATGCCAAATTACCCAAAAACGTTAGCATGTTGCTTGAATATTAGCTAAACTCAAGAAAGCCTAAAAAACCTAAGTAGATGCTAAAATTGCCCAAAGAAAGCTAGCACGTTGCCAAAATACTAGCTTAGTTCCATGGTAGCTTACAAGACCCCATTAGATGCCAAATTACCCAAAAACGTTAGCATGTTGCTTGAATATTAAACTCAAGAAAGCCTAAAAAAATCTAAGTAGATGCTAAACTAGCCAAAAAAAAAAAAAAAAAAAAATCCAGCACGTTGTCAAAATACAAGCTTAGCTCCATGGTAGCTTACAAAACCTCACTAGATGCTAAATTAGCACAAAAAAAGTTAGCATGTTGCTAAAATGTTAGCCAAACTAAATTAGCCATAAAAACCTTAGTAGAATTGTCCTTAACTTGCTGAACATTTTTATACCAAAGTTTTATAATTTGCAGAAATTATGCACATTTTCTTTGTGATTTTGGGCTATATTAATAAGTGTACAAATATTTGAAGAATTACGCGGAAAAAAAGAATAGCAAAATGTGTGTACATTTTCAAAAATGTCACAAGTAAAAGCATGGATGTTCCGAAAATGCTGTGGCATAAATTTGAAAAAAATCATTTTCAATGGGGCTGAAAAGTAGCATAAATTGTGTAAAATCTTTAAAACTGTAAAATGTACGAATACAAAAAGTACAAGGAGTAATGTCTTTAACAAGCTGAACGATTTGATATCAAGATTGCAGAAATTGTTCAAAGGTTGCTTGAGTTTTTGCAAATCAAATAACGTACGGAAGAATAAATAAGGAATGATAAAGAGAAACAGGATCATTTCTATTCATTTCTTAGACTTATAACCAGTTTCTGTGTTGGTAGCGAACCGAGAAGCTGCGTTTGTCCACGCCATTAGTTCTGCGGGGGTCATGTACACCCTGACCAGGAACTGCAGCCTGGGAGACTTTGACAACTGTGGCTGTGATGACAGCAGGAACGGACAGCGAGGTTAGCGCAAAAGCTCAAAGTTTGCACATTTACATCAACGTTGTGAGCGTTCATTTTCTCGTTTCTGTCCTCGTAGGTGGTCACGGTTGGCTCTGGGGCGGCTGCAGCGACAATGTCGGCTTCGGTGAGGCCATTTCGAAACAGTTTGTCGACGCTTTGGAGACGGGTCAGGATGCTCGCGCGGCTATGAATCTGCACAACAACGAGGCTGGCCGCAAGGTACAGTAAGCCAAAAAAAGAAGATATATTACACAATGATCCAGTGCCTGTGCGTTCGTTTTGAGCACTTAAACTGGGTGGCTAAAATTTGGAAAATCTGCTGCGGCCCTCCAACTGATTGCAGGATGTAAAGCAGCTTTTGAATCATTTTTTTCCCCCTGCTCAGGATTTTCCTGAGTGTGCCACCCAAGCATCCCTTTCACACTGCTATAAGTGAGGTGCCACTCGTCCTTAATAATAACAACAGTGTGTTCGGTGTACCAGAAGGGCCTATTTACCAGTGCTGAATGCACCTTATGACAAAACCTCAACTCAAGAATCTCAGGATCGCTGGTGCAAGCTTAATTAAAGGTCCTGGGGAGCCAGACTTTGCACAGCATTCTGTATTCTTCTGCTTTCTTAAAATAAGTGTTTAGTTTTATTCTTGCAATAAGGATCCCACATTTATTTTGGTCTTTGTTTGGCCCCAAGGGAGTCTGAGGAGACCACAGGCGTGCAGCTGAAGTGCTCTTTGTTTATGGTGCCTCTGCACCCCCCTGTTGAGCTCCGGGATCCCCATGGCACCTGGAGCATCATTGTAACAGAAAAAAATGGGAATAGAAAGAGAGAAAAAAAACTTTTTTTATATTTCTCGGCTCAATAGGACTCTCCATTGGGTACTCGAACAGAAGAAAACATGTTGATAATGAACATGCTAAATAAATACTCCTATTTATTCTGCCAGGACAATGCAGCTCAATGTGATACTTTGATTCAGCATCACCTCGGCAGAGAGAATTCCTCCCCTCGCTCGCTAAAAGAAGACACTCCTTTTCAAGCAACAGCTGTTTTGTGTTTGCTAAAGTCAGGAAACATTGGGGACGACACATAAAGTCGGCAGTGGACCTTGAAGCTATCCTCTATTCAACATATTCATCCCTTTTTTTCACTTAACTGGAAAACCATTTGAATACAATTTCTTAATTTGACAACACATCAATCACAGGGGTTTCACAGGCTGGCTTGTACCACTTTTGCAGGAGTGCTGCCACAAACGATTATTTTAATAGTCAACTAATCATCGGTTATTTTCTCAGATTAGTCGACTAATAGGGTCATGCGCAAACTCGATGTAAAGCACACATCTTAACCACCATTAGCTTTAAACTAACTAAAAATGATATATAGCATTATCTGCGATAATTCTAGTGTGAATGCTGTAAGCTGAATTTGGCCAAGGAAGATGCCAGTGCTGATAGCTGAAAATGCTGAAGCTAATAGCGGAAAACGCTAAAGCTAATAGCTGAAAAAGCTAAAGCTAATAGCCATATAAAATATTAGTTAAATGCGAAATTAGCCTAAAATACTGAAAAAAAGCCAAAGTTAGCCAAAACAGCTAGCATGCAGGTGAAATAATAGCTGAACCCCAAAATAGCCTAAAAACTGAAAAAAATACGTTTAAATTGTATTTTATTCATATAGCGGTTTTAAAAGATACTCAAAGATGCTTACAAAACAAAACAAAAATACATTAAAAAAACAGTAGGAAGAAACATCTTACTGAAAAAGCTGAAGCTGATAGCCAGCTAAAAATATTAGTTTAATGTGAAATTAGCCTAAAAACTGGAAAAAAGCCTAAGTTAGCCAAAACAGCTAGCATGTAGCTGAGATATTAGCTAAACTCCAAAATAGCTTAAACAAATGAAAAAAAACCTAAATTAGCTAAAATAGCTAGCATGTAGCTGAAATATTAGCTAAACTCTAAATTAGCCTAAACAAATGAAAAATTCCTAAAGTAGCCAAAATTAGCCAAAATAGCCTAATAAACCTTAATAGATGCCAAGATAGCCCACAAAGCTAACAGAATGCCATTATAACGTTACTACACTCTGACTACATATAATATAAAGTAATGACTGATAGACAATTAAATTAGTCATTGACTATTTTAATAGTCGATTAGTCGACTAATCGTGGCAGTCCTATTTTTGCAGAGATAATAAAAATGTCTTTTTAAGCTTTTTTTTTTTTTTAAATCAACTGCACAAACTATTTTCGATTTAAGTTTCCATTTTTGGTGTCTGCAGGCTGTTAAAGGGACCATGCAGAGGACGTGCAAGTGTCACGGCGTGTCAGGAAGTTGTACCACTCAGACCTGTTGGCTGCAGCTGCCGGAGTTCAGAGAAGTGGGGAACTACCTGAAGGAGAAGTACCACCGGGCGCTGAAAGTGGACCTCCTGCGAGGAGCGGGCAACAGCGCAGCCAGTCGAGGAGCCATCGCTGAGACCTTCAGCTCCATCTCCCGCAAGGAGCTGGTCCACCTCGAAGACTCCCCCGATTACTGCGTGGAGAACCACACCTTGGGGTTGCCGGGCACGGAGGGCCGCGAGTGCCTGAAGAAGGGCAAGAACTTGAGCAAGTGGGAGAAGCGGAGCTGCAAGAGGTTATGCGGAGAGTGCGGGCTGGCTGTGGAGGAGCGCAAGGCCGAGATGGTGTCCAGCTGCAATTGCAAATTCCACTGGTGCTGCGCGGTGAAGTGTGAGCAGTGCCGAAAAACAGTGACCAAATACTTTTGTGTGAAAAAGGGAGGTCAGAGGGGTCGAAACGAGAGCGCCACCGGACGCAGAAAGAACCTGAGACTGCGGAAGAAGCACTGAACATCTTCAATATGTGCTCCTGCAAAGATACAGCCCTGAAGAAAATGTTTGTCCCAGATGAAATACAATAAAAAAAGCCTTTATTAAGGTTTTTGGAATAACGGGGGTAAAAATAAAGCCAGATTTAGAAGAAATTAAAATATATTTAAGATCTATTTTTATATTTTTCACAGCTTTTTGAAAAGATTTTTCCACAAATTCATTTAAAAGAATAAAAGAAAACCTTAAAAGTTGAAGAAATGACATTAAATCTCAAACTCATTTTTTAAAATCCATCAAGTTCTGGATATTTCAACTTCCTCTGGTAAGTTTTAGGATAGAACCTTTTTGGGAATCACGTGGCTCTCCCTGACCTTAACCCTCTTGATGTATTTAATTGTACATAAAAAGAAGCACTTTGTACTGTACATTGTTAATTTATTGCACAGCGTTTTCTAGTTTTGCTTTGTTTTAGTTGCCTTTTTGTTGTTGTTGTTTCTTTTCTATTAAAATGTAATGAAAGCATAATAAATCCTTTAATCACGTTTATCATTCAGCCTGAAGAAAGTGCTCGTCCTTCTTTGACACGCTCTTTGAGGTATCAATACCTCGTGGTTTGAAGTAAACACCGCGTCTGCCTTCACATTGCTCCCAAGAGGGTTGAGCTACTTTAGGGTCAAGCAGAAAGAAAGGAAAGCTTTCCAGCGTACTTTTTCTTCCATCACGTCTTTCTCAATTACGCCTCAACAAATACCTCCCAATCTCCCCTTCATCATGGTAATCCTCGCAGAGCGCTTGGAAGTTTCTTTGCTGTTTAATACTAGTTTAATTAACTTTGTCCAGACAGAGAAGGCCGTGGGGGTGGAGGGCATGAGGCAAGATGCCCTTAAAAATCACCCTGCCTCTAATTTTGTATGCTAATCTCCTTTTTCACGCCGCACCTCCTTGGGAGTGGGGGAAAGAAATGTTGGGAAAACTTTGGGTTGTCTGTGCAAAGGCTTCCTGTGGCTGTTTTCTCTTTGCACCCACCTATTTGGATCCTTTCACTCCTCTAAGGCCTTCCTTTGCTCGATTTAACAATGAATGCAGAGCTGATCAGCCCTCTCGGAAATGCACCACTGTCGAGGAAGGTAATCCCTTCTTCTGCTCTCTCAATGGGCCGTCGCCTTCCAAAGGACTTTGGGAAAAGGCTTTGCACAGATTCACACTGTTCGCTCAAAAGAAGTTAGTTCAAGTATTGTGCCCAAACAAGTAGGTTTTATAAACACATGCCTGCCAGGATACTCAGCCCACCTGCAAGTAAGAAGTGGCAGCCCGGGCGGACCAGCACATGGCAGCCAAAGCAGAGACCCTTCAGAGCAGAAGGGACATGAAAGGAGAGATTAGAGGTCTGGTTGAGAAGGGGGTGTTCATTTCTGCACCTTCCTTCTTTTACCCCACAAAGTGTCAAGGAAACACCTTGTTGACATCCTATTTACCATATAATGATCATAATCAGAACTTCTCTCTCCTCTGATGACCCCTGTAGGTTGCCTGGCAACACAACCAGCCCAAGAATCGGGCTCCTAGCAGCTCCGCTGAACGTCTACAAACTATGTGCTGCAATTCATTCAGTACTCTCAAATAAAACCCCAATTAGGACGACATTTTTTTAAATTAATCTTCCCAAAGCCTTCTTACACGTGGGATGCCCGGCGCAGTGGCTCTTGGTTTATTCGACTGCAGCTCGTTCAGACTTTACATGTAAAAACACAAAAGAAAAAGGTCTGTTAATGTGTGGGAAAGCTGAGAAACATGACTTCATTTATGTCCAGCAGTTTGACACATCAGTGTAATCACTGTTTAGGCAGAGATCAGTTGCGCATCAGCAGCAAAGATTAAAGAGGGCACTGCTCTACTTGGCAGCATTTAGAGATAATGCTATGCTTAACCTGTAGACCTACTGTCAGGTGTTAGACTGGGGGCTGAACTGGAAAAAATGTAATGAGGCTTTGACTTCAAAAGGAGGAAGTAAAGTGTCCTCTTTAGTGCCATTCTAATTTAATTTGAAAATAGATATATAACATTACCTGTAAAAAAAGGCAAGTGTGAAGGCTGTAAGCTGAATATATGCCAAAGATGCTAGAGCTAATAGCTGAAAATGCCGAAACTGGTGGCTAAAAATGCAGAAGCTTTTAGCTAAAAGCTTGCCAAAATATTAGCTAAATGACAAATTAGCCACTGAACTAAAATGTTCTTCATTTTGCTAAAACAGCTGGCATACTACTAAAATGCAAGTTAAAATATTAGCCTAAAGAACTTAAAAACAGTCCAATTTTGCCAGAAAAGCTAGCATATTGTTAAAATATTAGCTAAACTCCAAATTAGCTTAAAGAACTTAAAAACAGTTTAATTCTGCCAAAAAAAGCTAGCATAATGTTAAAATATTAGCTAAACGTTAAATTAGTCTAGAGAACTTCACAACAGTTTAATTTTGCAAAAAAAACCCCATAATGTTAAAATATAAGCTAAACTCCAAAATTAGCCTAAATAAACTTAAAAACTGTCTAATTCTACCAAAAAGGCTAGCATCCTGTTTAAATATTAGTTAAACTTTAAATTAGCCTAAAGAACTTGAAAACAGTCTAATTTTGCCAGGAAATCTAGCATTATATTAAAATATTAACTAAACCTCAAATTAGCCTAAAGTACTTAAAAACGGTTGAATTCTGCCAAAAACCTAGCATAATGTTAAAATATTAGCCAAACTTTATATCAGCCTAAAGTACTTAAGAACAGTCTAATTTTGCCAAAAAAGGCTAGCATGTTAAAATGTTTGCTAATCTTTAAATTAGCCACAAGAACTTAAAAACAGTCTAATTCTGCCAAAAAAGCTAGCATATTTTTAAAATATTAGCTAATTTGTCATTAGATAATTAGTATAAAAAACTGAAAACATTTTAAAATTAGCTAAAAACAGCTAGCATGTTGCTTAATTAAAAGCCAATTTCCAAATTTCCCTAAAAACCCAGTAGTTACTGAACATTTTAAGTTTGAATGGTGTCTGTAAGAATTTTAACAATTTATCACTCATTTCATTCATATTTTGGTCAATATTTCAAAAACTACAAAGTTTATGAATATTAAAAGTATAAGCAGTAATGTCTGAATGAGCTGAACGTTTTGATACCAAAGTGTGATTGAGCTTTTACGTACCAAAAATCGTACGGAAAGGAGCAGGAGAATCACAATTATTTTACTATTATTCACACAATTATTGTGTGAATGCTTTACAGCATTAGTACAAATTCTGTTTTTATTTTTTTGTATTTAAAAAATATCTTTAAAAAGTTGTTTGTTTGTCCTGAAACACTTCTTTGGAAGTTTTAGAGCAGTGGTCACTAACCTCAGTCCAGATCTGGACCCAGATGAATATCAAATCGTCATATATGGACATACATGTTTGGAGAATTTCTTTGCGGGAGAAAAGAGGCAGTGAGGAACCTGAAGAAGAGCTTTTGACTTCAGATTAGCATAAAGCTGCTGTTTACAGACACAACCAGGAGTGTTCCTCTAAATATGGATTTATGAAGACAGTTGTACCAACCCGCTCTGCATAATATATGGCGACAGATTCTTCACACAATCTCACAAAAATAAAGTTGCAAACACGATGGATTCGTGTGACCCTTTCCATGTTTTAATAATTAAATGTTCACATAAATTGACAGCTCCTGCTTTGTGGAACGGGGATACAGAGAGACAGGAAATTTTAGAAAAGAATATCAATGATATTTGAAATAGCTCGCGTTTGATACCAAAATAAAGCATTTTTTTTCTGCTGCTTATTGCCTTGGTACGGAACCCCTAAAGAGACATAAATGTGAAAAAATATATATTGAAGTAATTTTTTTTTTCTAAAAATACTTAGGGGCTCTGTAAACAAATGAAGTAAAAAACAAGTTCTGGTGACTAACTAGAACTTGTTTTTTCTAAAAATTAAAGTAGTTAGAAAAAAAAGTTCTGTCACTCTCTGGTGCGCATCAGTTACCAACCAGAATTCTTTTCTTTTTATTATTTCAATTTTGGAAAAAAAAAATGGTTTTCTTCAATTTTTTTTCTTCAATTTCCCTTTAGGGGCTCCGTACATTGGTGAGTAAAACACACAATCAATATTTAAAAAAAATGTTCTGAATGTTTCCCACTGTTTGGTTGAGCAGGCAGTTAAAGGGTTAAACATGTAGTAAGTTGTGTTACTGGAAAAGGGAATATTCGTTTGTGTAAATCTGAATAAAACATCATACGATGGATCTTTTAATCAGATTTTCTAAGTATTTATTCTTAATTAATAATAAGGGAAACATTCTAATTTCCACCTTAAACTGTGAGATTTTTCTGACATAGATTTGGAGCATTTTAATCCAATCCACGTCCACTTTTGTCGTCCTGCCGCTAGTTTTCCGTTTATCTCTAATTACAAAGTCCACTCGGGGAAGGGGAAGACCGAAAACCTGCGGCCCGTCTTCATCACTCTCATTCCTCCTGGTCATTCCTTCAAACACACTGCCACACACTCGCAGCGAGGGGAGGGAAAACAAACGGACATGTGAGATGGCACATAACGCTGGCCACGACTTAAACACACAATTTCCCCCCATGCCGAGAGTGACACGACCTCTGACCCTGAGGTCTGAACTTCCGTCTCCCTGGCTGGTCCTGCCAGTCCTGATCTGTGGTAACACATGAGCGCCAGGTGACAGGAAGAGAGGAGGGATTCTGTGCACTAATACTTTTGATTTATATACAAAAATACATCAAATTTTAGACATTTTAGGCAAAATATATAGTTAATTGTTGCTTTAAAGACTTTGGAATACTTTTTAGAACTATAATAAAGTACTTTTATAGTTCAATTTAGATTGAATACACGTCAAAGGGAAAAATGGTTATCTCTCAGGTTACAAGTGATAATGCAAACAATTAAAGTTGGGAAGACGACTTATAATGCTTCAGAGAATCCTTGACTAATAGGATTTATGGCTTAGGGGTTTTGGACCTATAACACCTAGAGGGGCGAGGGTCAACATGAATGTGAGAGAAAACCTACACAGATGAATACAGATGTTCAACCACGTGCTCCGATTAGTCGTCGCTTTATTATTATCATTATTGCTCTGAAAAATGCAACACGAAAACACTCGGAGGAGCCGATCCCGAGACGAGGAGGAAGTTGTTAAAAGGACAGCGCTGGTGTCAGGGTGCGTTTCCCTCATTGAGACACAAACTTCTTGTGACTCACCGGGGTGTCCAGCATCGTGGTTGTGGGTATCTGCAAAGAATGGGGTTCATCAGAGGGATCAGCGTGGTTCAGGTCAGCTCACTGATCTGCACAGGAAACACTGGGCATGGGAACCCAACAGGGAGCCAAACTAGACTCAGTCTGGAGGAAAAAAACAAAAAAAAATCCTGCAGGTATTGAAATGAAGGCCATCAGAAAGCAGACGGAAGAAGGAACAAAACTAAAACATGATTAAAGTGACTGATAAAGCTGTTCCATCTATCAAAATCCTGTGATTTTTAGAACAAGGCCTTATCAGCGAATCGGTCAGCCGATCAAGGTACAGTGTGCTGCTGCTGCTTTTTGATGTTGATTTCAATGTTAAAACTAGTTCAAAACTTGGACCACAGAATAAAGTCCTTTTATTTTTTTTTTTTAACAATTTTTTATGGATCTTCATAAAACTTGAGAAGAATAGGAACATTTTTCGTACATACCAGTATTTATATTACAAAAATTAGGCAAAAAAAGAGCAAAACTTGCAGAGAAACTCTGATAAATCACATAGTCAGACATTTAGAAGATGAAAACCACAGGAGGATTTTTTATTATTTTTTTTTTTGTCAAAGTAAAAAATTTCTGAAAAACATTAAAAAAATAGAAAATGGAGGAGTATCTTATGTGTGGTTACTAGTAAACACTAATCTAGAATTTTCTTTTTTCCCTCTTTTACTTAGAGATGTGATAAAGCAGCAAAAAATACATATTTTTTTCCTTCTCACTGCTCCTTTCCAGTCATAAAGCTGTGTAGATTTGTGTTATGTACTAAATATGTTAATGTAACGTGATATTCTTCATGAAAGGAACAACGATGTTTTGGTAGAAGAACATTTTCTCAGTTTTTATGCTTTTAAACATTCAATTCTGCATATATTTATTAGGATTTATGCCACAGACTTTTTAAAAGACACATTTCTGATAACTAGAACTGTAGTTTGCTTCAATGCTGACAGTATTTTCTAACCAGAAACAATTACTTTTATTTACTACATGAGCCATACAGTTCTGTTGCATTTAAATGTAGATTAAATGTGTTTCTGAAAAAATGATCCACACATCATCTGGAAGGCGTCCAGCTCTGGTGCCTGAAAAAATATGTGTTGAAACGCTGTGTTTGGTGCCAAATTTTGCACTGATCAACTAGATAAATGAATCATAGGTTCCAGGAACATCCAGCCCAAACAAGTCTGGCAAATACACACTTGTGACATAATGTTTTCACTGAGGAAAACGTCTAAAAGTCAAAAACGGTTTGCACAACTTATCATATTGATTTTCGTTTCTCCAATATCAATATAGATTTTTCCCACACCTGAATGCTGCAGCAGCAGAGATAAGACTTCTGCTTGTATTTAGGTCATTCGTCTTACTCGTCAGCCCAACAAAGTTTTTAATGTAGTCAAGTTATTTTTTTATTTTTATTTAAGATTATATTTGATTATATTTCTTTGATCAAATATTACTTTTTTACTTGTAAAGGACAAAAAAATGTAAGTCTAACACTGTTATGAAATGATGTATGAAGAACATTATCATTCATTTATTGACCTATGGTTGATCATTGTACCACATCAGAGGCGTTACGACACAGGCGGCGCCAACAACGATGCTAAAAAGTCTGAATTCGAACAGTAAATTGAGAACTAAAAGAGAAAATAGAAAAATGGAAAAACAAAAGTTGAAAATACAAAACAGAATGTGTTACAAATAAACATGATTATTTATTTGGAAATAGTTTTAGGGGTAACTTTTTTATGTAAGTTTCAAATTTACAATTTCATTTTTTTTTAATTTTTAATATTTTTTTCCAAGTTTAATATATATATTTTTTCAAAATTATGAAATTATTTGTCAAATTTGCTTGAGGTTTACCATGTGGACTTTAAAGTTTAAAACTTTTTTTCAAATGTACAATCTGGTGTTCAGTTTGATGTTTTCTTTAAACTTTAGTTTAGTTTAATCTTTTTAAATTTTATTTTAGATATTATTTTTCATTCATTTTCTGTCCCTTTCAGGGTGCCGGAGCCTGACCCGGCCGCTGAAATATCTGAAATACCTAAAATATTGCATTTATATATTTTAAATATTATTTTCTTATTTAAAATATATATTTTTTCAAACTTAATTTTTTTTTATTTAGGTTAATGTGTACTTTCAAGTTTAAAACAGTTTTTATCCTTTTTATTTTTCAAATGTTCAATATTTTTTTAAAAGTTAATAATATATGTTTTTCTAAATTACATGTGTTTTTTCAAATTTTCTTAAGTTTTACCAATTGGCCCTTTAACTGCTTTCCATTTTTTTTTCTTTCAAATGTACAATCTGGTGTTCGCTTTTAAATTTTGTTTAACTCTAGTTTAAAATGACTTTTTTTTTCAAATTTTAAATATTATTTAAATATTAAATATTAATTTAAAATATATATTTTTTCAAACTTACAATTTTATTTTTTTACATTTTCGCTAGTGTTGCATTTCAATCTTGAGGCCGTTTTCTTTCTTTTCTTTTTAAATTAACATGTTTTTTTTAATTTCAATCTGGTTTTTCATTCACTTTAAGCTGATAATGACTTGACCCCATAAAGAGGTGCTGCAGCATCGTTTTGTGGCAGAGAACGGTCATTACATTGCTAGCAGTGCGTCATCCACCGCACTAGATGGCGCTGCTAGCTATTCAACACCGATTTTCTCTTCCTGAAAATTCTATCTTGCGTCGTTTGTTTTCTGTCTGTCAACACAACGTGTAAACAGCGACACACGGAACCGAACTGTGGTGAGACGCTGCAGGCGGTGAGCTCACGAAAATGCGTTTTAATAAGTAACGGAAGGGTTAGCTTAAGTGCATTTTTTTTACTTTAAACCCTAGCAGTGTAAGTAGAGAAGCCATCTTTTGGGGCTGTTTAGCAGGAAGGAGGCAACAACTCCAAGGCGCTCCTCGACGACCATGGCAGCGGCGACTGTTGTGGAGGCTGATCCGGCGACTAGTGAAGGCGGTGCCGCCTTTTCTGGCGTTCAGGGCAAGGGCTGGGATGAATCTCAGCTCCGAAAATACTCTTTCCCCACTAAGCCCATTCCTAGACTTTCTCACACGGACCCGAGGGCGGAGATGCTAATAAACAACGAGGTAACTAAAAAGCTGCTAAAGCCTAGCTTACTTTAGCGTAGCATTACTAACCCATTCAGCCGGTTCAGACGTAATTTTAAGCAAAAGAGAACATTTAATTATATAAACCACATAAATATCAGTGAAACTAGTTGCTTTCAAGCCTTCATGATAAAACGAAAATGGTAAAATTTAGACAAAATGTTACAGTTACATATTTTTGAACCGCCTTAAATTTTAGGTAACTAATTATTTATTTATTTTTATTTGATTATATTTGTACATTCAAGTAGTTAATGTCTCATTGAAGCCTTTTTTGTATAGGAATGCCTTTATTTGGAAAGGGGGGGGGGATCATTTCCGCCCACATCTGTTATTTTAGTTTGGAGGACATATATGTGCAGTGCATTCTGGGAATTGTTGAATTATTTTGGTCTTTTATGTTTTGTATCACCTAAAATAGATTTTTCTTTTTAATTGCATCATTACATTTAGTATGATTCCACCTTTTTTGTTCATAATATTTGATTCTTGTTGATTGATGCAAATTTCCATATCAGTTTTGTGCCTTTTAAATAATATTTTTGAAAGTTTTAAATTGTTTTTTATCTGTTAAATCTCAGCTGTAAAGCATTCAAAGGTGATACTTTGATGTTAAATGTTTTGTTGTCAAGAGTTACCTATGATTTAATGCCTGATGGGAAATATATTTTTAGAATTTCAAATTAAAAGTTGGGTTTTTTTTGTCCAAAGTGTAGCTATTTTTCTTTTTTTCTTTTTTTTTTTTTTTTTTAGTCAGCAATAAATGAATGAATGAAACTCAAGTGTTAAAAATAAGTCAAAAATCAGTCCAAAAGATCGCCTAATTCTTCCCTCCATTCCCATCTGCGGCTGAAAGTTGATTGTAAACGTGTATCCTCGTCGATTTAAGAAAATAAAAGCCCCGCGCCGTCCCCGTCCTTCCGCCGCGGTAAAAGTGAAACCGATAGCTGGTGTGGTGCAGTCTGGAGGCGGGAGCGCGCACAGCAGACTACGCTCACTTCGTCACGTAGGCCTCGGAGCTCCGTGTGTGGTGTCTGTCACCGCGCACACGCATGCACGGCGCGTCCATGTGCAGGAATTTTATTTTCTCATCTTCTACTAAATGTCGCTGCAGAGATAAGACGCATAAAAACAAACTTTCCTGCGAAAGCAAAGCCATAAACATGCATAAAAAGTCATTAAAAATACATTTTGGTTCATTGAATTTCTTAGAAAGGTTGGTAGTTAATGAGGATTTTGTAATGCAAACCAAATAACTAAAGATCATCTTAAAATAATTTAAATTTTATCTATAATTTGTTATTTATCGGAGCAGAATACATTCATTGTTTAAATAACAGGTTATTGATATATTAAAAAAATGAATTTAGGTATAAAAGCATACTAATCCTCAGCATTTTTCTTTAACTAAGCCATTCACAAGAATAACTAGTTCATGTTTATCTTGGACACTTCTCAGACAGTAGAAATGCATCACCGCACAGATGCAACTATACACAAAAAGCAGTTTAACTTCAGTTTATTATTACATTTTAGGACAAAAGTAGTAAAAGCTGCATTTATTTGAAAACAAATGAGATGTTAAGACTGTGGAAGCTTGGATTTTTACAATGCAGTTCCAAAAGAAAATGATTTATAAAGCCAGAACCATTTTTACTCACGCACGGTGCTTATCAGACAGAAGTCTGAATCAGATTTCTACAGATCTTTGTTTTCAAAGACAGTGTTATATAGTTTTTTTACTTCTTTTTTTCACACAGCTTTTGTTTTTTAGTAAGGCAACACATGTGGCAGCTGGGTGTGGCTACTAAAATTTAACTTGGTTTTTTCAAAATATGTTACATAGAGCCAGGCATGGACTGAGCTACATTTTTTTTCTTAGTAAAGAGAAAAAGTAAAAGTTTTAAAGACCTTTAACTCTAAAAGAGGCATTTGGTCCAGCGAGAGTAGCGAAGTCCCACTTCACCATTTATTTTTGTTTTTGAGGCCAATGAGCCATTCTTTTATCCAATGTGGCTTTTAAATATTACAGTAATTAAAATATAACAGTTAACAGTTAAAACTTTTTACTTTTGATAGCAGCTCATTCAAGTTCCTTTCAAAATAAAAGACATTCTGTGTCAAATAAGATCCTCCAACAGATTTACTTGAATTAAAAAAAGGCAAAGAAGCCAATGTGATGAAGTTGACGGTATCTTTTGTGTCTAAATCCAAAGTGACCCATATCTTTCTATTTGTGTTTTGACAGGAACCGGTGGTTTTAACGGACACAAACCTCGTGTATCCAGCCCTCAAGTGGGACATCCCGTACCTCCTGGAGAACATTGGAAATGGAGACTTCTCTGTTTACATGTCAGAAAACCACAAATTCCTTTACTATGACGAGAAGAAAATGCCCAATTTTGAGAACTTTGTCCCCAAGTCTCAGCGAATGGAAATGAAGTTTTCTGAATTTGTAGATAAAATGCATAAAACAGAGGAAACGGGAGGAGAAAACAGGTAAGACACCTGAAACATTTTTACACTGTGCTGAGTCATGGTCAGTAAAAACAATTTGGAGGCTTTCCATCTTAAAGTCTGGAGCTTTATCACTTATAGTAGTAGGATTTCTTATTAAAACACAAAAAAGGCTAATATACCATTGACATCTTGCCTTTCTTAAAAAAAAAAACATGAAAAACCTACCGGTAGTAATGGGTAATGATGAGTGAGTTAAAATCTTTGATTTCTTTCGTTTTTACTAATTTTTTTAAACTAAAAATAGATGAGATATCCTGTACTTTATGTAATTGCTTTTATGGCATCAGTTCACTTAAATAGACTGAATTATTATTTTGTAATTTGTTTTAAATAACATGACTTTGTCTACTTGACAAGTGGAAACAAGGTTTCTTTCTTGGTTTTACCAGAGTTTTTCTAATATATTTTTTTTTAACTTAAAACCTTTTGTGATTCAAGCCTTAACAAGTATCTGTTGTGCTCTTAAAAATTGGATTTTCTTGACTTTACCTTTTTTTTTTTACGGATAAATAAAAGTTTGCTTCAAAAAAGCAGTTGAACAGTGAGATGATTTAAATTCTAAGTTGTGTGATCGATCCCTGAAAGCCTAATCAAATCCTGATTCTAATTCGTATCTTTATTTGGGTTTACTTTAAGGGTCTATTTACAGCAAACTTTGAATGACACCGTAGGAAAAAAGATTGTCGTCGACTTTCTTGGTTTCAACTGGAACTGGATCAACAAACAGCAAGCCAAGAGAAACTGGGGCCAGCTGACGTCCAACCTGCTTCTTGTAGGCATGGAGGGTAAGATCCTAAAACCACTAATGTTGCTCTAAAGCAAATTAATTTTCCATAAAAAGACCCTCACACCTCCTCTCTCCTCATCTTCTCCTTCAGGAAATGTAACTCCAGCACATTACGACGAGCAGCAGAACTTCTTTGCACAGATCAAAGGCAACAAAAGATGCCTTCTTTTCCCCCCAGACCAGTTTGAGTGTCTCTATCCGTACCCCGTCCATCATCCTTGTGACAGACAGAGCCAAGTAAGCCAGAAAAAAAAAATCTTCTCAAAATCACTTGACGATGTCAAATCAACAAGGGTTGACTCATCCGTGCTCTTATTTTTGTGCCATAAATGTTCATAGGTTGATTTTGATAACCCAGACTATGAGAAGTTTCCAAATTTTAAAAATGCTGTTGGATATGAAGCCGTTGTGGGACCTGGAGATGTGCTTTACATCCCCATGTATTGGTGAGTATTTCCTCTTTATATGCTTCTTACAGAACACAAGCCCCACCATTTATTTATTTTATTTTAAAAAGTGTTTCATATATTAAAAAAAGTACTTCTAGAAGCATGTAATGCAATTTAGCTGACAAGCTGTCAGTGTTTTCTCATGGATTGAATCAGGAGTTACAGAATGTAAAGTTGTCACTTATGGATCTATTTGTACAAACTGACCAGATGCTATTACACCGTGATCAGGTTTTATTATAGGAGGCATTTAATCAATAGTGAAAGTAAAACTCAGAGATACAGAATTTAGGAATGTAAGAGAATATTGATTCAGTGAAATATCGCAAAACTTCTTTTGGCAACATTTTTATTGCTTAAAAATGCTGCCATGATGATATTTAATTATTTATTTAAAAGCAAAGATATAGTTCAGTGTCTTATTTTTGTGTGTCTCGGGATATGTATCGTATCGAGACGTGTATCGGGATACATATTGTATCGCGACACGTGTATCAGGATGCATATTGTATCGAGACACATGTATCGGGATACATATTGTATCGCGGCACGTGCATGGGATACATATCATATCGCAACACGTGTATCGGGATGTGTATTGTATCGAGACACATGTATCGGGATACGTATTGTATCGAGACACGTGTATCGGGATACATATTGTATCGCGACACGTGCATTGGGATACAAATCGTAACGGGATGCATATCGTATTGAGACACGTGTATCGGGATACATATCGTATTGGGATGTGTATCATATTTAGACATGTGTATCGGGTTACGTATTGTATCGCGACACGTGTATAGGGATACGTATTGTATCGCGACACGTGCATTGGGATACATATCGTGTCAGGATGCGTATTGTATCACGACACGTGTATTGGGATACGCATCGTATCGCGACACGTGTATCGGGATATGTAATGTATCGTGACACATGCATTGGGATACGTCTAGTTTCGCTTCACGTGCATTGGGATACATTATCGTATCGCAACATGCGTATCGGGAAACGTGTATCGAAATGCGTATCGTATCACGACATGTGCATTGGGATACGTATCACATTGCAGCACCTGTATCAGGATGCGTATTGCGACATGTGTATTGGGATGCGTATCGTATCACGACACGTGCATTGGGATACGTGTATCGGGATACTTATCATATTGCAACAAGTCTATGGGGATACGCATCGTATTGCGACACGTGTATCGGGATATGTATTGTATCGTGACACATGCATTGGGATACGTCTAGTATCGCGACACGTGCATTGGGATACATTATCGTATCAGGATGCGTATTGTATCACAACACTTGTATTGGGATACGCATCGTATTGCGACACGTGTATCGGGATATGTATTGCATCGTGACACAAGCATTGGGATACGTCTAGTATCGCGACATGCGTATCAGGATACGTGTATCGAGATGCGTATCGTATCGCGACACATGCATTGGGATACGTATCACATTGCAACACCTGTATCAGGATGCATATTGCAACATGTGTATTGGGATGCGTATCGTATCACGACACGTGCATTGGGATACGTGTATCGGGATATGTATCATATTGCAACAAGTCCATGGGGATAGGTATCGTATCGTGACACGTGTATCGGGATACATATAGTATCGCAACACGTGTATCGGGATACATATAGTATCGCGACACGTGTATCGGGATACATATTGTATTGTGACACTTGCACTGGGAAATGCATCATGACACGTGTAGCAGTATATGTATTGTATTGCTAGATCCATGCCAATACACACCTCTACCAGAATTATGCCAATAAAATGGATTTAATGGCATGAATGAAAAGGATATGTAGCCTTTCTTTGAAACACTGTTTTGACATCATGATAAATACATTTTAATGGAGTTACTTGGGTATGGTTTTATTTGCCAAAACTAAATGTAGTATTATTTACAGTATTTCCCATTTTTCAGTTTTAAATAGTGACTTTAAAATAGTGTGAGTCAAAATGCTATAAATTTACACGACTTCTTATTTTGATTGTAATAAGTTGATCTAATATTTGAAATAACAGTAATTGTTAGATGTACATCCAGGCTTCAGGGCGTCTGTGAGTTCAGTAAAGCTTATTATTATTTCCCTTTTCAGTTTATTGATATATACATTTTCACCAACAGGCTGCAACCATTAATAGGCGAGCACACACACACACACATTCTTTGTTTAACTTTACCAAATAAATGTAAATCATAATCTAGATTTTTTTTGTTGCAGAGTTTGTAAAAGTTTTTAAACATTTGTTGTTCTCCCCCTTTAAGGTGGCATCACATTGAATCCTTATTGAATGGTGGAGTGACGATCACAGTAAACTTCTGGTACAAAGTAAGTATAATATGAGCCATTTTTTAATAAAAAAAGAGTATTTTTTTTATGTATGTTTCATTGTGACGTTTGTCATTTGTTTAGGGAGCTCCCACGCCTAAGAGGATAGAATATCCACTGCGGGCTCATCAGAAAGTTGCTATCATGAGGAATATTGAAAAAATGCTGGGAGAAGCACTTGGAGATCCACATGAGGTAAATTCCTAAAGTTTTCCTCTTATCAGTGTCATGTTTGCTCATGAATGTCACATTGTTCATTTTTAGAGCATTAAAATGGATCCACATTTGGGTCACTTGTTGCGTTAAAACTCTAGGGCACGCTGACCGCTTCAGTGACCCACTTACCGTGAATATTTATGGCGTATTATTCAGAGCAAAGATGAAGATTCGTGACCTTCGTCTTAAGCTTGTCGTCCTCTGCTTTCCACAGGTTGGGCCTTTACTGAAAACGATGATCAAGGGGAGATATGATCAAGATTTCAGCTAGAATCCTTTCAGATGGATGACTTAAAAAAAAAAAAAAAACCCTTCTTGCATGTGAAAGCAACGCCGTTTTTGAATCTGTCGTCGGAGCTCCGTGTGACTGCATGGCAGCAATTGGCCGCATGGAAATGATTCTGCTTCAGTCTCTAGAAGGTGGCATTATCTTTCAAAGTACAAGAATTAAAGAAGAACCACCCGACCCATGGGATTTTGACCTACTTGAAGTTTTCGATTTATGGAGTATTTCAGTCAATCAGTGTTTTAGCTCAAAGCCAAGAGCGCGGGGGGCGGGGCCTCGGTTGTCTGATATCGGTACCTTTGTGGCAGCCTCAATGTTTAGACCACTAATGAATGAGTCAAAAGGTTTTCCACTGTATATTCATTTTACGGGGTTTTTGAAGTAGTCATTTTTAATTGTGTATTCAGATAAATCGAGCTCTTTAAAAATCACACAAAGTACTTTGATTTAAAATGTCGATGTGAAAAAGGGGGTTGAGTCAGCTCCATGAATTCATTTAAAGCGAGAGTTTTTTTTATATAAATGTGTTTTTAGGGTTTTTAATAAGATTTGAGCATTAAAGTGACAGACAAAGGAGCACTAAAAACATTTTTTTATATAAATATATATATATATACACATATTTCTCTTTGAAATTAAATACAGAATAAGTTGCTGCATTTGGGTAAGCCTGTCAAAAGTAGAGTTCATTGTCATTTTCTTCGGTTTAAACGGTTTAAATGAACTATAAAAATAAGAATTTTGTCAACCAGCTTAACTACTAAAAGTATTCTGTGCTGGACGCTTCAAGTTTTCTCTAAAACATGTAGGTCATCTGGAATGCACTTATTTCTACTCTCTGGGAAGATCTGTGTTACACAATATATGGGATGATTTCATATTTTGTGCTGTTTGTGCCAAACCAGCGTTCATACCAGTAGTAGATAGGCATCTTAACTTTCTAAAAACATTTCTCGTGTGAGGGGAATTACTAGAACAATTCTGCAAATTTAACAGAAGGATTTGTTTCTTCGGATGAGTGTTAACTGATTTGTGGATGTGCCTTTCTCGCATTGGCATGGCAATAAAAGCACCAAGAACTTCTACTTTATGTTTGAATCTGTTTTTTTTTCCTTCTTTTTCAGACATTATTTGAAAGCAGTTTTGGTAAAAAATAAAAACAGAAATGACAAATTCTTCAAAAATCTGTATTTACTCCAAACTCACAGGGGGGTCAGGGGGTTTAAGAGTTTCAATCCATAATTCAAAGTATCCGATTGCAACGAAAAACAAAACTGCTGATTATCAGTAACACCACATCGTTTCAGTACTGTTACAATACAAAGCCAATATCACTTGCTTTATAAAGATACAGAAAACACAAAGGATAAAAAAAACTTGTTCATCTTTATGTACAGCCGATTATAAATCCATAATTCTACAACGAAGAGCCTCAACAGAAACAAAAATGATTAAATATTTGAGTGAAAACTGAGGAGAACGGGAGGAAAACTCACTCAGAAACCATCGTTTTTTACTTAATCCTTTAACACAAAATCTTATTGTAACTTTTCAACCGTTTACACCAGGGGTGTCAAACTCAATCGCACAGGGGGCAAAATCCAAAATACACCTTAGGTGGAACAAACATTTATTGAACACAATAAAACTAAATTTTTAAAACTAACTTTTAACACAATTGTGAACTAGATATATAACACTACCTGCGATAATGCTAGTGTGAATGCTAGCTAGCTACATGCTATTAGCTAAACTCCAAAGCAGCCTAAAAAACGAGGCGCCTCTGGTCACACGCAAGATGGTGTCCAGTCAATCTGTACCCAGAAGCGGAAAGAGACAGAGAGTGTCACTGTGGAAAAAAAAGTGGCAAAACGTGTTGCTAAAGTAAGAAAAAAAGATCGAAAGCTTAAAATGATATTTTTGTCCAGCAGGGGGAGGGACTTCCGGTTATTACTTTTCAGGCGCCATATTTTTTCTCTTCAGCCAGATTCTCTTGCAAAAAACAGAAAAAAGCCTACATTAGCCAAAACAACTCGTATTTGGCTTATATATTAGCTAAACTTCGACATTGACCAAAAAAAAAAAAAAGCCTAAATAAGCATAAACAATTAGCATGTCGCTGAAATATTAGCTAAACTCCAAAATGAACTAAAAAAACTGGAAAAAAACTAAATTAGCCGAAACAGGTAGTATGTAGCTGGAATATTGGCTAAACTCCAAAACAGTCGAATCTTAAATCTTAGTAAATGCCAAAGTAGTCCAAAAATCTGGCATAATGCCAATTTTTAAAACTTTAAAACTGTAACTTTTTAACATAATTATGAATCATAGAAAGGCAGGAATATTATTACAGAATAAATCGACCTAAAAATCTAATAACTTTCAATATTTTAATCTCCATAAAAATATTTTTGTCAAAATTATACAAGTTAAAAATAAGCGTAAGATAACATTGGGCCATTACAAACAGTAGAGTAAAATGATCTGGAGGGCCGGATATAATCACCAGCAGGGCCAGATCCGGCCCCCGGGCCTTGACTTTGACACATATGGTTTAAACGATCAACATCATTCCAGTAGATTTTGAAGGAGAAACTTTTCCCAAAACATTAGTCTTCATCTATATCTGATGCTACTGATGAACCAGTTAGTTTTATGTAATTACTTCACACAATAGATCGTTTCTGAAAGCTAATTATAACTACTAACTTCTTAAATTTCAGCTCTTTAAAATCTGTTCTGACAAGTTTCCCTATAAGTTTTCAGGGACAACCGTTTCTCATTATTTAAGAAATGAATGTTCTTCTTTAGCTCCAGTTCTTAATTAGTTTTTTTCTTAGATATCTTTAGTGTGAAGTTCTTACATTTTTATTGTTTAATTCTCTTTTAAATGGGCCACATGAACAAGGAATGAGCAGCAGAGCTGAGTTTGTGGGTCGCTCAAAATAAATCCAAGTAGCTCTTTTTTTGCTCGTTAGTGACTTTTTTTAAAGCTTTTGGCGACACGAATATTCTCAAACTATCCCACAGCTTTAAGAAGCAGCAGGCTGTTTGGTGTTTCCACATATTACCAAGATTCCTGTTCATTAGATAAATACATGAATAAATTACCAAAAAGGTATCCAGTCCACCAAAGTAAAGAGAAAAATGTTTTATGAATGTTCCTTAGAAATAGTGCTACCAAAACGATAATTTTAATCGTCGTCTAATCACCGATTATTTTTTCCGATTTGTTGACTAATCAGGTCATGCAATGTAAAACACACGTCTTAACTTCATCAGCTTTAGGCTAACTAAAAACTAGATATATAGCATTAGCTGTGATAATGCTAGTGTGAATGCTGTAAGCTCAATTTGCTAGTGCTGATAGCTGAAGATGATAAAATTAATAGCAGAAATCACTGAAGCTAATAGCTGAAAATGCTAAAGCTGACAGCCAGCTAAAATATTAGTTAAATGCCAAATTCGCCAAAAAAACTGAAAAAAGTTTAAGTTAGCCAAAACAGCTAGAATGAAGTTGAAATATTAGCTATACTCCAAAATAGCCTAAAAATGAAAAAAAAAAATCCTAAGTTAGCCAAAATAGCTAGCATGTAGCTGAAATATTAGCTAAACTCTAAATTTGCCTAAAAACTGAAAGAATCCTAAATTAGCCATAGCAGCTAGCTAGCATGTAGCTGAAATATTAGCTGAACAAAAAATTAGCAAAAAAACCCTCAATAAATGCCAAAATAGTCCAAAAAGCTAGCAGAATGTCATTATAACTTTCAACTTTACAACACTCTGACTCCATATAACATAAAGTAACGACTAATCGACTATTAAATATGTTGTCGACTATTTTAATAGTCGATTAGCCGTTGATTAGTCGACTAATCGACAAATCGTGGCAGCCCTACTTACAAAAATGACGATACAACTGTTCCAAATATATTTCCAAGAAGGATTATCTTAAATGTTTGTGCTGTTTATATGATTTGGGCCTTTATGTAACGTTCAAAACGACTGAATCTTTTCTTGTATTAACTAACAATGTTTTTATTCAGCACAACTGAGTCCAACTGATCTGAGCATCCTCCGCAGTCTTAAAATTCAATACATCACTTTACATACATGTTTCAAAGTATTCACAGCGCCTCACTTCTTCCTAATTTTATTATGTCACAGTCTTTTTAAAAAATGGATTAAATCAGTTTTCTTCCAGAAAAAAAAAAAAAAAAAAAATACTCAAGAACGAAGTGAATTTTTTTTTCTTTAAATTAAAAACTGTTCAAAGAAATGTGCACAAATATTGTGGTGTCAGAGTCAAAATGACAGTAATTGCTGCCAAAGGTTCAGCAACTACTGAGCAAAGGCTGTGAATACTCATGTACATATCATTTTTCAGCAAAAATTTCAAAAGAACTTTTTTCACATTTTCATTATGTTTTTTTTAACTATATTTTTTGTAAATAATGTGGAAGAAGTGAGGCGCTGAATACTTTCTAAATAAGCGGTTAAATTGCTAAATAAACTTCTGCAAAAACAAAAGCATAGTCAGAACAAATAATAAAAAAAATACTTAACACTTTAGCATAAAAACTTACTAAAAGTCTAAAAACAGATTCCACATCACTGACACTCCATGATTTAAAACAGGATTAAAAAAGGTTTAGAGATGACACTGTGGAGAAAATTAAAAAGAATAATAAAACCAGTTATTTTTGATTGTTCAGAAGTATACAGCACCACGAGAGTTTATGTACAAACATGATTATGAATTTTGAAACTGAAGAGTTTTGGAAAATACAAGAAAAAACAAAAACAGTCCATAAGAGCAACATCAGACCTGCTGAAGTGACCAAAGCAAATCCTGGAACAGAAACACATATTTTTCCAGCCTCCACACATACAAAAGCTTCAAAAGCTCATCAAGTCAACAGTGATGCAACCTTTAGTTAAAATTAGAACCAAGGCATTTAACTGGAACAATATTGCAATGTATGCCACACCAATAAATGTTTAGCCTGAACTTAAAAAAAATAAAGAAGTCAAGGCCAAAATGAAGCTAAAAAAAACTGTAAACAATATAGTCATTAGCTGCTTTTCCAGTGTTCTGCACTTCGTCAATGGAACCTGTACTTTCGGGCTGGCTTGAGATTGACGTACGTTTTTTTCATATCCTCAGTCTCGTTTGTCTTTACAAGCTGATACCGCTCTCCCTTTGTGGTTACTACCTGGTTGCCATGGTAACGAACCAGTTTCTTTGGAGCCTGCAAAAGAAAGTCAGTCGAGATGTTAAAACTTCAGTGCAGAAACGGAATCAAAGGCACAAGAGAGTATAACTGAAGGCTTACATCTTTGGGGGCAACAGGTCTGTGGACTTTTTTATCTTCCTCTCTGTCCACTAGCATGTACCTGTCAATGAAAACATGTTTTTTAGTCTGATGAAACGAGTTCTGTTAAAGTACGATGCAATTTGACTCACTTCTCCAGGATGCTTTCTTTTAGTTTTTGGTCTGCCAGAGAGGAAATACTCTTTCCGTGGTTGATCTTCAACAACAAGATGGTGTCAGTTTAGTCCAATAATTTACAGAAGATTAAAAAAATAAACTGACTCACATTAGGAGGGGTGGGGCTGAGCTGGACGTCGCCCTCTATGATAAGGCGCACGGCTTCCTCCATGTCTCCTTTGGCAATAGAGAGGGCGCTCCGAGCCTCAGATAAGCTGCACTTTGGAAACATCTCCAGCAGGTGCTTCTCCTGAGACTCCCACTCAGACGCTGGGACCTGGACTCAAACATTTGTTATGGAGTCACTCATACAACATGTATGTGGTGTGAAAACTTGACTCCATCAAAAAGGTCAGTGATTACCTTGGCAGTGGCGCCCTCTGTCTGTGTTTTAAGGCACAGCAGTTCTTGTCTTGGAGGTTCGCTGTGCAGGGTGGTGAGTTTCTGGGGAGTCTGCTCTGTTCTCGTCTTAGGGAGATCATTCTCTCCATCGGCTGAAATGTAAAAAAAAAAAAAAAATTTAGAAAAGTTGCATTACCTGCGATAATGCTAGTGGGAATGCTTTTTGCTGATTTTGGTATATTGTGGTAATATGCTGAAGCTTTTTACTGTAATTAGTGAAGGGATTTGGTAAAAATGCAAGTTTTTCCATAATGTTAAAGTTGCTAAAGGACTTAAATTTACAGAAAGTGCACAAATAATTTGAAAAATTTCTTGAAAATTGAAAAAATTGCAAATATTTAAAAATGTGTAAAAGGTATGAACTCAGAAACAAACGACCCAAAACCTCAAAGATGCCAAATTCGCCAAATGTTACTAAAATACTATCTTAATTCAAGATTAGCTCAAAAAACCTCAGTAGATTCCAAAATAGTCACAAAAAAACAGCAAGCACATTGCTAAAATGTTATCTCAGTAGATGCCAAATTAGCGAAAAAGCTAGCACACTGTTAAAATACTAGCTTAACTCAGAATTAGCCCCCAAATCTCAGTAGACGTCAAAATAACCAAAAAAGCTAGCACATTCCAAAAAAATACTATTTTACCTCTAAATTACCTGAAAAATCCTCTATTCAAGCCATATTAGCCAAAAAAGCTAGCACGTTGCTAAAATACTAGCTTAACTCAGAATTAGCCCTAAAAAACCTCAATAAATGCCAAGTTAGCCAAAAAAAAAGCTAGCATATTGCTAAAATACTAGCTTAACTTATAATTATCCCTAAAAAATCTTCATTAGATGCTAAATTAGCCAAAAAAGCTAGCATGTTACTAAAATATTAGCTAAACTCAAGAATACCCCCCCCAAAAAAATTAATACAGTAGATGCTAAATTATCCAAAAATGTTAGCATAGGGCTAAAATATTAGCTAAACTTAAAATTAGCCATAAAAACCTCAGTGGTATTCATTTCCTTCACATGCTGAATGTTTTGATACCCGTAGGTTTTAAAGTGCGCAGAAAGTTTCAT
>NC_050526.1:20920521-20966696 GCF_002922805.2 Oryzias melastigma
TGATTCAGCATTCACACAATTAGGGAGTTCACACAAAACAGGAATACATTAGAAAAAAATGTGATCTTCAAACAACTATATAAAAAAAACACAACCAGCAGATGACCCTCGATCTGCACTAAAATAATAGATGACATTTGAATTACCTGTTGTCCGAGCAGTGGCGAGTTTTGAAGCCAGATTAAACATCATTTCACAAACCTTGACGCTAAAAAACAAAAAGTTTGTATTAAAAATGACACTAAAATTGTCTAACCTTGTTACAAAAGCTTTGGGCGATGTCTACCTATCAATTTCGGCGAACCCAGGAATGTAAGCTTCCAACATTTCTGCAAAGACCTCCACATCAAAGTTCTCTTCAACACTCTGCTGAGAGCCGAGGTCCTCCAGGACACCAGTGATGTATGACAGCAGAACGTCATCCAGAGTGCTGCCAGAAATAAGGAAAACATGTTAGTAGTTTGTCTATAAAAGGGTCTGCAACCTTCAACACTGAAAGAGAAATTTGAGTCGGTTTATCACCGACTACAACCCAGTAAGAGCAACAAAGTCTTAAATCACGCTTTAGAAAAATAAGACACTTATATTTATTGCTGTTATTATGATAATTATGAATGAAAATTGCTTTTTGGTATAAATAAAACATAAATATTAAGAGTAAATAGCCTTTTTTTAATCAACATGGATCATCTGTTCAGGATTGTTGTAGAGCTGGAATCTATCTTCAGATGGGAGGAAACAAACAAGATTATTAACTTTTTCTTGTTTTTGTATTATCAACCAACGATAATAAACTCCAGTTAGTTTCAAAATAGAGAAAAAAAATAAACCTTAAAAAATATATATATAACCTCCCGGATGCCTACTTGGGGATTCTGGTGATTTTGGAAATATTCGCTGGAGGGACATCCATTTTTTTATTTTTATTTTTTTTTTTAAGTTTTCAGCTCAAATCTAAAGGATGTTTTTGAGCAGAAGGAAATCTGGACGTCTCTGCTCAAACTGCAGTCTAACTCGGCTCCAAAAAGTGTAAGACGGATGGATGGCAATTCAGTATTTTATTCTTCCATAATGAAGTGTGTCCATGTGTCAAAGGGTTTGATTTGACACAAGTAATAAAACATCTAACTGAACTTCTGAAACATCCAAATATTGAACTTGACATTAAAGTTTTAGCCATTAAAAAAAATCAAATTTAAGGACAGCAATTTCAATTAAATCAAGTTTTCTTTTACAAACACAATAAAATAAACTACACAAACATGTTATAAAAATGGGGTTAATTTGTACAGAGACTCACCTTATATCTGCATCGGGAATGTACGTCTGGATGAATTCGTGCAGAGCTCCGTGGATGATTTTATGGAGGTCCATTGCGTTCTGCTGTGGAGCCACACAGGAAATGCAGTCATATATACGAGAACAGGACAGAGGCGACTCACTGCAGCCTAAAATAAGCGATGCAGACAGCTGTCATCCCAGGAAGAAGTTAGGTAAGATCACACCTTAAAAGGAGCTGTTGCAAAACCATTTTTTTCTTCGTGCATTACAAAAGCTTCTTATGAAAGCTCCTAATAAATACAGATGATTAACTCATTTTAAATGCAACAACACAGAGATATTTTAAAGTTTTTAGCGCTAAAAAAAACCCCAAGCGCTGAGATTGGGTTAGCTTCCATGCATAACGTTAGCCTAAAAATAAACTAAATGAATTTCTCTAGCATCACTAACCAGTATTTTTTTAAATAAAAGATATACCCAGTAAATATGTGGACATTTGCTTTATGTATGCATGGAAATTACCAAAAAATCTGTATCTGCACAGTAGTGTTAGCTAACAACAGCTAAAGGCTAGCTAAAGGATAACAGCTACCGCGGTTAATAACATCATTTTGACTCGTAATGGTGAAAACTTACCGCAGAAGAGGTCAAGTATTCATTAATCTTGGAAATAGCCCCCCAAATTTCAGAGGAGAGGCGTATAGGTGGAGTGGCTACTCAAGCTAGCTGCTGTTTGTTGTTAGCCTGCATTATTGAAAGCGTCGATACGTCACTTCCGGTTAGCGAAAAACAGAAGTGTTAAAGTTGCAACGTTTATAGTTCTACCAACCAAAATAAGAAGCACGCATATAAGGTAGGAAAAATATGTTTTTTATTATTATTATTATTAAATAATTTTGAATTATCTTCGGACAAAAGCACTTCACTCTTAAACTTACGAAATTAATGTCCATTTATTAAATAACTAATTAATTAATGTGCAGACAAACGGTTTCTAATTAAGTTCTGAAAAAAATCTACCAATATAAGCTTATATATTAAGTATTATTATTTAATAATTTTTAATGTTAAATTCTCAGTATCAATTTGATATTTTCTTACAAAATTAAATTGTTTTGACAAATTGAAATGTATAGTGTTGAACTACAAACAGCTTACGTGTATTTTCCTTATTACTAATTAAATCTAAACCAGTTTATTGTTTCAACAAAAAACGTACATGTTTCATAAAACTAAATTAATTAATTAAAAAATTAAAAGAAGACTTGAAGGCTTCCAAAAAAATGGAAATATGGGATCAATTAACACATGTTCTGCAATTAGTTTTCATCAAATTAAAATTTTGATTTGATGGTTTACTCAACTTAAATATTTAATTTAGTAAAAACAAACATTTTTAAATGTAACACATTTTAGAGCTCTTGTTAATTGATTCAGTGTTTCACTTTTTACAGTGTAGTTTCATGAAAATCCCCTTCAAAAAGACAACTTTTCAGACAACATATTATCATTCAGAACATTTTGTCCTTCAAGCTGAACAAATGAGACAAAATTTATGCTTGTTGAAAGTTAGTTTATTTTTATGAACTGCCAATTTTTTGGTCTAGAAATGTAGTTGCAAACAGTGAATACACATTTATCTCATGAGTTTTTAAAACGAAAAACTTTTTGACATGGCAGGCCCTGATGCTGCTTTTTTGCTCTTGCTTTTATCACTTTTTTATTTTACTATTGTCCATTTTCCTGTTTTTTCTAATTTATTTTTAAATTTCTTTTTTACTTTTTAATTGTTGTTTTTATTGTTTTGAGATTTTCCTGTACAGCTTCTTTGTTTGACCATGGCCATGTTTAGGCGCCATATAAACTTGTAACTTGAGAACATATTAACAGAATATACTACATACAAAAAATAGTCAAACAAATCTGCCAAAATATGGTTTATGAACGTTTAAAATAATTATTTCATATTCTTTTACTCGACTTCCAAATTATTTTTAAAATCGACTTTGCAATTACATCTTTGAACCACAAGAGGGCGCCAAACGCCCTTACATAAATCATCTGCAGGCTTCAAGGCCTTGACTCACTGCCCTCACTCACAAAAAAATTTGAAAAGTTACCAAAATAATCAATTCAATAAAACAATTTAACAAAATAAAAAGTGAAAGGTCAAAACAAGATAAATCTAATAGTGTCAACATTTTCAAATATTGAACAGTTTTTCAAAATTATTTTCTGTGATGACTTTTTGTGCCAGACTTGTTAATTTTATTGATATAGGTTTTTCTTTTTTTTATTTTCTTGTCTCTTAGCAAGTATTTTCTGACTTTTCCTAAAATTAGTTTTCATTGTCTTTACCCTGCTCCCTCCTACCTTTGGTTTGTAAAAAGTCTACTCTCACTTAGACATTATCTTCCATCTTTTGCCACATCCATGCATAGTTGATGATCCAGGTGTTATCTGAGGCAGCATCAGTGATGCCATCAGAAACCGCTCTCAGTTACGTCTGCCTGTGTTGGTATTATAGCAGATATGTACCTGTTAATCATTAATGCCCCTTCAATTGTTTTCGTAGTCACATAGTGGTGTCCCTTGCCGACTGAAGTATTTCAACTGGAAATATAGTACACGTTCTAGATAAAAGACACAGGAACACCGCACAACTTGGCTGAACTCTTTTTGAACTCTGAGCTCATGGCTAGACAGGTGGAGTTGAAGTAACAAAACATGTTCTCCAGAAACAAACAACATATTTTTCTTTTTGTGTTTAGTTTTAATGAATAACCTGCAAGCCACATCACATTTTTTTGTCACTAACTTGTGTTGTATTAAATCTTTTATATCTGCTGTTACTCATTAAAACTTTAAAGTAGTTAGATGCTAAAGATTTGTATTCCTCTTATTATTAAATGATAGTTTTAGGAAAATTATGAACTACTTTTAAAGCAAAGCATAAAGGACACTAGGTGGAAGCATTGAGTTATGGGATAAATTCATTGATATACAGTTCATTTGCACTATCCAAATAAATCATTTTTATTTTAATATTACATTTAAAAATATTCTTCCAAAATGTAAACAAAAGTGAAATAAAGAAAATAGAAAAATATTTTGTGTGCTTATTTAATATTGTATTAAATAAGTAGGAAACTTTTACAGTTTTTCAGAGAAAGACTAAAGATTTTAGACATTTGTGGTTGAAGAAGCAAAATATTATTTTTGCCCTGCATTCCAACTACTATGAAAATGAATATTTTTTTTACATTCATATATGAAGTTTTGCATAGTAAGTATACAGTGGCACCATAGTAATAGTACTATATGGTTGTATTTATTTTTTAACTGTAATTAATATGTTTTTTTTGCCAGGACTCCCTTGTAAAAGAGATTTCTTAATCTCAATGGGACTTCCTGGTTAAATAAAGGTTAATAAAATTAAAAAAACAGAAGGTCCTCCACCACTGTTCCTTGGCATCCACCTAGTTAACCATTTATTATGCTTTTTTAGCTTGTTTAATTGTTTTTACCCTTTATATGTTTTATCATTATAGTTTGACCTTTGAACTTTCCTTGGATAATAGTGGAAGCTCCTCTAGAAATGAATAAATGAAAGTTGTTTTTTTAAATAAGTAATTTTTGCATTTTTTTTTCCCTTGGGCTAAAAAAATATATAAAAATGATCTTAATTAAAAGTTTAATTTCTTGGGCACAAACGTGTTCTTGTGATTGTTTAACATGTGTGGCAGACCGATATAAAGTCATTAAAATGTAATTTCATATTCTATAGTAACACACTTTATTAAAGTTTAGTGTCAAAAAGAGCATTTGAAGGAAATTAACTTTATAATTAATGTATTTCCTTTCAAAAGTGAATAAAAGAGTTGTATAATGATTCATTAAAGTCCTTTCATATTAGACTATTAGTGAAAGTCAGAGTTTAATGCGAGCTCTTGGCATGTTTGTACTCTTTTGGCGCACCTCGGTACGATCAAGCATGTCATGCAACAATGTCCCGGCAGGACACATAATGTGGATATTGTACTGGTGGCACACATTTCCATTTTCACGAAGACAATGAGAACTGGGGGTTTGCTGAGAGAAAAAAAAGTTTCACCGTTCTCATTAAACGCACAAAGGAAAAAAGAAATTCTGCTAAATGAATTGTTCAGGTTAAGACAATAATGTTTAAAAATCAGTTTAAAATGCTGTGGAGTCAGCTCAACTTCTCATCTGTTTTTTGTTTTTTAATTGTTCTGCATTTACTAGGAGGTGTTTGATATTTTCACCTGTGCAGTAATGTTGGAAACACGTATTACTGTCGAGAATATGAAACACTCTTCAAACATGTCTTTTCAAAGCTGTTACAAAAGATGCATTTACTAAGTGACTTCATGCACGGTGGAGTTTGATTAATTTTAACTTTGACATCAGTAAGCCTCCGTCATCATCGGAGCTCGTATATTTATAAGGTCTAGTGAACTCCCTTTTTTCTCTCTTTGATTGATTCTTAAGTAAAAGATGGTGTATTTTCATCACACTTTAGATTTTTTTTTTTTTTTTTGCTGGTTATCAACCAGGGAGGGATTTAGAACCTGAGCATGAGATCTGCTGGGTTTTATTGGAAGGAAAGGTTGATATGATCCATATCCTGCCCACACTTCTCGTTCCTCCTTCTGTTCTGTCCCAGGAAATGGTCACTGACACTTTTCCCTTTAAGTCACTTCTGACCTTAAACTAGAAAAGTTTAATCGTCTGCGATAATGCTAAGGTGAATGCTTTTTGCTGAAAGTAGTTGCTGGAGATGCTCAAGCTTTTTGCTGAAAATGGTGAAACAATTTTCTTTATTTGCTGAGTGGATTTGCTGAAAATGCAAGAGCAAAATGTGCAAAATGTTAAATTTGCGAAAAGACTGAAAATTAGTTGAGGAACTATGAAAGAGTGCTGAAGTTGACCTACAGTACCGAGAAAAAAATTAGTAAAATTGCTTTAAAATCCCTAATACATGCCAATTTTTAAAACATTATTATTTATTTATTTAGTGTTGCTTAAATATGAACCGAACTCCAAATTAGCCCCAAAAACCTTAGTAGTTGCCAAATTTAGACAAAAAAGCTAGGTCGTTGCTTAAATGCTAGCTTAAAATTCCTCAGTTTAGCCTACTAAATTAGTCGAAAACATTATCCGGTTGTTAAAATAGAAGCTAGACTCTAAATTAGCCTTAAAAACCTCAGTAGATAACAAATTAGACAAAACGTTAGTATGTTGCTAAAATCGAAGCTAGACTCTAAATTGGCATCAAAACAATAAGTAGATGACAAATTAGCCAAGAAGCTAACATATTGCTAAATATTAGCGAAACTCCAAAACAGCCTAAAATTCCTCAGTAAACTAAATTAGACAAAACGTTAGCCTGTTGCTAAAATAGAAGCTAAACTCTAAATTAGCCTAAAAACCTCAGTAGATAATAAATTAGCCAAAAACGTTAGCATGTTGCTAAAATATTGGGTAAACTAATTTTTTTTAAATTTTACTTATAAAAGATGAAAACAGCCCATGAATATATTTAAAGGCTTGTTTCTAATCTACTTAAAATGTTGAAATCTAAAGACTTTCTCATTTATTTCCTAAAGGGGATATTTTGCTCAATATTTCAAAAACTATAAAGTTACCAAAAATACAAGCAATAATGACCTAATCAAGCTTACTAAGCATTCACACAATAACAACAATGGTAGTTAGAAGAAACCTATTTTTTCTCTTCATTGCAAAAGAAATTGACAGAAATGTTTCCACACTGAAAACACTAAAAAGTGACAACAATACACAGAGTGATTCCAAAACCAACCAGCTCAGGTTCACCTCCGTAAATGGATCAGTCTCCATTGTGGTGGTCTGTGTGTGTCTCTTTTGAGGAGTCGATAAGTTAACCTGCTCCTGGCATCCATCTTGTGTGGGCCCCCCTCACATTACCATTGATCTGAGGGAAATAAAGAGCACACGTGTTATTATATACAGCCCAGAAAAACACAGGGCTCACGGTGATGGAGTGAACAGGCCAAATGTATGAAATATTGCCTCCACGACATATTCCGTCTTCCTGTCAATAGTGCAGCCTTTACCCACAACCTGGATCAATAGGGACTTATCTTTTCATGATAACACATGCTGTGTTCCATTGAAGTCCTAATTCTGCTTTTTTTTATTTTATTCTGATATGTATATTTGCATGCCTTGAACTCTCTCTAATTTCCTTTTTATTTACTACAACTGGTGCCGACCCGCCACTGGAGACGCGGCGGTTGCAAATTTACATGTTGGTTTTCTGGACGTTTCTCGGAAGCTTTTGGGGGTCTCTCATGTGTGAGACTGCTCAGTGGAGAGAAGACACCCCTCTGTAAAAACATCTGTTGTTGAAATGGCTGTCAGTCTCCCTTTTGTGGGCTCCGTCTCTTCTTTGCACAGAGATTGTCATTTGTTTTCATTATTTATGTGGGTGAAAGAACAGTAGTAACAGTTTTAAAGATGCTTCTGCTCGATCTGCAGGAGGTTTTGCCGCATTTTTTTTGCATTTTTCCCAGTTTCAGTCAGCAAACAGAAGCATCTTTTGTTTTTTTTATGTCAAAGTAAACTTAATTTACTGAGCAATAAAAGAAAAGTTTCTAAAAGTGTTGAGATTTCAGTAAGCATACAGTTTCTTTGCTTTAGTGCCACTGACAAGCTGCTTAGAGATGATAGCAAAAAAGAGAAAAAAATTCTTCCATTATTCATGATGAGACGATTGTTATCAAATAAGGAAGAAATCACTGAAGAAGAGAAATTGGCATTGTCTCATGTTGTTTCCAGTGATTTCCTTTAAAAAAACACACAGCTATTCTTAGCATTAAATACAAATTAATCCGCTTTTCTTTCAGAACATTTTGAGCAAGTGAAGCAGTCAAACAAATGCTAAACTCTATGATTGGAGGGACCTAAAAGGTCAGTAAAATATACTGTCCACAAAAGTTGGAGCTATGATTTGATTTTAGGATGACTTTTAATCTGCTTAAAGGAAGCATGAGGAGGTTCTCCTTTTATTCTTTGGATCTGCGGCACTTAAACTCAGTCAAACTGTTCGTTTGACACTTTTCTTTACAAAGGAAACGATGAAATAAAAAAAACTTTATTGAGTTTTTTATTTAAAGACTTCCATTCTGCAAGAATTATATACTCATTTTTTAGGGTTTTGCATATTTTTGCAGTGAGTTAGCTTGAAAATAATTGCAAAATGGACGACTTAAGGCTTAAAGTTCTCGATTTTTTTTATCATATATTAATAAATTAAGAAATCCTTGACTGAAGTTATCCTCAAAAACTCTAATATGACAATAAAAATAAATCTTCTCCACTTTAAAAACAAATAATTCTGCATTTTTTGAGGTTTGTAGTTCATGACTTTTATATGAGAAATTAGCATGTTGCTAAAATAGAAGCTAAACTCTAAATTAGAATAAAAAACCCAGTAGATAACAAATTAGCCAAAACGTTAGCATGTTGCTAAAATAGAAGCTAAACTCTAAATCAGCATAAATAACCCAGTAGATAACAAATTAGCCAAAACGTTAGCATGTTGCTAAAATAGAAGCTAAACTCTAAATCAGCATAAAAAGATAACAAATTAGCCAATACGTTAGCATGTTGCTAAAATAGAAGCTAAACTCTAAATCAGCATAAAAACCAGTAGATAACAAATTAGCCAAAACGTTAGCATGTTGCTAAAATAGAAGCTAAACTCTAAATCAGCATAAAAAACCCAGTAGATAACAAATTAGCCAAAACGTTAGCATGTTGCTAAAATAGAAGCTAAACTCAAAATCAGCATAAAAAGATAACAAATTAGCCAATACGTTAGCATGTTGCTAAAATAGAAGCTAAACTCTAAATCAGCATAAAAAAACCAGTAGATAACAAATTAGCCAAAACGTTAGCATGTTGCTAAAATAGAAGCTAAACTCTAAATCAGCATAAAAAACCCAGTAGATAACAAATTAGCCAATACGTTAGCGTGTTGCTAAAATAGAAGCTAAACTCTAAATTAGCCCCAAAATCTCAGTAGTTAGCAAATTAGCCAAAACGTTAGCATGTTGCTGAAATAGAAGCTAAACTCTAAATTAGCATAAAAAAATTGTAGATGCCAAATTATTCAAGAAGCTAACGTATTGCTTAAATACTAGCTAAACTCCAAAATAGCAGCAAGTTCTCAATTTTTGATCATAAAATAAGAACTCCTTAACTGATTTTATCCTCAAAAACTAATATGACAATAAAAATAAATCATCTCCACTTTAAAAACAAATAATTCTGCATTTTTTCAGGTTTGTAGGTCAGGACTTTTTATACTTGTTATAAATCTGAGAAATTACTTTATTTATTATTGACTTTATGCATATTTTTTAATTTATTTTCTGCCTTTTTTTGCTTATTGTCCAAACCACTTTACTAGTCAGACCAAACTAAAACAGAAACCTTCTGAAATTACTTTAATTCAATTTAAAAAATAACAGTGTCAAGAAAAGCTAAAAAAAGGATTTTTTAATGCAATTTTTACACTGTTCGATGAGATAAAATAAATAAAAATGATAAAAATAATGAAATTCATTACAAAAAAAGATAAATAGTGATAGGGATTTTCCTGCAAAACAGGTAAACATTTAAAAAAATACTGGATAACCTGCGGCTGTCGTTTATTATGGTCTTACAGACAGTTTCTGCTCTCTGAGCACTTTGTTGTTTCCCCTCGTCTTTTTATCAGATCCCATTAAAATGCCCCCAGCAGCTTTTCCTCTGGTTAGTGGGATAGTAGATCCATATATATATTTTTTTCCTGTTCATCCTCCAAACACAAATAGCAAAAATTCTCAAAAACTTGGATAAATTCAGCTCAAAGGTTTGAATTATAAATAAAACTGGTTAATTGTGACTTTATGATGACATTTTTTTCGTCCCGTTACAGTGATGATCAGCCCTCCACTATCTGTGTGAAATGCGTTATCTCCCCCTGCCATTCATGTACACATTTATTGGTTTCTAAGTCTCTGGGATCAATCTTTTGGCCACCAGAGAAGCATAACTAATGGCGACATTACAATGGCTTTGTGAGAAGGACTGGCCGGATGCGGGTTAACCAAGCAAGAAATAATCTAGGATTTTATATCCTGCATGAATTGCCATAGGATATACTCTGAATAAATGAATCCCGCCTCAAATTTAGTGTGTTGAGGTTATCTTTTAAATAAAACTCGATATATATTTTGGTGGATGTTCCTCCTCGTGCTTGGTCGGCCTTCCTTTTTAGAGATCCTCTTCTATTTTTCTGTTGTGCCCAAACAAGGATTTTATAAAATGGGTGACATCGCCACACAAGCTGTCTGTCGAATCCCCCTTAATTAAAGTGACGTTTAAAGCCTTCCTCAGACACTAATAAACCCCCTCTCCATTAAGATCCTCCTAATTACTGTGTGCAGAGGAAACGGGGACACACACAGGCAGACAGTGTGGAGGTAAGCCTGCTGGCATTTGGCCCCATAAGCTGAACGCTGCACAAAAGAAAATGTCCCCTGGGTTACCCATCCTACCAAAGAGTTCCTTTTTTTCTTCTGCTTTCTTCTTATGAATGAGTGTGTATGACATGTGGGGCAGAGTGTCCATTCATGGAGCTCGAGGAATGTGTGAATAAGAGCTTTGAATAAGGGATGAATGGCGGCCACCTGATTAGTCATTAAGCAGCCTTTTGACATTGTTTGAAAAGTGCACGGAAAAGACGCCAAACGAAAAGTTGCAACAGTTGATCCGCTTCAAAGGGTTTTTGAGATCGCGACTCCCACAACCACCACGTTGGTAGAGGTGATGTTTGGTTCATCTCCCGAACCGCAGATTAATGACATTAACGAAGTTTCCATTAAACGCGCAACTGGGTGAGACAAGGGCGTCCAGGCGGAACGCCGCCAGACAGAGATAAGAGAAAATGAAATACGTCTTGGTGGACAGAGGCGGGGCCAGGAAGTGCCACAACAAATTAGCCAAAAGGCCCAGTTTGTTGTTACTTCATTAACCCAACAGCTCAGGGAAAAATAAAAAGCTGGGTCACAACCTTTGGGGAAAGTGACCTTTTCAGACTTTCACAATAAAAGCTTATGAGTATAGAAGGAACTTTTACTTTTTTTGTTCATGGAAACCTAAAAATTCCGCCCAAAAATGCATAAATAAAGCTTTTTTTTTTTTTAATTGAGTTTGTTGCACTCAAAAAAATAATCATTTCTCACTGGTGCCCCACTTGTTGTTGGTTTTTGCTCTTTAACGTTTGGCGCTTCAAAACGGAGCCGGTTGTATAATACCACCCTTGTTGTTGTAACTGGAGCTGAGCGCTGGCTCTTTATTTGCAGGCAGCGACTTTATTAGAGTCTATAGTTACAGACCCTTGGAAGGAGGGCTATTGTATTCTCACCACTTCTCATTCATACCTCTGCTGCTCTCTTTTTCTTCTTTTTTTACTCTATCCATAACAAAAAAGTGACATTGATAGAATTCTAAACTGTCTGATAAGTTATTTATTACATTTTCGGCTCTATAAAGTTAGCATCATCCGATGAAAATCCTGTTTTTGAAATATTTAACATGTATTTTTCTTATGAAAGAGAACAAATTTAATAAGTAATCAGGTTGTTTTTGCATTTTTAGTATTTCTCCTTTTAAATTTCTGTCAAGACGGACTCTGTTTGAGTTAATAATCCTTCCAAACGTCACAACAGCTCGGCCGCACATGCGCTAAACCATTCATCTGGTCTGGCTAGCGTGACTAGCTCAGTCGGCGTTCGCATTTCTGCGGTCAAATTAGCCGTCACTGGATTTTTTTGTACGAGTTTCATACAATACTTATGGTAGAAGGGCTGAGAACGCTGGAAAATCTCAGGGAAACGGAAATGTGAACGGTGGCTCATTTGACAGCAGTTGTAAAGGATTGTAAATCAATGGAAGACCTTTTTGATGTTAGCTTTCATTATTTTGCCAAGAACTTTGTCTGAGAAACTCAATGATTGAATGTATTGGTCACAGCGACGTCAAAAAACATTACAGAATTAGTCAGGGGCGGAGCTAATCAGCTCAGCTCCTAAAGCCACGCCCCCTTAGAGGAGATTTTGGAAACAGAAGCTTCAAATCAACATGAAAAATTACTTTTTAAGACATTTAGGTTGTGGAATATTTATAAATATAATTAAAACACAACTGGGAACGTTTTTTTTTTTTTTAAATAAAAAATGTTAATTTCTTTAAAGAAAATGTGCACAAATCGCAGTGTTTTAACCCCAAAAAGTTGGTGAAATTCTTCTCTTGTTTCCTGTCTCTGCCACGTGCACTCCCTCACGTGCACGCCCTCATGGATTTAGCAAAGCAGCTTATTTTGGCTAGAAAATCAGTAGCACAGGTTAACAGGAGCTGGGTCCAACAAGCATCCACTGAGGCTGCAGACACATCTGCCTGCTTGATTTCACCTGGTAACTGAGCATATAGTAGTTACTTCTCGCCTGAAATGCAATCAGGGGATGGTGAGAGGTGAGGAAGCAATGAGCCTTTGAACAGATGAATCGTGCCCTATTCAAGAGGAGGGGGGAAAAAGTGCATTATTTTTGGTAAAAAAATAAAAAAAAAATCATGTTTTTAGAACTTTTTGGTTCCAACTTTTACTTTTATTCTAAAGGAGATACTCCATTTTTTTCAATAGCATTAAAACTAAATCTTTACTACTTGAATCTATCTGTGCGAATTCCTGTAAACAAGCTTAATCATGACAGTGCTGATGCAGCCCGGAAAATAAAACATATAAACATTTTACATCCTCCAGACGAGAGTCACCTCTCTAATCCAGCTGAAGACGTGTGTGGAGAGGTCCTTTATCTGCACCCCACTTTAGCCGCTTGCTCACAGAAGAGCCATTTACCTCCTCTAATGGGGAGCGAGTCTTTCACCGGGGCATGTTTGCCTCTCCACGCTTCTGAAAGAAACTTTGCCAGAGAGGAGACATTAAGAAAACCACTTAATCTGCCGCAGTCTGCCTGTGTCTACCCAGGGAATGGACCGTGCTGCTCGGTGCCTTTTTAAGAGGCTTCTCCTCAGCAGCCTCAGTTTGTGTTGGATCAGCACTTTTCTCAGTTGCACTGTTAAACAAAGAAGTGGTTAGCCCTTATGGTCTCTTTTATTGAGTTTGAAAACTTTAAAATCTTGTTGATTCGGTACATAAACCAGGCTATGTGGAGTTTTCTGTGGACTGATTCTTATTTACAATTCTCCTGTATTGTACGACAGGAAATTAATAGTGAATTTTATGAATTATGCAATGCTTCCATTTGTTAAAACTGTTAGAAATTATCCTTTAAAGGAGAAAAAAAAAACTTCCAAGATGATTCTAAGTCTAAAAAATGACATTTTTTGTACAGATTTGCAACAATTGGCCTCTAATTGACAGAACACATTGATTTCAAAGCTTTTTCAAATCAAGCAAAAAGACAAACAGCTCCAAAAAGCAATCAAGACTACAAAATTTAATAGAAAATATATAAAAATCAAAGTTTTCTGAGTGGGGTGATGATTTGATGTGCATTTGTGGCAATCAGCAACTCTATAAGGAAGTGAAATCAAGTCAAATAAATAAATAAATGCACAAATACATAATCTTATGGAGCAAAAATAAAGAAAAAATGCAGAAAACACACAATTCGAGGTAATATAAGATTTAGTTTTTAAGGAAAAATGAAAACCAGTTCATATTAGTATTCTATGATTAAATAAATACATGTTTTATGATTAAATTAAATTAGCATTATTTTATATTTTTAAAACCCAATACATTTTTTGTCATTTTTACAAACCAATAAGTCAAATCCAGGAAAAACCTTTTTATCAATTCAACATTGAATAAGGAAGTAAAACTATTTATTGATGAAGTAACAATTAGTTTAGATTTCTTAGGTTAATTTTGGATGAAAACTTTTCTTGAAAGCTGCATATATCAATTATAAAAGTAACAATAAGTACTATTTATCCTGTAATGTATTAAGAATCTTATATTGTTTAATTGCACGGCCTAATTTCACTTACTGTGTTAAAGTTTGGGGTCGGACTAATTTAACACCGTTACATTTACAGCAGAAAAAAGTTATTCAAATAATTCCTAAAGTTGGATACAGAGAACATACAAATGCTTTATTAATGGAGTCAAGTTTGCTGAAATTTGAAGATTTCAGCAAACTTTATTATGAATGCTTAAAGTTATAAAGTCTGCAAACATGATTTGTTTTCACCTCAGAAGATGAAAATAATAGGAGGAAATATGATTTTAAGTTTAGAGTTGCTCGAACTCATTTAAAGCAGTTTCTTTTGTTGGGGTAAAAGTTTGAAATTCTCAGCAGGAAATTTTGAAAACTGTACTAATAAAATATTTAAAAAACATATATTTGTAAAGACAAAACTTGAGGAATATGTCATGTGTGGTCATTTAGGATAGTTTCTTTTGATTTTTCCTTTAAAGATGTGATATAGAGGCAGGAATTACATTTTTATTCTCCTCACTGCTTCTTTCCTGTCGTGAAGATATGTAGATTTTAGGGCTGTGAACATTAACGCGTTAACGTGTGCGATTAATCAAAAAGAATTAACACGTTAATATTCATTAAAGCAAATTAATTTCACCTCGCAGAATAGCAGTCTTTCCTTTTGCCTCGTCGATTTAGGCTTCTGAGTTGTGCGTTTAAAACACTTCATCGGGTATTCTCCTACTTATACTGTGGTTACTTACAAAATAATTCAATATTTAATTGGTTTTTAGTATATTTTTTTCAGTTGAGATTGTATTGTCTACAGAGTAAAACGTTGTGATTATTAGTGATTATTCACAATACAAAAGTGTGATTAATCAGATTTTATTTTATTTTTTAAATCGGTTGGAAGTCTTTTTTAAAAATAAACTTAAAAAATGTACAGTTTTGTGTGGGATTTCTTATCGTGATTATCTACAGATAATACTGCAAACAAAAAAAAGTTAATTGCGATTAATTACGATCAATTTATTCCAGGTTTATAAATAATTTGTAATTTTTTTAAATCGATTCCCAGCTTTAGTAGACTGTACTGAATATGTTCAAGTGATGCTCTCTTCATGAATGGAATAAATAAGAGCTCAATGTTTAACTCTGTAAACTCTAGAAAGGATTACCCACAAGGCAGCAGTGGTTTTATGTCAACTGAGTTACTGTTCCTTACCTTTGTTTGCAACAGTGAAGGCTGTTAACCCCCCCAGTCTCTCTGTTTTTACTGAGCGTTTATGGAGCAATCCTACTGTGGTAGAAGCACTTGACCAAGGTCATTAGGTGGCTGCAACCAGAGTGACCTGTTGTTAAAGACAAGCAAACACAGGAGGAACTCGGGGAGGATGGCGCTAATCTGTAGCCACAATGGCAGGTAGCGGGTGGGATAAAATGTTGGGACAATAGATTTAAAGTAGACATACAGTGTGTGCACGCAGCCAGAAAAATGCAGTCGTGTGTCAGTCAGTGCGGCAGATGCCTTATGGACTGTCATATCCTCAGCAGAAACGACCCTGAGGGTGTCAGACGCTGCACCACGGATCATCTGTGACACACCGATCGTATCACACAGTCCACAGTCTGAATGTGTGAAGCGTGTGCATGTGGCATCTCACATCAGCAGAGTTGACTTTTTCAGCTCAAATATCCCCTACTAGCTTAATTTCATGCATTTACCGAGTGATTAACGTCCACGGAGCCGTGAGATGAAAGCTGCACTGCTCACATTTGGCCAGTTGAGGCCATACTTTCCTTATGGAGAGCCGTCTCTCTCCAGCTGGAGTGCAAGCATGCTGCCACTCCGGCCCACTTCCCTTCAGACACAAAAAGCTGCAGAAATGGGTCAGTTCAATAAAACAGCATCACACTAATCACTTAAAAGTCTTTGAAAAGCAGCGTGCAATATCTGTAAAATAGATCTTTATGAGAATTACCTGAGCAGAATCTTCATTTCCTTTAGTGCCATAGCTGTACTTTTATTTTATTTGCTGAAACATTTCTCACAAAAACAATAATCTGGAATAAATAATAATGATATTCCTTAATTACTTTATTTTCCATCTATTTTCCAAATTGCACCCTATAAAAACAGTAAGTTGACCTACTGTAGGTTTCGGTGCAGGAAATATATTTATGTGGTGTTGGAAGAGTTGTCATATTTGAGTTTTCTGGATCATTTTTCTGATCATTCCGACACACCATGAATGCAACATTTCTCTAAATTTTCATTTTTCCTAAAGAAAATCAAATCATTGGTGTAGTTGGCACTAAAATGAGAACTAAAGTCACAGTTTAAATATAATCCCCCCAAAATGTTCTGTTTTTTAAAATAGATACTTTTTATTAATCAAAAATAAAACATGTTTTCACCAGATTTGAAGTTATTTCTAATGAGTAGGATTACCAGAACACCCCGTGGATCTGCTCCTGGTCTGGCCTCTCTGTCAAATTTGAGAGTTGTTTGAGGTCCACAAGTCAAAAGTTTGCCCACCTCCTTATAGGCGGTGCTTTAAGGGCGCTCACTGGCACTTAAAAAAAAAAGAAACCTCTTTAGAGTACCGCCACTTCTCCACACCAAAAGAACTGCCGGTACTCAGTACTGGCACAAAATACTCAAAAAACTTTATTTGTGATTGTTACTTTTTAAGAAAAAAAAGGATAAAATAACAATCTAGATCAGGGGTGTCAAACTCAATCGCAAAAGGGGCCAAAACCTAAAACACCTAACACACTTTAGGTCGCGGGCCGAACAGGATAAACATTTATTAAACACACTAAAACTACATTTTTAAAACTTTAAAACCGTAACTTTTTAACATAATCATGAACTAGATATATAGCATTACCTGTGATAATGATAGTGTAAATGCTGTAAGCTGAATTTGGCTGCTAAAGATGCTGAAATTGATAGCTAAAAACGCTGAAGCTGAAATCACTGAAGCTAATAGCTGAAAATGCTAAAGCTGATAGCCAGCTAAATTATTAGCTAAACAAAAAATTAGCCTAATCAACGAAAAAAAAGCTAAAAGATAAAAAGTTATCTAAAACAGCTTAAAAAAACTTAAAAAAAGGCTAAACTAGCCAAAACAGCTAGCATGTTGCTAAAAAAACAGCTAAATTTGAAAATAGCTTAAAAAATCAAAAAAGCCTAAATTAGCCAAAATAGCTAGCATGTAGCTGAAATATTAGCTAAACTCCAAAATAGCCCAAAAAATCTTAGTAAATTCCAAAATAGTCAAAAAAGCTATCAGAATGCCAATTTTTAAAACTTTAAAACCGTAACTTTTTAAAATAATTATGAATAATCAACAGGCAGGAATATCCCAGAATAAATCAACTTAAATCTTAAATAACTGAATATTTTACTCTCCATAAAAATATATTTTGTCAAAATTATACAAGTTAGAAATAAGCACAAAATAACATCGAGCCATTAATAAAAATAAAATAAAAATGATCTGGAGGGCCGGATAGAATTACCTGGAGGGCCGAATCCGGCCCCCGGACCTTGACTTTGACACATATGCTCTAGATTATTCTGTCCTCTCACGTAGAAAAAATGACTTATTTTTATTGATATATTTACATTTAAAATTCTCTCCTTTTTTGTTTCGACTTCCATAAAAGAGAATTCCGCCACTTCTTCTTGTACACGGAGTGTAGGATTATATAACGGTTCATGTTTGATTTCAATATATGCAGTTTTCTATTTTTATTCACATTTTTAGGCAAAACTTAAATGGTTCTTTTATTCTCTGTTGTGTGACTGAAAAACTCTCCAAACTGGTAAGAAACTATTTTAAAACCGAATATTAAGACTTTAGAATGTATTCAAATTAATATAATGCCTATAAATAAATGTTATGTAAAACATAACAACTCCTTACACCTCAAAAAGAGAATATATATGTAGTTTTTGCTACCTACGTTCCCCTTTTCTACCTTTTTTTTTTAAAAAGAGCAATTTTGTTTCTATTTGTACTTGGAATGAAAATAAAGGGAATTTATTGCTAAAAAAAAATAAAAAAAATATACATTTTACATAACATATTTTGAGATGGAAATCCTGTTTTTATTAAACTTAAAATCACATTTCTGTGAATATTAAAACAAACACATTACCTTAATAGCAGATTACTTGGACAGGCATTTGCTTCGACTTTGATAGTACATGCATGATACTTTTCAGACTTTCTCCAAGCCGTCCTCTAAAACTCTCGGAGCTTGTTAAAGTGAAGCCAGAGAAAGGCAAAAGGATATGCTCATCTTGCTGGTGGGCGCAGAGACGCCCCTTTGTTTTCCGGCGTGTCTCACATACTTTCAGAGGCCAGATAAGCTCCAGCGCCATGAAACGCTGCTTTATGTTTGGCCTCAATAAGAGGGGCAGGGTGGACTCGGAGGGGAGCCCAGCCGGTGATCAGGTAATGCCTTCTCAAGAGTCACACCTTATTACAGATCCCGGTAAAGAATACGCGGATTAATAAAGATAATCAAACTTCAGATCCGTCCCTCTGCGACGTCTTTAATGTTGAATTTTCTGGGGGAAAGAGGTTGGTGAAAGGCGAGAGGTGGGGGGGGGACCTGGCTGTTTCCTGAAATCGGATTAGTAGCCACTCTACACTTAGATTGCAGAGGCAGGGGCTTTACCTCAGCCCGTCTCCAGACCACCCAACAGGTAAACAGGTAGCTTACTGTGGAGCTGGAGGGAGAGTAACTAGTCAAGTGATACAGAGGATAAAAATGTCCATGAAAGAGGGATACAGAGTATATTCCAGAGGATTAAAGTGGATAATCTAGAATTATGTAAGAAAAAAATCATCCAAATAAGGAGGTGACATGCTAAAAATGATGCTAGCAAAACTTTTCCAAACTAGCAATTTGTAAAACTTCTCTTGTACCTCCACAAAAGAAATATATGACAGCCCCCCCGCTCACCCAGATATCTAAAACCTCATACTGTCATGCTGCTGCCACTGCATCCCACAGAAAACCTCCTGAAAATTAGTTTTTGGCAACCGACTCGCAAACACACTCTCCTGTCTGTTGCAAGCCACCAAGGCTTTGTTAGGCAGGCCTGCTCTGAGCCCAGAGCCTTCAAGACCCCCATTATGCAGCAGGACTCAGCGGGGCAGAAAGAGCAGGAGTGTTTTCGCCAGTCATGTGGGCACACAGGCATTATACACTCTTCAGTGGCACTGCAGATAGTTTGTGAGTCTTACAAACAGAGGGGAGGCCTGCGAAGGCTGCAAGGTTTGATAATTGGGAGTTATACAAGTTCCCAAATCCTCGCAGGAGGATTTGAAGTTTTTTCCCTCCTTTTCTCCCATTGTGTGTTTTTGAAAAGCTGTGTGCAAAGGCCCCACTGCGAAGGTGACAAATCCTTTGACATAAATCTTTTGGTAAAGGTTAAAGGAATACAGTCAAGTGCTCAGGAAGAGGAGCCTCTAATTGCCTGCTTTGCTCCAGCTTTGCTGAGCAGCGTTTTACAAATTAAACAACAGCGCCTGCACACGCAGAGCATTTGTCTGTGGATTTTGTTTGCCTTTGATTACAGCTGCCTCCTCCTAATGTTTTATTGTGCACAAAATAAACTTGTTTGACTTCTGTGTCAGGAACTACGGACAAGCGCATCAGCTATGAGGAGCTTTTTTTTACTGATCTGTGATGGACAAACTCGGGGCTTCTTGCATCTCAAACATCACTGCTTCTGTCAGGAGCCCCAGAGCAAAGCAGGCAGAGCTACTCTGATCAGCAGCATTGTGTTATGCTTTTTTTTCTCCCCCCCACCCTTGCCAAATAAATCACACGGGGGAACATGTGTGTCCGTGTGTGTTTGAGATGCAGGGATGCATGGTGTTAACCCTCCCCTGAGTGCTACTGCATGAACTGTTGGCAAAACATTGTTGCTGCTGTTTCCTTCTATGTTAATAAGACGTGGATGGCGGTGCGGAGGGGCTATGGTGGGATGCACAAATGTTATTCAAGGCTGACATCCAAAGATCCATGATGCACCTTTAGTTACGGGTGTTATGCATTTGGCAGACCTTTAGGTGAAAGTTCAGAGTGGGTACGAGGCAGCGATGATGGTTTGCATGAGGCGGGTCCGATAAAGCTATGGATCGATGAGATCCGATTCGACTCATGAACCGAACCACGATTCTTACTTTTTAGTATGTTTGTTGCTATGTGTGTAACTTTTTACTGGATGTATGAAAATTTAAATTATACGTACTAAATCACTATTATTTATACTTCTATACAGAACAGGAGATCAGAGTCAACAAAACTAATAAAAAAAAGAAAAAATTAGATAAAAGAAAATAGTGTTTGTCAATGCAATCGACTTTCTGGTTAAGTTCAGTATAAACAACATAAAAATCACTGTTGTTTTAGATCACACGTGTCAAAGTCAAGGCCCTGGGGCCGGATCCGGCCCTCCAAATCATTTTATTTTATTGTTATTAAGGGCGCATTGTTATTTTGCTTTTATTTTTACTTATAATTTTGAAAAAATATGTTTTTATGGAGAGTAAAATATTGAAAGTTATTTAAGGTTTAAATTGATTTATTTTGGTATAATATTCCTGCATTTTTATTATTCACAATTATTTTAAAAAGTTATGGTTTTAATGTTAGCTTTTTTGACTATTTTGACATTTACAAACATTTTTTTGGCTATGTTGGTTTTTAGCTAATATTTCAGCTACATGTTAGCTGTTTTGGCAAATTTAGGTTTTTTTTTTTTTTTTGTGTTCTTGTCCATTTTGGTTTTTATCTAATATTTCAGCTACACGCTAGCTGTTTTGGCTAATTTAGGGTTTTTTTTATTTTAGTGTTCTTATCCATTTTGGTTTTCTAGCTAATATTTTAAGCTACTTGTTAGCTGGTTTTGGCTAATTTAGGCTTTTTCCGTTTTTTCCAGGCTGTTTTGGAGTTTAGCTAATATTCAGCAACATGCGAGCTGTTTTAGCTTATCTAAATCTTTTTTTGTTTTGTTTTTTATGCTAATTTGGCAGTTAGCTAATATTTTAGCTAGCTATCAGCTAAAGCGTTTTTACCTATCAATTTCATCATCTTCAGCTATCAGCACTAGCATCTTCAGCGGCCAAATTCAGCGAATAGCATTCACATTAGCATTATCACAGGTAATACTATATATCTAGTTAATAATTATGTTAAACAGTTACAGTTTTAACGTTTTAAAAATTTAGTTTTAGAGTGTTCAATAAATGTTTATCCTGTTCGGCCTGCGACCTAAGGTGCGTTTTGGATTTTGTGCCCTTGTGTGATTGACTCCCGTTTTCGATCATTTAACTACAAAACCTGAAAATGTTCTCCAGTTTTTCCTTTCTTACATTACATATTGGTGCAATCCCATATAAAAAGTAGCTTTTTTCCATGACCGAATCGGTGGATTCACGTTGATTCCATCCACACTTCAGCTGTACAGAGTCACATATCAGCGTGAGGCTGCGTTTCTCCCCTTCAGAATCTACTGGAGTTACATTTGATGCAATTAATGTGCAAATAAGAGTTACCATAACCAAAAGAATGTAAACAATGAAGCTCTGGTGTTAAATGAATTTTTATCACTTGAATTTCAGTCTAATTTTTTGAATAGAAAAAAAGCTCTAGCTAGTTTTACTTTGAAAACAGTGGCGCTCTGCGTTCGGCTTCGTTTTAGCTCATAAATTTAAAATCCAACATTATTCTGCATTTCAGAGCAATAAGTACATCATTCCCGAATAATATTTTACTACACTCTTCTATATTCACAAAGATTTCAAATCAGCGATCTTGGATGTCGCTAATATTTGCACTCAAGTTTTCGGGAGCAGATCGTGAGTATCCGAGCACCCGGATACTCGTTACAGCTCCAGGTCGAACAGTCATGATGTTTAAATTGTGCGTTCAGGATCGTCATCAGCTGCAGCAGTGGGAGATCAACCCTAAGAAAAAAAAATAAGACTGTATTTGATAATTTTCCAACACAGAAAGCCCCTACAGTTCATTACAGACCCCCTGAATTTGAAACTCGCTCTTTTTATGCAGCTTCTCGAGCTGTCAAGCTGCTCGCCTCCATGTCACTCAGTTACATGCTGTAGAGGGGAGAGTTTAGGGTGTGTAAATCTATTTATGAATGCATGATTTTGTGATAGTGTGTACTTGACTCCTTCCTCTTGCTGTCTAATAACTGGTAACCCCAGCTGTGAGTGTGTGTGTATTTGTCTGCCTGTGTAAAGCTGAGGCTTGCAGGGGCATTGAGGCGTAACTTGGCCCCAGTCAGGCCAGTGCGCAGAGGGCAGAGACCAAAAAGCCTCCAGCAGTGCTTTCTCTTTCTCTTTCAATCTTTCCGTCCTCCGTTGGGATTTGGAAATAGGTTTCCCGGCAGATTTTATTATACGGTTTAACGCTTAAAATTTTTGTTTTTTGTCCCGCTACAACGGCAGATATAGCACATTTTTAGCAATTTTTGCAATAATCAGCCGCTAATTCCAAACAATGACACATTTATCACTGTGTGTTTGTTCTTCCTCTTCAGTGACTCATGAGATTTTTAGTAAAAAACAGCATGGCAGCCGGGCTCCTGGTTAAGCAGTTTCATGCTGGATTTGAAATCAGATTATAAATGGCACTTCTCAAGTGACTTAATGGATTTGAAGTGAATACATCCTATTAAGTGAGGAATAAAAGAGAAGAAGGAGGACGTGAGAAAAATGGTGACTTCACCATTTTGACCGAGGCTCTAGGAGCCGCACAACGAGGCTAATCTGTTATGCAAATTAAATCCAGCTTTTACGCTCTGACCCTTCGATTTTCTTCTTACACACCTTTTACTTGTTGTTGTCTGATATTAAACAGGAGGTTCCAGTTACATCCCAATTGGAAAAATGGAATTTGCATCCAGTCTCATTCGCGACAGGTATTTCCAGCCAAGTAGTGGGAATATTCTACGGTTGTTGGAGGATTCTGACTGACACTTTCTTGGCCTTCTATCAGATTTCTTTCCTGCCTTCTTATTTCCAGGCAGGATTATTGTGCAGTTGTGACTTAAAGGTTTAATCACAAAGACTGAAAGTATTTGGGCCACTTATCTCACCATTCTCTCTTTTGCCCTAATGAGGTTGTGCTCCACTTTGTTACTTGGATTGGCTCACACGCTGTTTCTGCTGGGCCGTCAAAAGTACCGATAAAAACATGAGTGTACTAATCTTATTTGCACTTAATCGTGACAAGGATTATAACGTCTGTGCACTACTTATCTAGCTCTAGGTCAGAGGTGTCAAACTCGATCGCACAAGGGGCCAAAATCCAAAACACACCTTAGGTGGCGGGCTACAGGATAAACATTTATTGAACACTCTAAAAGAAAATTGGTAAAACTTTAAAACTGTAACTTTTGAACATAATTATGAACTAGATATATAGCATTACCTGTGATAATGCTGTGAATGCTGTAGGCTGAATTTGGCAGCTGAAGATGCTAAAATTGATAGCTAAAAAAACGCTGAAGTTGATAGCTGAAAACACTGAAGCTAATAAAAGAAATGCCTGAATTTGATAGCCAGCTAAAATATTAGCTATATGCTAAATTAGCCTAAAAAACTAAAAAAAACAACTTTGTTTAGCCAAAACACCTAGCATGTTGCTGAAAAACTGCTTTAAAAAACAGAAAAATAGCCTAAATTAGACAAAACAGCTAAAGTGTACAAGTTAGCCTTAATCCAAAACAGCCTAAAAAAACTTTTAAAATGCCTAAATTAGCCAAAAGACCTAGCATGTAGATGAAATACTAGCTAAACATCAAAATGGACAAAAAAAACAAAAACAAAAAACCTAAAAAAAACCTTAAATTAACCAAAACAGCTAGCATGTATATGAAAAAAGCTAAACATCAAAATTGCCTAAAAAAAATAAAAAGCCCAAATTAGCCAAAACAGCTAGCATTTCGCTGAAATATTAACTAAACATCAAAATAGCCTAAAAACTCTTAGTAAATGCCAAAATAGTCCAAAAAGCTAACAAAAGGCCAATTTTTAAAACTTTAAAACCTTCAAAAATATTATTCCAGAAAAAATAAACTTAAACCTTAAATAACTTTCAATATTTTCCTCTCCATAAAAATTTAGTTTGTCAAAACTATACATGTTAGAAATAAGCCCAAGATAACATCGGGCTATTAATACTAATTAAATAAAATTATCTGGAGGGCCGGATCCGGCCCCTGGGCCTTGACTTTGACACGTGCTCTAGGTGATTTCCAGTTGCATACATCTAAGTGTTTCTAACAATCCAGACAATTTCTGTGATTTTGGAAATAGGAAAAACTGGTGTGAGATGAGGAAAAAAAATCCTAAGAATCCTTGCATAAGCAGCTTTTAAAAGTTCTTATTTTGATTAATCTCTTGATTAATCTTCGAAAATGAGCAGATGAAATATCGGTTTAAGTGTTTGTGAGCTGGTCAGTTTATGGGCAGGTCTACTTATATGCATGAAGCTGTACAAGTGAACGCTGTCAAGTTCTAACTCCTTCACACATGCACAAATTTACAACAAATATACAACAATAAAAGTTCAGATTTTCGCCACATGAGGACAAAACTGTTAAGTTTTATTGCCTTCTCAAACAGAAAAGGAGCATTATGACTTCTGTCCGATCCCAGCTGAGAAAAAAAAAAACGACTAAATCTGAACTCCACCTCTCACTGTTAATAATTTGACTACTTGACCAATCGCAGCAAGAGAAAGTGCTTCTGCAGGATAAACATAAACGAAATATGGAATATATCCCGTGTCTTTGATATCAACATCCTGCCAAATAAAAATGAATATCCACCTTCCAAACAAAGGTATGCCTGGGAGTGTGGACCTCATTTCAAGCACAATTAACTTGAAATGGAGTGCTGCAAGATCAATAGTCCCCAGTTGATCCAGAGGGAGCTGTCAGTCTATGGAAATGGCACACATATGGTAATATCCCCAGCTTAACAACAACTTAGAGGATTTACTGTTGCTGTTTTCAGGCCCACATGAATAACAAACAGTGGGCCACCCCCTGGGAACCATTTTGTTTTAACCCAGCTTCAATTAATCTTTAAGAGGGAGGATACCATTTTGGAGAAATGGCAGGGGGATATGAAGAAGGCATTTGTAGATGTGAAAGGTATACTGCTAATTATAAAAATTGCAAATAGAAGATCCACTAATACAAATTCACTGATGTGTATGCTCCAGCGTTCACCTGCATGCCGCTCTGAACCTCCATCTGTCGCACAGATAAAGTGTATTTGCACTTCGTCTTTCTAATTAGGAAACTTCTGTTTCACTGAAGGTTGCCACAGACGAACAGACATTATCTGGATTATTTCAGATTTTACAGCCATGAGAGGAATGAGATTTGCGTATGGATTAAAGTTCTGCTGATTGCACTTCGCTCTAAAGGGTTTCGGGTTGGAAACCTGTGACAGAAAAGACTCTAAGACGAGGAATTCCAGCGAGCATCATAAGCACAGATCTCATTAAGTCAGATACATTTAGCAGTTTCAGGTGTGGACAGCCGTCACATATAGACAAAGCAGTGTCCCTGAAAGAGACTGAGATCAATTCAGAATTGATTTATTTCAGATCTGCTATAGAAAAGTCTGTTTAAGTTTAACTTGATTGGATGTGCACTTGAGGAAGTTGGTGTTAAACTGACTTCTGTGTGAGACCCTCAGCACAAACCAGAGGAAGTTATAAAACAAAATATGGAGAAATATAGCACACAGACTCAGGGTTCATTCACTCTGACTTGTTTGGTTTATATCAAGTGTTGATTTTCGCTAAATCGCGGTTCACCTTTCACGGTCTTGCTGTTTCATGCTTTTTTCCCTCTCTTCAAAGCGCACTGTGATCTGGGCCCTGATTGGCTGTTGTCACTCAGTCTCCTCCATGCCTTTCAGCTGCAGTGTTGCCAGACTGGGGAGTTTCCCACCCAATTGTGCAGTTTTGGCTTTGAATCTGTGGGCGAAAATGGCTTCGTGCAGGTGGACATGATTTGGGCAGATTTGGGGTTGGTTTCTCAGTTTTTAGTCAAGTTAATTCATTGGGTGGTTTTTGTAGGATTTAGTGTTTTTTGGTAATTATGCTGGAAATTTGCAACTGTAACTGGCATGCTGGTCTGCTGTACAGCCTTACACAATCTTAGACAGCCTTTAAACAACTCTGTCTCATGTCTGTGTATAAGGAATGTAGATGGGAGTCTTTATCCTACTTCGCGGAAATCACCAATTTATGGAGCGTATGCCTCGCGATAAATGACAGAACACTGTAGTACAACAAATCCCCTGAACTATGGCGAGGTCTAAACAGCTGAATCTAGAACAAGGTTCTCAGTTTGTTTGGAAACAGACTCTGGCGCAGTTCACTTGAGTGTGAATGCAAATGGAGTTTGTGTAATCCAAGAAGCAGATGTGAACGACATCAACAGCACGCTCTGCACGTATAAAAAGTGAAAAAGACTATGGTCGCATATCCCAAAATGTCACTGCGGGCCAACCGAAATGCAAGTTTTTCCGAAATTTTAAGAAAAAGTAAAAATTTTAACGATGACCTGATGATTTTTCTCTAAACGTTAACATCGGTCAGTGGTCATCCGGGGACATTGGGAGGTCACATGGGGGCAGTCCAGTGACGGGCAGAGATAATGCCATTACGGGATCGGGTGACAGCTGGGCGGCTACAGGTCAGTGGCAGCTTGAATTGCCGTCCGGCAGCAGCTCAGACTGGACGATGTGTAAATGTCTTCGGATTGCGGCCGTCCATATTAAGTACCACCGGTTGTTCAGGGAAATAAAAAAGCCGGACAGTCTGTATGCCTGATGGCCGCCTAACTGCCGCTGTCTTCATTCATGACCAAGCCAACAATTAAAAAAAAAATTGGGCGGCTGGATGAAATCTTGAAGATTCTTTTGACGTAACACATTCTCACTCCCAAGTCATTATATATGGACTTCAACTAAATGGCTGTTCCCATTAAATCAGGAGTCCCCAACCTTTGGGGCACGAACTGGTACGAGGACCCCTTGGTACCGGGCCACAGACAAGGAAAAGAGGCACTCGGTAATCTGGAGTCTTCAACCCTCCGGAAGTGGACCAGTATGGTACTAGTATGCGAACCGGTACCCTAACCCAACCAGGGACGAGGACCAAACTGGTACCCCAACCCAGTACTGATACCCTATCCCAAATCTGACTTGATACCGGTTCCACGTCCAGTACACCGTCCCAGAGGTTGGGGACCCGACAGCTAGCATGTCAAAAAACGATGAGTTGGGGACACCAATGTCAAGAAGTGGCGCAGAGGGGGCCCAAACGTCCAGATATGACGAGCTAGGAGTGAGAATGTGTAGGCCTCCCAAATCGCATGGTGGCATTTGTATCTTTAGGGATATTTCTGAATTAAAACACTGGAACGCTGGAACCTTTACGTAACCCTGCTTGATGTATGCTCCGTTATGGGACAACTCAAACTCTGTGAGCCTTTTTGACTCCATAGAATATAAATTGGTGGAGGAGGGTCTTGCCCACCCTAGAGGCAGCTCTATCCGGGATCTAAGAAGTGAGTTAAGCTTAATCCAAATTTCAATGATATTCCAGCTCACCTCTGATGTAGGAAATGTTGGAAAAGAAATGAACAAATTGAAAACACACACACAACACTGACTAGGGATTGTGGGTCCCCCCTACTCCAGCTTTTATCATGTAAATAAGGCGCACGGGACTCTCTGAGCGGGACAATTCCCCAGCCGCCACTTGGGCCAGATACAACTTCCTTGCATTTTAGGCCCACAATGAGGAATGTATTTCAGAGCTTCAGTTTTAATTTATCTAGAGTGGCAGCTGAAGGGGCACCAGGGACCTCATCTCATGACTGCTACAATCACTCGGGTGCAAGATGGGGGGGAAAAACCTCAACCTGGCGCCTTACATTTCAATGGGCAAAATCTCTCCCAGAGACCCATCACGCCATGTGTATGTGATTATTCAAGGGTTTGGCGTTCTGCAGCTGACTGTTGCACTTACTCTGCAACACGTCTTTGCTTTCCCAGGGAGGAAACACGCCTCTTGCTCCTCTCCAACGTTTGATTCATTAAAATCTGTAACAGCACATCAGTTAAAAAGAGCAAAAGGGGGTAAAAAAAAAAAAATCCACCAAAGAGACACTGCCTTGAAATTGACAGCTGTTATTGTGCTGTGCCATCTGGTGTGTTTGCCATGGAACAGAAAAGGGTTAATATTCTATGATGTGTGGTAGCAGTGGCACAGCCTCTCCTGCACAGCCAGGATGGAGAAACCAAGTGCCAGGAGTCTGGAGAGAAAACCTCAGCATTAGCATGGCACCATCTCAACCAACGCGGCTAATTTAATGGGTCAAATGCTGCTGGGAGAGTGCCAAAAAGCAGTCTTTCTAACAGGAAGAGGAAACACAAAGGCAAAGATAAAGCCTCTCTTGGCATTATGCAGCTTTTAATTATAATTTTCTGCTGCTAAAGCACAGAAATCCCAGATATTCCATTTTCCTCTTTCTGTTAAAGCTACTCATGGGAAATCTGTACTTAGCTTGTGTGCCTGTTTGTGTCCCATTGTGTGCAAGTATGTGTTTTGCTGTTCCGAAGCTGTCGTCACTCATTGACCGCAGATGTAAATGGAAGTGAACAATGGGACATGCGTGCTGCGGGTAGTGATCGCCCCTGGAGAGGACAGGGCCTGCTGAAATTAATAGGCCTCCCATGGCTAAATAAGCAACAGCAAAATAAGCCTAAATGTCCCCCAGTCAGATGACAGACAGGACCCAGGAATCTGAACAGCAGGTAGTTATTATACGACTTGCTAGGGAGGGACATATTGCAGACCTAATACGCCACATATAAACCATCATTACTCACTGGCAGCAAATCATTGTTCACGCGTGCTAATTGCTGCACAATTTTCTTGCTATCTTTACCTTTTAAAAGTAGTTATCTTGTAAGCTATGCAAACAATTTTGACGAACTTGAAAATAAATGACGGAAAAATGCACAATAACATCTCTCATGCGAATGTGACGCATATGGACAATCATCTGCCCTGAGCCCTCATGCTGCAGACGCACAGAAAATATGGAGGGAAATATGTTCTTTAGCTTCAAGACACACTTCTTTGAGCCATCAGCTCATTTCTAATTCTGAGTGTGGGTTCGCAAAATGGTCCAACATTTAAAGCAACTGGCAGGGGGTAAATTAGTGCTCCGAGATGAATTATCATACAATTAAGAATCCTGGAATGTGCCAAAACACACAATATGGAGAAAAGACCTACTTTCTCTCTCCTCCTCACTCTTTCAGAGGCCACAGTTGTATTTGATTCAAATGAAACTTAAAAATAAAGATGTAATGACATTCGTTGCTTGTGTTTAGGGATATAAAACATTTTGAAGCTTTTTGTTCATCTTGTTGGGTGTTTTTGCTTTTTTTCTTCTGGCTCCTGCTTGGTGATAAAAGTTGCTGCAGAAGGGATCAGAGCAGAGACTGCTGAGGTGGTCAATAATCTATTACCACACTCAGCCCTCCACAGAGTGACAAATGTCTGTCAGAGAAATGGGCGCAAAGAGGTCAGAGCTGGGCTTCTGACCTCAGCCACAAAACATATATGAACGCCGGAGCAAAAGGCTGCGCTTGCTAGTTGCTTCGAGGTTCATGTGTGAACCTTTTTTCCAAACAGGCTAAGGTGAAACATTTTTTTATAACCTACTTTTGATGGTATTTAACCTACAGAGAAGCCAATACTCCAAAAGTGATAATATACTGTTTTTGCTCACATTTTATTACAGTTTTAATGTAAAACTACTGTTGGTTGTTGGCATTTTAAATATAGACTTACAAACATCGGAAACGTTAGCTTGAATGAGCACTATATTAGCACTGTCTAATGTCGTCATCACTTTCTGCCGATCAACGGGTGGCTACATCGGTTCCGTCCCAACCATTCCGTCCCACTTTTCAATGGACCTACAACAAGAAGTCTACGGGTCGGCAGGGCCGGCCCTGGGTATAGGTGACCTAGGCGGCTGCCTAGGACACCATCTACTGGAGGGGGGGCCAAATTGCAATGATTAGGCCATTTTTTATGTTTTTCTTTAACAGTTTGACACACTACTAATTTTTTGTAAAATATAAAGGTAATATTTAAAAACAATAACTCAAAAGTTTGACATAGTCAATCATTTTGACCGATGCTGCGCCCCTCCTCGCCAGCCCCTATCTAAGCTAGATGGAGGGTGGGGGGAGAGGGTGAATCACTCGGTGTAGTCGAGTGTAGTATAGTATGAATTCTCTCCTTTTAATTTATAAACAATAATAAATCCCGTTGGCTTATTTTACACAAAAAGAGTGACAGAAGTGTTTTGACAAACATGGATAAATGTTGCAATGTCTTCAAGGTTGTTGAATTTGAATAAAAAATGTCAATATTACTCAATATATTGACTCAATAGTGTAGGGTATTACCTGAAAATTTAGTTTGATTTCAATCCAAATTGACTTAAACTTTATAAGAAATATTATGGAATCTTAAGTTGCTGATTATTTTTAAATGAAAAAAAGTTAATTTGACTCATTATTAAGTAATGTTTTCGAGCTCAGAGATGTTTTTTACTAAACGTTATAAATGAAAATATGCTCACTCATATTTACATTTGGATGAATTTGAAGCAACTTTTCTGTTGTAAAAAACATAATTATTTCGATATTTATTCAGTCGTGGAAGTTATATCCAAAAGTGTCGCTTTCAGTATTAACCTTTTATTTATTTGTTGCAGTCAATATAAGAAAAAAACACTTATTTGAAGAAATTGAAAAACATATTTTTGCAAATGAGGATTTTTATTGTTTAAAACTCTATAGAGTTTTTAACAAAAGTCTGTTTCCATGTTGTTGTTTTGGGTGAGTTAAAATATTTTTTACTAAATTGAGGTTTGGTTTGCTGCTTATTTTGCACTACAAGTCCCAAAAGTTTAGTCTTTTCAGTTCGTGTTCCTTTTTTTTTTCTTATTCAATAATTATTTTGAAGGAAAAGGGCACCATATATATTTATAAATATACATTTTTATGTTTAAGAGTTTATTGCTATTTCTGCATGTTAAAGGTTCAGAAACACATATTGGAATCTTTCTTTGGATATTCTCGAGTCAAGATTATTACAGAAGACAACAAAACTTGAACATTAATCATAAATAAATAAAAATACAAATAGAAATGAGGAAAAAAAAGATTTTAAGAAAGGAGAAATATATTAATATCGCAGAGAGAGGAATGGTGCAATCATAACCACACGTCGTTGCACAACTTTGTCATTATTATTGTACAGATTTTCATATTTTGTGACATATTGTAGTTGTTAATTGTTCACAATGCACTTAGTGTCTGGGTAGTTTAACAACAGATTTGGTAAATCATAAGTAAGTAGCTTAAATAACTGAATAAATAAAAAAATTCTGTTGTTTATGCACCAAATTCAACAAACTAAAACGCTTATTATTCAGTTGTTATTGAGTGAACAAAAGCAACCTTAACAACCTTTCTCTCAGAGTCACCCTGAGAGTCAGTGGGCTTTCCTTTTTTTTGCATTGGCATCCCTACTTTCATGTTATAATGATAGGAATGGACGTAGACCATTTAAGAATCAAATCAATAGCAAATTAAATTTTTTAGCAGTGCAAGCTACACTCAGAATCACCTGTAATTAACCTTGACAGGCTCAGTAACTCTGCTTTCATGTCACAGAGCTCCTGCGGTGTTTAGACCTAGCAGTCTTTTATAGTAAGAAATACTTTTTAAAGCATGATTTAAAAAAAAAAGGTTTTTAGGGACATAAAAACATGTTACATGAAAACTAAAAAGATTGTGGTCTGATTTAAAATCCCAACATCCCATAGAGGATATTAATAGTGCATTATCTGAGCCTTCTCTTTCCTCCAGCTCACTACATTTGTCATCTTCATATGAATAAACAGGCCTATTTAATCTCTCAGTCCTCTCCCGGAATTTTTTCTCTATTTTTCGGCACATATGCATGAGCATCAAACTACGTAGTGCCTACAAATATGCTTGTTTCGCCCTATTTCTACACAATCTCCATTGCAAATGAACTGCAGAGAGGGGCTGCATCAATCTGTCAGCCTCAGGATTTATGGGGAAAGTTTGACACAGTTTTTGAGCGAGCTCTGGCTGTGCCACCAGATCAGCGCGGCAGCAACTTTCAGGAACAGCTGGGGGAAAATAAACACTTATTGTTTCCGTGCAGGGAGAAGCGGGGAGACGGTGGATGTGTTAGTGCTGACCTGCCAGCCCCGATGCAGCGCGTCTACTGTTGATCAAGTGGAAATTAACTTCACTTCAGTGACACGCCATGCTGGGAATCTGCACACTGGCTCTGTCTTTTTAATAGACTTACACATCATTTGGCCTCTAAAGCCTGTGAAGCCTCCCATGGGATGGCCAGAGGCAAAGACACACATGCTCATTGACAAATGCATGCACATATAGAGAGCAAGAGTAAGTGGATTTTATACAGATAAAAACGCAGTGGAGGGTTTTAGATGATGGACAGAGACAGAAATCGTAAAACAAGGAGACAGTGATGAAGAAAAGAACAAACGTTAGTGCTGCTTTTTTGTCAGACAGCGCCAACAAAGCCTGATTAGGCCTTTGCTGCTCAGTCAGGGAGCGCCGAACAATGTCGTTCGCCTTTCCCTCATAACAACAGACCATCCTGTCTGACCCGCTAACCTCTGTCAGTGGCTATACGTGTCACAGCAGCGACGACACCCTGTCAGACTCGGCCCTCGCTGCCGCTCTGCCGCAGCAGCCTCACGTCACTCCCTCCAGACCTGACAATTATTCACTTTTGCAACAGCAGGTGTGATAAGCAGAGGCAAGGAAATGTAAATAATACACTCTTCCTAGCAAAGTTTCAATCATTTTTAGTTGATTTTTTATTTTATTTAACAAAGATAAACTAAATTGATATGAAATGTAAAGATCATTATTACTTAAAAGAAAAAACAAAACTTTAAAAATATATACATTTAGAGAAATGAATGCTGTTTTTTCTTCCCAAATAGTCTGTGCTTTGAGTAAAACAAATGACATAATATAGAATATTTTAATGTTCTTATTTGTTTTATTGTAGATTTATGTGTTTAAGTTGTTGTTTTCTTCTTTCTTCTTGTAAAGTTACTTTAAATAATAAAAGAATAATACTTTATTTTAATATTTATTCCTATTTTGGTTCATATTTGCGTATTTGAGTCAGAAGCCACTCAGAGAAGAGGGGTAACTTCTTCATTGTTAATATTTAAAGTCTAGATCCTGCTGACTATGAACTATTGTGTTTATTAATTATTTATGTTATTTGATTATTCTTTATTTTTTGTTTAGTTTTTGAACTTTGAAGTGTATTAAGCTCATAAAACTTCACATTTGTTATATTTTTTGTAGTATTAATAGTAATTTTGGACAGAAAAAGCTAAATTTTGATGAAAAGTAAAATAAATAGATAAAAAAATATATATAATTTACACTTTTCCCATGCCTTTGTATATATTTTTATATGGGAGTTCAAATTCAACTTTATTTATGAAGCAGTTTTCCTGCTTCTGAGCATCTCAAAGTGCTTTCCACAATATATAACAGTAGGACAAAAAGTAGAAAAAGCAATCAAAGTTGCATTACCTGCCATAATGCCAATGTGAATGCTTTTTGCTGAAAGTAGTCACTGAAGATGCTGAAGTCTTTCGCTGAAAAGATGACACAATTTACTTTAATTGCTGAAGGTTTTTGCAGAAAATGCAGAAGCTATTTGCTGGAAATATAATTAAAGAACCATGAAAGAGCGCTGAAGTTGTCCTAAATTTCTGAAAATTTTGTAGTAAAATTGCTTAAAAATCTTTTATACATGACAAATATGCAAAAATATTTAGTGTGTTGCTAAAACATGAGCTAAACTCCAAATTAGCCCAAAAAACACAAGCAGATGTCAAATTAGCCAAAAAGCTAGCTTGTTGCTTAAATACTAGCTAAACTCAAAAATAGCCTAAAATTCCTCAGTAAACTAAATTAGTCAAAAACGTTAGCCTGATGCTAAAATATTAGCTAAACTTTAAATTAGCCCATAAAAATCTCAGTAGATAACACATTAGGCAAAAACGTTAGCATGTTGCTAAAATATTAGCTAAACTCTAAATTAGCCTATAAAAACCTCAGTTGATGACAAATTAGTCTAAAAAGGTTAGCATGTTGCTAAAATATTAGCTAAACTCTAAATTAGCCTATAAAAACCTCAGTTGATGACAAATTAGTCAGAAACGTTAGCATGTTGCTAAAATATTAGCTTAACTGCAAATTTTTTGAAAATTACTACAAAAGATTTAAACATAGCCCATGAATATATTTAAAGGTTTGATGCTAATCTGCTTACAAATTTTAAATTGTCTTATTCATTTCCTGTGGAGCATATTTTGTTCAATATTTCAAAAACTTTACAATTTATGAATACAAAAAATACAAGCAGTAATGTCCTGAAAAAGCTGAAGATACCAAGATTGCTGGAAGTGTGATTGAGTTTTGTCATGCTGGAAAACATACGGAAAAGAGCAGGATAATATAAATAAAAACACATTAAAAACATAGCACATCCCGCAAGTACAATCAGATTAGATCAAATTAATCATTAGTAAAAAAGTATAAAATAAAAAAATAAAATAAATAAAAAAGTTGACCCATTCCTTAAATTATCTGTGTTTTTTTAATTAGTTAAGTGCTATTAAGTAACTAAGTGTAATTGAGCGAAGTGTGTGTTAATCTATTTTCTAAATTAAGGTTGTTTTCCTTTTTCCTACCGCTGCACCCTGACTTCCCCGTTGTTTAGTACACCCCCTGTGACATTTAATGTTATTTTGGCAGATGTTTACGGCAGAGTTAAAAACGTGAGGCAAATTGGCACCCCTCTGTCAGAAGTAAACTGTTACCAATTAAAGCACTTTTAAGTTAAACTACATCAAATTACAGTTTTCCTATTTCCTTTCTCCCTGAAAAACTCCATCTGCTGGATCGTGAAGAGCATCTTTGTTGGATTTTTCTTGCACTGTAGTCATCCAGTGTGTGATGAAGAGGGGGTGGGGGTGTTGTCTATATATTAAGCGAGGTTCTGTGAGGTTTTCAGCCACATCTTGACTCCCTTAAGCTGAGGAGCAGCTGAGGTTAAGTGGTCTCCTCGTTCATGGCACCCATCTTCTTCTTCACCGTGACAGCTGGGGACCACACTGTTGCCATAGATACGCTCTCTACCCCTAGTCAACTGCTCATTTGAAGTTAATGTACTCTCATCCACTATATAGTGGAATATAACAAAAAAAAATGTCTGGCCTTTGATCGGAGCTTTTTACCCTTTTTTATCAGCTTTTTTCTCCTCTTTCACCAAAAAACAAAAAAGAAAATAGTCTGAAAGCTGTTTTGTGCACTCTAAGATTTAATTGTTATCTTTTCAAACTGATTATGGAAAAAAAATTGAAAGTCACTTTTTGGAACGGCAGAAATAAATTTCCGTCACTGCAGCCGAGCGCGTTGCTGTTTGTTTAGCTCAAACGGCAGAACTTTTCATTGGTGGAAAAATTCCAAAAGATAAGTCAGTGATCAGGAAAATAATTTCAAATATTATTTTCCAATAACACACTTGACAGGGCAACTTCTTGTGTGTGAGGCCATAAATGGCTCAGGTCTTGTTCACAGATTGAATGGATTTTACTTTGCATGCAGAAAATCGAACCCAAAACACCACAAGATAAAAACAACAATCATTCATGTTAAAGAAATACTTTGATATGCAGGAAACTGTAATTACAAAGTACAATTTTATTCAAAAATCCTCCCAGGAAGCTTGGATAGATTATTTACGTTTGTAAACATTCATCATGTTGGTGTTTTATCATTAATTAGTTTTTTTGCACAGTTTTTGAACATCCACGGGGAGTATAGTATTTTTCCCCAAAAATTTTAGAGGGACACAAAGGATCTCTTATAAAAGTAAAATGCTGCTGAATAAATGTAAATGTTAATTAAATGCTCTGTTAATTTGCTGATATCCTTTGATTTAACATTTTAAAAAATGAATTATTTAACATTTAAAGGATTATAGCTTAATAGTTTAATAATCGAATCATAAAAACATAAATCGATTTAGCACATGAAGCTAAAGTCCGCTAGCTTGATGCTAACATTTAATGGAATTTCCCATAGGACGGCTAATGCTAACGCTCGGTCGACTTAAACACACATTGCTGACTAAATGAACATCCTTATTAACTCACAGGCATGAACTTCCCAAACTCTTTTAAGTAAATATTTTTAATGTAACTATTTGTGGTCTAAAACAGTTTGTTGCTCATACTTTCTTCTTCTTCTGGAGTCGGGTGTAATGCTATAGCGCGATCGCCACCTAGTGGCCAAACTGAAATGCAGTCCAGGAGAAGCAGAGCAATGTTTACAATGTAAATGATCTGAAGATTTTTAACATATAGTAGATTATTAATATATTTCTAAACAAATGTGTTTAAATGTGTAAATGTAAAAATAGATTGAATAAAGAATTGAATAGTTTCTGGAAATTATAATCAATACCCAGCCCAAGAATATATAAAATGTTCTTGAGGATAAAAATCACCTATTTTGTCAGATAAATGCATTTTTGTAATCAATATGCTTCACAATTATAAAATAATTTAATTTTAGAATCTAAATTTGCAAAAATAAAAAGGTGAATTTTACTTGTGACCTTATAATTACTTTGTTAAAGTATTTCAAATAAAAATTTGCAATAGCAGATTCCAGCAACAATGCACCTTGATGCTCAAATGAATAAATAATGAAGTATCATGTGATTAATTAATAAAAATATAGTTATTAACAACATCGATTAAATTTAAACATATATAATATAAAGTTCATTAAAACCAGATAATACTTAATATTTACTAAAACAACTCCAGAGATCATGTGAAAAAATAACTGGGTTTAGATAGATTTATTGCTTTTCAACTTTTAATCATAATTTTAAAAAAGGATTCAGAATTTTACTTTAGAGAAATCAATAATTAAAGGCAAAAAGACAAATGTAGAATTCTGAAGCCATTTTCAAGGCAGAGAGATGACGATGAATGTTTGACTACCCCCCCAAAAAAGTAATATCAAAGTAATATTTTCTAATAATATTTTCTGTAAATTTAAGAGTTTTAAAAGTCGTAAATAAAATTAAAAAATGTTTGTAAACTGACCTTCATACTCCGTCATATATGTTAGAGTAAATCCTAAAGCTTCATATGTGACCACATGTCCTAGATTACCAGCAGATCTCTCAAATCTGGCAACAACTAGTGAAAATTTAAGTTGGAATGACTTGAAAATACATTTTTTTTACTACCTCCTTTCTTTTTTACAACAAAAAGATAATTCTTCTAAAGTTTAAATTCAGTTGTATAAAGTTCCCATCATAAAAAGTGTATTATCAAAGGATTTACCATAAATCTTAAATTATTTTTCCATCATTTGATGCATCAGTGATTTATTTCAGTAAAGCGTTTGCCCTTTTTAAGCATCTCCCTGTTCAGATCATTAACACTCTATTACAGATGATAAGTGGTTTGTGTGTTGTTAAAATACTTAGAGGCTTTTGTCACACCTATCAGGCTCTCACGTTGACAGCTGAAAAGCAACCAAATAAAGGAGGCCCCACTGAGGACAGCAGAGCAGCAGGCTGAGATTAGAGGACATTTGTTACACAATATTGCTGCCTCCTGGTTTTCTAAGGCTGCTGCGTTCGCACAGAAGGTGCAGGCAGATATTTGGGCGATGGCCAAAGCCTTTTCTTGCTAGCGGGCCACCTCAGTAGAGCTGCAGGTGCTGAAAAGGACTCCCCACTGATTCCTAGAATGCTCTGCGACCCTACAGGCTGATGGAACAAATGCTGGTCTAGAGAAAATAAACTTATCTCATTTGGATGACAACACATAGCCTCGGGTTACTTTGTTATGCTGCACCAGTTTTGAGTCAGACTGGGTCAGTGGCTCCTCCTTTGCACGCCACCGTTGAGAGGCGAGTTATCTCTCGCTGTGTCTCTTCCTTTACCTCACATACTTTTCTCCTAGTGTTGGTTTTACATGGATTTATTTTAACGTTTGTGTTTATTTTCAATAGCATAAATTAATATAAACTAAGGCAGGGAATCAATTAAAAAAATTAACGAATTAATCGCAAACTTGGAAAAAATTAATCGCGATTAATCGCTTTTTTTTTTTGTTACAGTATTTGCCAACCACTTATTTTCTGCGAATAATAACAATTTGAAATCACAACCAAAACTCTACTTTTAAAACATTTATTTTTAATTAGTGCTGTCAATCAATTTAAAAAAAATCTGATTAATCGCACTTTTGTGTTGCGATTAATCGCGATTAATCACAATGTTTTACCAGGTAAAATTTATTTGTACAATATGGCACAGAAGAAGCACAATCTTTTTGATAAATTTCAGTCTAACCTTTGCAGGAACCATTCTAATAAAATTTCTTTAACTCCTTTAAATGTCCAGCTATGAAAAAAAATATATTAACCAATGTTTTTGCTTTTAAGTAGAGGCTACATTTATGTAATTTTAGAGCCAAAGCTAATTGTTGTATTTGCAACAACAGGCATTAAGGGGTTAATAATAGTTTATAACACAATTTTGACTGAAAAAGTGTTCGCTCATAATTTTGTTGGACTTTTCTTCAGTAATTGGTGTTGAGGGTATTCCGTGTATTTTATAATTTCATTTCTGATTGCTTTAAGCCATTTTTAATCACTGTTGTATCACAAGAGCTTTATAAATAAAGTTTGATTTAATGTGGTTTTCTTCCCACCTCACTGACAGAAGCTTCAATGCTTTTGGAGTCAATATTTTTCTTCAAAAACAGCTGTCATGTGGGGTACCCCAAGGTTTAGTCTTAGGACCAGTCCAGTTTTTATGTACAGCTCTACGACAGCTAATCTGACAGTTTCCAGATCTTTTTTACAGAACTTTTTTTGGCTGTTCCTGATCCACCACAGTTTGAATACAGAAATACACAAAAACTCAGTTTTAATCTTCGTTTTTTTCTATATATGTCCTCCATCACGAGAAAAATGCAACACCAAACCACTATTAGGTAAAAACTTTAATACCAAAGTTCAAAGTCCAAAACAATTAATTAAAATAAATATGAATAAATGAGAGGGTGGGGGCATTAAAGTAACTCGCCTATTATCCAAAAATATCCAGAATCAACATATACACTTTTAATTCTTAAGTAGTAATAATAGTAGTTTAAGAAAATATCAATTCCATGAAATATTGCAATACATAAATATCGAAATATCGTAATATTGGCAATACTTGTATCGATTTAAATTTTTGACAAAATGTCTTTTAATTGATTATTTAAAAGCAAACACGTAGTTCAGGATTTTATTTTGTTTTCCACTTAAATATTTACTAAATTATCAAAAAAAAAAAAAAAGTACCATGAATTTCCTTTGGTAAAAGCAACTTTCTTCTGGGAAAATTACAGTGTTGGATGTTATGATCAATAAATAACATGAATATTTACAGTTTTTCTTCTGTGAAAAATGTATTTATATTCAGATATTGTGAAATATTTTCTGGTACTATTTTAAGTTACGGGATATGGATCGTTTTCCCAGACTTTTGTCAATAGCCTCCAATAGTAATTAATACTTGAATAGTCGATAGGTAGTGGGTATGTATTTAAATATTTTATGTTTTTTTTCTCTTTTAAACATCTTTTTTACAAAATGCATCAATTTTTTTCTGGTTGTGACCTTTATTGTTACAAAATTTCGATTTTTTTTTCAGAGAAAAGTGCTACATAGATGAACAGATTTGGCAATTGTAAAAGTGTATTAAAATATTTATATTTGGATATATTTAATTAATATATGTTGATTATTTTGTTTGTTTTTATCAATATTAGTACTAAAACGAAGCATTTAAAGTGCATTAAACCTCGAATACCATCAAGCTTATCCAGGTTGATGAAGTTAATGTGAGTGTTGTAAGCCTCTCTGTGGATAGACTCTCTCTTGAGTGACCCAGCCCTGACCCTTGAGGTGAACCCCATCACACTTAGGTGTTGGTCTGCCACCAGACATGATGGATCACCCCTTCCATCCCTGTGATCTTATAATCACGGCCAATCACCGCGACTGTCCCTGTTACAATAATGATCGGCAATGATTCCTGCCTGGAGTATTCAGATGATGGATGGAGGCTAATGCCGGGTCCTGAGAGAGGATGAGTCAGCCGTTCAATGACTGCTGCAAGTGTTGGTCGGCTTGCTAGTTGTTCACATCTTTATCATAATGATGTGGAGATACTTAACCCTGGAGAGAGTAGGGGTCTCCTGATGCTTTAACATTGATGTTTAAGGTGACCCCCCTCAGGGAGACGCCCACACATTGTGGGAACCATTGTGGCAGATGATATGCTAATTTTGTGACCTTATAGGATGGGCTACTTCCCCTAAAAAATCCTGCTTATTTACATATTTGCATATGTTTTATGCAAAAATATGACTATTTTACTAGTAATTCTCACAATTTATATGAAAAAAAAATGCATTATTTTTTTTGTTGTTGTTGTTTTATTGCTAAAACGTAAAAACACATTTGGTTTAAAGTGAAATAAAGCAATAATTCGGTGCTTAAGACATGGGATTTGCACTGTTTTCCTACATAAAACATGCAGCGTCTATGCCAGGCCTCAGATTTAGGTAAAGGCTGTCACCAGCTCACACGAGTGCATGCATCACAGAGCAGGGCTACTCATCCAAACCCCACCCAAAAACCCAGTCCCTGGTGCAGGGAATTACTGGGCCTCTCCCAGCTCCTGGAAACCCCTTCATTATCCACACACCAATGGGTCCAGATCAGATTCAGCCCTTCTGCAGGGGGGAGAGAAATGGAAATTGGGAGACAGGGGGTTGAAGTCCATGCATCTGAACAATGCCACAATGTTTAAAATGTAACCTACTCTTTGGAAACGGATACAGATTCACTCACTCTGGCACTGGAGAATATTTTTTGATTTAGTCTACATAGTGTTCAAGAAATTTCCTGATTTGTTAGCATTTTTAGGAAACGATTTATACAGAAAAATGTAGGTTTTGCTGCTGCCTCTTTCTTCTTTTTAAATTACCTTCAAATGGACCTCATCTGTCCAGAGAGAGCCCATTAACGGACACCCCACTGTCATTTAGGGTCCTGCCGCAGAGGGCTACAAAACTCAAACATCCTCACACATCAATAGACGAAAACAAAAAATACAATTTTGAGGCAACAAAATATTTCTTTTTATCTAAATGTATCAACTTTCTTCCCTTTTTAGACAGCAGAATTGGAGTTTTAATAGTTATCTGGGCTTGTGAAGATCACAGAAATCAGCCCGATTTGTTTTAAATGAGCTGCCATGCGATACGCTCGAAGCTTTGTGCTGCAGTTAACTCTCGGGACCAAAAAAAAGGGGGCACAGCTATGCAGGGAGGACCCCAAATGACAACGGAATGTGTGCAAATGAATGTAAATCGAGGGAGACGTTCACTGAATCTCTCCTACATTTTCCCGTGGCAAAAACGGTCATAATGAAACAGAATGGTAAACCTTCTCCCCCCACTTTTCTTTCTTTTTAACCGAGGTTTCTAAAGCCCCACACATTAACTCCCCCAGGATGTTGTGGTGGTGGCCCTGGGATTTAAACGCCACTGTTACTGGTGCAATTAGCATATTCCTGTATTAAAGGAGGGAAGCGTGACAGTGTTTTCCAGGATGTCAGTATGTATCATTAAAAGGCATATTTTAATTAGGGACATGTTAGTTTGCTACACTAAATGGATTAACACTGCTTGTCAAAGGTAGAGTTATGTTTTACATTTAAGTCCACTGGGGAACAAGGTCTCAATTTAACAAGACATCTTAAGTTGAAGTGGGTCTTGTTAGTGAGGATTCAAGAAAATGGCGTTTAGAGAGTGTAATGTTCGACAAACATTTGTGAAAGCTGGATTATTCGGCTGCTGTTTGGATGAGTGTAAGGAGTCAATTACTAGGGATGTCCCGATCCGAATACGTGATCGAAAATTGGGCCGATCATTTGATTGATTACTCCATTGATATCGGATGTCGTCCCCTGATCAATATATTCCATTTATTCTTATTATAATCAGCGGTTCATATTTCAATCTTATTATTCTAAAAACACGGCAGCAGTTTAAACGGGAGGCTAACAAAAACAATTTAGTCAAGCTAGCTGACGAAAAAAGTAAATAACATTTTTGTTCAACAATTTAGTTATTCTTGGTAATATTAATATTCACAAAAAACGATTTTTGATAGAGTCTAAACTTTTTGTCTTTTAAAAACAAATTATATCTTTTTTTGTAAATCTCTAAAAAAAGACAAAAGAAAAATAAGAGTGACAGAAAAAAATTACATTTTTTGTCAGTTTACCTGGACTGATGTGATTTTTCAATACCCTTTAATTTATGGATAATCTTGGTTGGGATTATTTAAAATTGATGCCTCCTAATTTAATTTAGATTTCAGCTTACAGTTTGAAATGTTCTTTTAATGTTATCTATATTTACATTTTTAATTTTTATTTTGTTAATTTGGTTTATGTTATAATTTTTTCCTTCTTTTTTTTTTTTTTTTTTACTAATGCTTAGATTGAATTCATTTTGTTTTCACATATATACATATGCTTTGTATAATTTGTCGAGAAAGTGTAGCTAAGCTAGCTAGATGTTTGCAGATTAAGATCAATAAGTCTTTTAAAAACGCCTTAAACTGACAGAAAGTATCTATTGGTTTGTCCTAACACAAACAACAACTTGTAAAGGCATTTCAACAGAAAATGACCGTTTTTGTTTCTTATTAATGTGAAGCTCTTCGTGCTAACAAGAGACAGACGGCTACAGAGCAGCTGCTAACTGTGCTAAGCTAGCTGCTAGCTCCGTGCTTGGACTCCTTAGGACCCAAGCTGTCCTTTGATATGCCTGTTTTATTTATGTGACAGAGAAATAAAAGTTAAGAAAATTAACTACTCTAGTAAATCAGAAAATGTGGTGTCTAAAGAGCTTTAAAAAGAATCACATAATTAAAAAAAAAAATACAAAAAACTAACAAAACCCTAATAAATGGTTCCAATAATATCAGCTAGTCATTTTTAAGAATTTCAAATGAGGACAGGAATCACATTTGGTTAAAAATGTTCAACAGCTCTAAAGACATTAAAGCTAAAGTCACCTAACTTTCTCAAATGACTAATCATCTCCCATATTCTAAAAAAAATGTTATTTTTTTCATAGTTTATTTTTTCTATTTTTACATGTTTACCAAAGCTACTTCACAGAGGGGTTCCATGTAAGTTTTTAATGATAAAAGAAGGTTAATTAAATATAAATAAGGGACAACACAAATTTGTTTATTTAATTTGTTCATGTAAATGTGTTAAAGTATTGGATCGGCAAATACACGAAATCAAATGACTCGGAATCGGATCAGCCCCAAAAAATAGCTGATTGGAAAATCCCGAACTATCCCAAATCTTCAAGCTTTGACCCTGAAACAACACAATCAAAGCCTGGACAGTCCGCCATCGTGCACAGGCTCCATTATGATGCGGACACACTATCATACTGGTTTCATTTTACAAAATATTTCATAAAACCAATTGTTTCATCCTGCTGCCTCCTTAAAAAGTTTCCGAGGAGAGTTGGAAGAGACTTTCTGACGATGCAGCGAGTATAGGTTCTGCATGACTGTTTGGATCAAAGAGTGGTTATCTCTCCTATTGAGCTGTTCTCACCTCTGTCTTCTCTCATTACGGAATGGACAACAAGAATTTCCCTCCATTAATCAGAACCCAATCCCCGGAATGGTCATCACAGAATTCCCAACAATCGGAAAGAAGAGCCGCTCAAATAAAAAAAAGTAAATAAATAAATATAAAATAAGAACAAGACAAGCATCTCTTGAATGACAAAGATGGGGGAGAATTGATTTCTTCCCTGTTAGTGGGAGAAAATGGGTGAGAAACTACTGCTTAGCCAGAGGTTCTCCTAAATTAGATTCACTTTGTGTGTTCAGTCAGCAGTCAGTCAGCAAAGTCAACTTGAACTGGGGGTGAAGTAAGCACATATTCATATTAATTGGCTTTTTTTTCTTCAAATGAAATATCCTTCAACCTTACCACAGGGGAAGGCTCTGCCGCCATCATTTTTTAGTCTGTTTACGAATAGCAGTTCGTGTAAGAGAAGGTGTTTCCAACAACGGGACGGTGTCTATCAGAATGATTATTGGGACGTGAACCCTGAAGCTGCGCTTTGACACCCAACACTCGGCTCGGTTGGAGCCGAGCAGCTGAGAGGAGGGAAAAAAATGTAGAGTTCTCTACGTTTTCCGCAAAAAGATGCAAGTAATTAAGATTTATGTGTGGACGAACCTAAAAAACTGTGTTTTCTAAAATCAAACGCCATTTCCACGCTTTGCCATGCTTCTGTTCAGGTGTAATGTCACGCCCTACTTTGCCAGTTCTTGATTAAAATGTTGACTTTTTGCTGGGTAATAACCTGATTAATGTAATTGAATGTAAAAGGGCGTAGCTCAGCAGCACTGCTGATCACTGGAGATGGATTAGGAGAGAAGGCTTTCAAATTGAATACAGTTCTCCCTCCTCAGCTTGTTAATTGTGCCGTTTACCACTACCTGAGTCAGTGACCACTGCTATTTAGTCTCTCTAATGATGATGCACAGTCGGACCCAACCACAGATAATTAAAAAAGCCTTCCCCGCGCCAACCCCTCCCCCCAATCGCTCTCTGTCTCAAGTTTGGTGTTGCATTGACAAGCTGCGTTAAGGCGAGATATTGAGCTGTCTGCTTTGTGGAGTCTTGGCTGCAGGACTGTGAAGCTCTCTAAATGCTGCAATGTTGTGTGCTCTCTGGAAAGAAAATACCTGAGATATGTTAAAATGATTGGTGGGCCACTTTAACTATTAAGTTTAAAATAAAGTAGAGGTGTACTGATTCAGTTATGTCATAATTTATGGTTACTGATATGAATTATAGTTGATGTTGATTCATTTTGAACGATCCGATTCACTGACCTAATAATCGATCTTTAGCCTAAATATGATTCAGAGATCAATACCTGGGTACTGAACAGTGCAGGGGAAGTTTTCCAAATTCATATTTTTTCTTGCAAGATAATCAAGTGTAAATTAAATATGTGTACAAACAAGAATCTACTCACATTTTAGCTCCACCCACTGTTTTTTTCCACCAGAATAAAAACTGGACACTATTAAAAAAAGTACACACTTTGTTAAAGAAGATAAACAAGGAAACTGTCCTGAAAAGCAAAAGGGAAAAACCAATTAGTGTGCTGGTTAAAACAGAAAGACTAAACAAAGGGAATTGGAAAACTACACACAAACAAAGCCCGCAAACTAAGACTACCAAGGTCCAACCCCAAACTAAAATAACAAAACACAGCAGTGTAAGACTGCTGAGGACAAAAAGGGTAAAAGAAAATGAAACAAACCATCCCCACACCAACTAAAACCCTGCCTGCTCCCCTGCCTGCTCCCATCCTGCTCCCCAGCCTGCTCCCATCCTGCTCCC
>NC_050526.1:20966972-20971750 GCF_002922805.2 Oryzias melastigma
CCTGCTACCTGCCTGCTCCCCTTCCTGCTCCCCTGCCTGCTACCTGCCTGCTCCCTACCTGCTCCCCTGCCTGCTCCCTTCCTGCTCCCTGCCTGCTCCCCAGCCTGCCTTGGTTTGGCCTCCTCTGTCTTAAACGGCCAGCAGGTGCCAATTAAGGCACATTGGCCACACCTACTAGGTGAGCAAAAGGACTTAATGGAAAAAAGTCAGTTGATTGTCAACCCCTAAAATGTGGTATAGATACAGTCAATTCTCAGCTAGCATCAATTACAGCTTCTAAAATCAATAGCAGTAAAAGAGCCTTTTTCTTACTGATCAAAACCAGATTGGAGCTGCAAAGTTTTGTTTACTCTAGGAACTTTTGATACTGCTTTGGTTTGTTACGTTTATAGTAAATATTTATTTTTTGTTTTGTTTTTTCTAAAAATTGGGCTGTAGTTTGCTCAACCCTCAGGTTGTAGACCCCTGGTTCTTTATATTGAAAATAAGAGTTTATTGGACATTATAATTCTATTCACCTCAAAGATTCGCATGTTTGGTTTGACCTTACTATCTACCTTAAGAATTACAGGAGGATGCCTGTTTACTTAAACTTAATGGAGATGTATTTTATGAAGAAAAAAAAGCAACAACAAAAAAATTGTTACTTTTTGGGGATACATTTTAAACATAAGTTCTCAGGCTCCTTTAAGCAGAAATGACTCACTTTTCCCAGAATTCAGTTCAAACTTCGATTCTTGGGTCACAGTTTTGCTTTGGTTTCACACATGATTTTTATACAAAGACTTAAAAAAATCTGATAAATCGATGTTTTTATTTGCTAATAGCAAGTAAAAATGAATAAAATCATTTTACACTGAAATCTGGCAAAATGTAATTAAACATTATTCAGTTCTAAAAAAATTGGAACAAAACGTGTTTGACACTTTTAACGTAAACATAAAAACGTATGCAAAGATTCACTTTCCACTTTTGACTAATTTAGTTTGGTGATGAATTTAATGCTAATTTGGAGTTTAGCTAATATTTCAGCAAAATGCTGAGCTAATTTGTTATCTATTCAAGTTTTTTGGGGATAATTTAGAATTTAGGTTCTATTTTAATTTAGTTTACTAAGGAATTTTAGGCTATTTTGGAGTTAAGCTAGTAATTGAGCAACGAGCTAGCATTTTTTTGTGGCTAATTTTGCCTCTAATGAATTTTTATGCTAATTTGGAGTTTAGCTAATATTTTAGCAACAGGCTAATATTTTTCACTAATTTGTTATCAACTTGTATTTTTAGGCTAATTTCGAGTTTAGCTTCTTTTTTAGCAACATGCTAATGTTTTTGACTAATTTAGTTTAGTGATGAATTTTATGCTAATTTGGAGTTTAGCTAATATTTTAGCAAAATGCTGATGTTTTCAGCAAATTTGTTATCTACTCAAGTTTTTGGGATAATTTAGAATTTAGCTTCTATTTTAGCAACATGCTAAAATTTTTTTTACCAATTTTGTTTACTAAGGAATTTTAGGCTATTTTGGAGTTAAGCTAGTAATTGAGCAACGAGCTAGCATTTTTTTGTGGCTAATTTGGCCTCTAATGATATTTTATGCTAATTTGGAGTTTAGCTAATATTTTAGCAATAGGCTAACATTTTTTACTAATTTGTTATCTACTGGTATTTTTAGGCTAATTTAGAGTTTAGCTTTTATTTTATGCTAACATTTTTGGCTGATTTTATTTACTGAGGATTTTTTTTTCTAATTTGGATTGCCGCTAGTAATTATGCAACAAGCTATTTTTTTCCCGCTAATTTAGCCTCTACTAAAGGTAAAAGGTAAAAACAAACAAACAAAAAAACATTTTTGACACATGCTAGTTTATTTTTATATTTTTGTTTTTGTTCGTGACAAAAATACTTCACATAATTCACATTTACTAAAAAATAAAAAAAAACAATGAGAATGTCATGAATGCAAATCCAATTTTATTAAAGGCTAAAGTGAGACTATATGGCTCCTTCAAGGTTTTGATCAGTAGAAAACAAGCCCAAAAGGCCCTTTTACTGCTAAAGGTTGCCGACTCCTGGTTTAACGGTTCATTTCTGTACCAAAAACTATGGAATCCTCAGTTTAGACTTTTGCACAATTGATGTAGTTTGTCCAAGTGTCTGCTTCCCAGTTTGAAGTGATATCAGTTTAGCGAAATGTAACTTTTAAATAATGTAAAAACACTTTTGGTGATCGAAATATTATTTAGTAAGTCAATTCATTTATTTTAAACTATTAAAATTAATTTTGAAATTTAAATCACTATAATATTTCTGTAGTGGTTAAATACATTTTACCATTTGTTTTTCCCTTGGAAAATGTTAAAACTTCCCTTTTTATTCACTTACCTTCAACATGCTTCACATCACAATTGGAGTGGAGCTTTTTAAGAGGTACGAGGGGAGAAAAAGCTGCGAGTGTGAATCACACAGCTTGCAGCCTTGGGTATGCGCTGAAATAATTAGGAGAGAGAAATCTTTGGCTTGTGCAAACTTCCTTCCACCACTGCAGAACAAAATAATAAAGAGATTGTGTGTGAGACAAAGGCAGGAGACCCCCATGGTGCCTGGGTCTCTGCTTCCTGTCATGAGTATTCCTGCGGGGTTTCACATGACAAAACGCAGAAAGTTGTTTTGTCCCTGCGCCTGTCACGATCCACCCTCGTAACCGCAGCTGTGTGTTTGTGTTGGCGTGTGTGAACGTGCGTGTGTTTGTGCTGTTCCTTTTTTTTTTTTTTTGTACACTGGCATGTTGTCTTGCTGTCTTCTCTGTCAGTTTGTAGCGTGGCACCTGCTCTTATGTTCCTAATTAGTCTCGTTTATTTAATTATATTCCACTGCACATCTCGTTTCTGTTCCGCCGCAGCTTCTTTATCTCCGTTTAGCTCTAGATGCTAATATAAAACGTACAAAAGTTTCTGAAAGAACAGCATCTTTACTACTGATGCTCCTGGTGACGTTTCCCAGGGAAATGTAGACCCTACTTAAGTGTTTGTTTTTTTGTTTGCTGACAACTAGCTGACTCACAAGCAGAAACTCTCAAGTAAGCTGCAGGAAAACGAGTCAAGTTTCAAGCGTGGTGAGTAAACAGAAATCAGGAAAGCACTTTATCTGTGACAGTTGGCCTAAGCACCTCTTTCTTCTCTGTTAGCTTTTCTGTTCCATTTGTCAGGTTCACTTGGCTTGCACGCCACTTTTATCTATTAGGTGTTGTTTCACTGCAGTGCTTAGCACTACAGTAAAGGACCAAATGGAGAGGAACAAAGCAGGATTATTTCGGATAATTGAAAGAAATATCTGTGGGACGTCCGATTGGTGGAGTATTTTTGCGACCATCAAAAAGGGGGCATCCAAGGTGCACAAGTTCATCAATGACCGACAGTGGAAACAGGGTTGGGTTTCACTTCCTGATTTCAAAGAACAGTGGCAGCCTCCCAGCTGACCCTCATCCCGTGTTTTCCACTGGAGGATCCTGGGCTTAAAGAAAAGATGCTGTAAATAATTCAAAGTCGTGATGAACACCACCAAGCGCAGCCACAAAAGACAAGATCAAACTTTTGGCACAGCAGCGCTGCGGCGGCCCGATAGTGTTTCCGAGCATCGCTGGCTGGGTATTGACCATATGGACGCGATAATCACCCGTGGGATGAATCAGCAGATTCTTGATCTGGAGCCCAAAATCACACGACACCTTAATTAGGTGGTGTTGATATCGCCCTTCACAGTGCAAATGTGTCACCGCCGGCAGAACTTCTTGTGGAAAGCGGGAATTTGTCAAGAAAACTGAAGTGAATCAGCAGGTAGCTTTATTTAGGACATTTTGAACCTTTTTTTAGGTCACAGATTTAAATTAGACAATATTTTAGGCCAAAGTTTGTGCTTCAAAGCTTCTTAAAAATCTATTTTCAAAATAAAATGCTACTACAAGAAATTTAATTTTAAAAAATAGATTTTTTTAACAGATGATGAAGCTTCATTTTGTAGAAATGTGCATGATTCCCCCCAAAAGAATGTCATTTTAACACTTAATCCAGACTTCGGTGATATTTTATCATATTTTGTCCTCATTCATTGGGTATTTTTTCAAACATTTTCTGTGCTAAAGTTTCTGAACCTAATTCAGCTTTGCTGTAGGAAAATTCTCAAATGTCCCTTTTGCAAGTTTACACAAATCAGCAACTTTATGTGATTGAATCTTCATTCTCCTGAAATGTTTGTGGCTAGTTTAAAGGGTAACCAAACCCTAAATCAACTTTTGACCTCTATAAATCCCCTATAAATCTGTTGGTCGTGAACACATTTTTAATAAATTAAAATAAAATTGTTGAATTCTTGAAAATATAGTCAAAAACCGCCTGTGTGTTGCCCCCTACAGGTTGAATCGAGGTATTGCAGTTGAATTTTGTGATTGGTCAAACCATGTAAGTTTCAGAAGTCTGACATGATCTGCAGTAATGATAACAGACCTGTTCCCTAAAGATGTATTATTTGGTTTTTACAATTTCAACGAAAAGGAATTTTATATATTCATTTATTTAATAATGGCTACATTTCAAATTCACAGATGCAAATTTTCATCCAAAAGACCCATATTCAGTCTTCTAACAATTGAAATTAAAAGCTATATTGACTCTGTAAAACTTTCTTCAGACCCTAAAACTATTAAGACTTATAATTCTTTAGAGATGTTTGGACTAGATCTTAATACTTTATTTATTAATTTTTTCTACATTGTATAATTTTTCT